>NC_060281.1:58193373-58557922 GCF_021613505.1 Equus quagga | reverse complement strand
CCCTCATTCCCACTGCCCCTCCTCATTCCCACTGCCCCTCCTCATTCCCACTGCCCCTCCCTCATTCCCACTGCCCCTTCCCATTCTGCCATGCTCCCCGCTCCTTTTCCACTCACCCTCTGTGGGTGACCAGTCTCTTTAGTTGTTTTGTCCATATTGTGTTTCTTTTGCACAAATCAGCAAACGTATGTTTTCTTATATCCTTTTCTTACAAGAAGAGTAGCATGTTATAGGATACTCTTCTGTGCTTTGTTTTTTTCACTTAGCAGTCAGTGTGTCTTGGAAATTAGTCCAAATCAGTTCATAAAGATCATCTTCGTTATTTAGATTAGCTGCACGGAAACTCTGCTGTGTGGGTGTACCGTGGTTTATCCAGCCGCTCTCCTGTGCATGGCATTTAGAATGTTGCCAGTATTTTGCAGTTGTAAACAGTGCTGTAGTGAGTAGCCTTCTGCATGTGTGGTTTTACATTGCTAGCGTCTTTCTTCATGATTGGTTCCTAGAAGTGGGATTGCTGCTTCAAAAGGTAAGCACCGATGTTGTTTGTTAGCTGTTGCCAGGTTCTCCTGAGGAGGGCTGTCCTGGTTTGCGTTCCCAGGTCGTGGTGTGAGAGCCTGTTTCCCCACAGCCCCAGCAGCAGAATGTATTGTCGGACTTTCCCTAGTATGGTCAGTGTCCTCTCTGTGTTTTTAACTTGAATTTCTCTGATAGTGAGTTTCAATATTTTTTCATATGTCTGGTACGTTTGCTATCTTTTTGTGACATCTCAATATGTACATTAGTATTTTTTATATCTTTGTGAATTGCCTGTTCATGTATTTTTCCCATTTTTCGATCAGGTTTTGGGCCTATGTCCTTCAGTTTTTCAGAGTTTTTTTGTATGATAGGAATATCAGCCCCTGGTGATATTTGTTGCTGCCCCCCCCAGCCCCCCACCTTTTGACTTTGATCATGACATTTGCTTTTGCCTTCGGGATATCTCCCTAATTAATACACACTTCTCCAAACACCGTTGCTCACCCTTTGCTGTTAGTTGTTTGCAGTGTGCTTCCTAACAGCTGTTCAGCAAGACTCGGCTCCGGCGGCAGTTCCCACATGATTTCTCCGCTAGGATGAGTTAGTTTAAAGAATTGTCTTCTGCCTTCTCAGAGGGGCTGCTTTTAACAGTTGTTGGATCCTCACAGTACCATTTAGTGACTCCCCACAATTATGTGACTAGAACCAGTTCACTAAGTCAGATTCTTTCAGATTTCATCGTTGTCATGTCTGTATGGAATGATGCACCACTAGTCTTGGAATTTCTTTCCCACCCTATTATGATTTCATGAATGCATTTCCACCACAGTCTTTTTTTTGCCCTAGTATATAACAAAATGTACAAGTCCCAGTGATAACTTGGGTGGCCATTTCTGTACATTCAATTATTACAGACAAAACAGCTTCTTCAATAAAGAGTGAAATGGCCAGTCAGTGCATCACCTCTCCCGTCAGCATCAGCTCTAGAGGGGCCAGTTTATTGGGAGTTAACAAAGCCTAAGCTTCAGGTCCCCTCACTTGCAAGGACCAGGCCTGGAGGCTTTTTAATAGTTGTCATTATAGAAGGGATATTTCTGTATGCTCGGTACATCTTCAGTGGTTGAGAAGGATTTCCTCTGGAAGGATTAATTAGCAAGAATATGCGGTGGAGATGAAGCATAGAAGGCCATGTGAAAAACTTCCGAATTATGTTGTGTAGATTTTACTTCAGGTAGAAATAGCAGTTGTTAATTTTTAATAAACATACTAGACTTTAAAAAATAAGTAAGAATGGAACACCTGATTTAAAATAGTGCTATTTTTTCTTTTTAAGGATTTTATTTTTTTCCTTTTTCTCCCCAAAGCCCCCTGGTACATAGTGGTATATCCTTAGTTGTGGCATGTGGGATGCTGCACCAGCGTGGCCCGACGAGCAGTGCCATGTCCGTGCCCAGGACTCAAACCGACGAAACACTGGGCCGCCTGCAGTGGAGCGCGCGAACTTGGCCACGGGGCCAGCCCCTAGAATAGTGCTTTTAAAAGTACCTCTGTGGTAGTGATGAGTTCTTGCCACCAGCTTATCAATTAATTTCCCTCAGCTGCTGTTCTCTTCTGGCCAATTACTGAGTATTATTTGAGGAGCAGAGCTGGCCAACGTCAATTGATCTTTTCTGTGAACTTACCGCCGTGAGATTCCTAGAATTCAGTAACTGTATACTCAAAAGTGGTCTATTTGGGTTTTTAAACCCTGGCTTTTAGGGGCCGGCCCCATGGCCGAGTGGTTAAGTTCACGCACTCTGGTTTGGTGGCCCAGGGTTTCACTGGTTTGGATCCTGGGCACGGACATGGCACTGCTCGTCAGGCCACGTTGAGACGACGTGCCACAACTAGAAGGACCCATAACTAAAATATACAACTATATACAGGGAGGGGGGGGGTGGTTTGGGGAGAAGAAGAAGAATTAAAAAAGAACATTGGCAACAGATGTTAGCTCAGGTGCCAATCTTTAAAAAATAACAACTAGCTTTTAATTACACAGTACTTAACTACATTGTTCTTGTAAAATAAATGAAAACATTATAAATAAGATTGAAGCCCCCTTTTACTCTTACTCATGATCTCGCTTCTCCGTTGCCTCCCCCCCACCCCCTTCCCACTTCAGTAACCACTGGTGTCATTCTCCCCGGAGCCTTCCAGATCGTCTCTGCGCTCTTGCTCCCCTCAGTGTGGTCTGTGCACCAGCAGCGTCCGCATCTTGTAGGAGCTGGTTATAAATGCAGAATCTCAGGCACCACTGCAAACCTGTTGACCCAGAACCTGCATTTTAACAGTATCCTTAGGTTTCTGTACACACATGATTTTGTATACATGTATTGATGATCATAGACAATGCTGCCAGTATGTTTAAAGTTTACACAAATGGTCTAATGCTGTAACTGTTTTCCATCAACAAGGTGCCCTAGAGACTTCTAAAGGTCTCTCCGTGTTGATGTATGGTAGGCCTGTCTCGTTCTTTTCTCAGCTGCTTCCTAACTTTCCTCTGTGCTCTTGTTCAATGACTAGTCATTTCCCCCCAAATGACATTAGGGTTGTTTGCAGCTTTCTGTCTTTTTGAGACATCAGTGTTGCATGAACTCTCCAGGGCGTATCTTGTGTACATGTGCCAGTGGAATAACTAGATGGAAGGGTGTGAATATTTTTAATTGAAAGATCCTGCTAAATTGCCCTCTAAAGCGGCTGTATCAATTTGACTCTTATTTTGTTTCAGTGATCAATTTACATATTCTTTATTCTTTATAACATTGTTTTAATTACTGCAGCTTTATATGTTTTCATATGTTTGCCCAATTCCCCTCTTTCTTGTAATTCAAAATCATATTGGCTTTTTAAGAAATTTCGTATTCTTCTATAGGAAATTTAAAATCAACTTGTCAAGTTCTATGAAAAATTCTTTTGGGGTTTTTGGGGCAGGAGATTGTACTGAATTTCTAGACTAATTTGAGTGGAGAAGTTGAGCCTTCTGATATTCATTCCTGAACATGGTATTTCTCTAAATTTATTTCAGCCTTCTTGAGTCTTTCCATAAAGCTTTATAGATGGTTGTGTATGCACTTATGCATCTGTATGTGTGTGGGTTGTATATTTTAGTTTTATTTTCTGTTAGGTTTATGCTTAGGTAATTTTTCTGGGTACTATGAATGGGATTCTTAAAAAGATTGATTACCCGTGTATAGGAAAGTCACTGGGGATTTTTTGTATGTTAATCTTGTACCTCATTCTTTTGCTGGGCACTAATAGTTTTAATTAACAGTTAGGTCTCTAGGATTTTCTGATTAGGCAACCATATGCCTTCTAACTCATTATGGTTTTATAGATTTTTCCTAGTATTCACATGCTGATTTCATTTTCTTGTCTACTGTAGGCTAAGAACTTCCAGGACAGCGTTGAATAGTAGGATGATAGGTAACATTGCTGTCATCTTCGCTTACTGGGACTGCTTCTAATATTTCACCATTAAAGTATGATAATTTCCGAAAATATCCTGGAGTAGATATTCTTCTATCCACATTTTCTGGCTAAGAGGTCTTTATGACTTCTTAAAATCATGAATGGGTTTTAATTTGGTGGTATGTGTTCTGGCAGCTGTTGGTATTCTCGTGTTTTCTCTCGTATCTGATGGTGGTGTAGATTTTCTAATGTTGAATTGTCCTGGTAGTCCTGGGACACTCTCGACTTGGTCACCATTTATTCTTTTGCCACTGATGATTCAGTTTGCTAAATTATTTGTTAGGAAGTTTAAATTTCTGCTGTAAGTGAGATTGACCACATTTTTTTTTCTTTGTGCTGTTCTCATTTGGTTTTGTATCAATTGTTAATAGAATGTAATTGTGTTTTTCTTGACCTTTTGGTGGAATTTGCCTTAATATTTCTGTTCCAGACTCATAACCAGAATTGTTGGTGCTATGATTTGTTAAGTATTTTTTATTTCTAATAACATTGAGCGTTAACTTTTGGCAGATCTGTGCAGCATTCAAATTACTTTCATTTCCACATTTAGTTAAAATTGTTCTTGGCCAAGTTGGGGAACAAGACATTTGCTAAAGATGCTAAAGTAACTAAGTTTTCTTAAACTTTGTGTAAAAAACTGTTTTTACATTTAGTAAATTTTTTAGTGTTGAAATTATGAGGGGAAAAAAAGAACCTCTAAGTAATTGACTTGGACCTATTGGGAAATGAAACTGAAGAGATTTCACTGGCCTCTATTGAGCATGTACAAAGCTGACCAAAGAAATCAAAGGAAGTTACAATTCAAGGAGGTTCTATTCAAGGTAACTGAGGACTGAATATTATGAGAGTAGAGTTGACAGACAAATTTAGGATTGAGAATAGATCTTACAGATCTGCCGTTTGGGGTTCGTGTCAGCTTGTGGGGAGTTTAGGTGGGATCCATTTGAAGAAGTGGGAGAGAATGAACAGAGCTGTCAGAATAAGTGAATGCTGGAGAGCCAGCCAGGACCTTGGTAACAGACCGCTCAGTCTCATGCTTCACAAACATTTCCAGTTTTCCCTATTTGTAACTGTCAGTTTGCCTTCTCTTGAATCCCAAAGTCAAATTTTTAAGCTTGTCATTAGGAACTCAAGTTTTGATAGTATATGCTTAAAAGTAGTAATAAATAATTACAGATGGAAAAATGGAACATGTTTTCTCATCCTCCCACCTAACCTCCCAGAGCATGCATGCACATAAATATGTGTGTGTGTATATATGTATGTATTGTATAGGTAGGATTTTTAAAATTCATCAGAAGTTCATATAAATAGAGCCATGTGGCTTTTTCTTTTAGAATTTAAATATATTTGTGTATGATTACATAGTCAATTGGTACGTATCAACCTGCCTTACTTTTTTTAAGAGCCTTATAGATTTTATTTCTTGGTATGAATATACTACAATTTATTTAGCCATTTCTTTGTTGACATTTATATTATTTACATTATTTCAAATAGACTACTGGGTCAAAAAGAATGCAGATTTTAAAATTCTATGTATCCCAAGATTGCCTTCCAAATAGTCTATTTATTTGCATTCAGATTGAATGCCTATTTTCCTGTATGTGTATCAACACTGGTTATTATCACCCTTTAAATTTTGCTAATCTATTGATAATGTGATTGTCTTATTAGTGAGATTTAGTGTATTTTTCTTCTTTTCATCATTAAAGTTGTTTTCTTTTCCACGTCATGCTCATGTTAATGTTCTTCTTGTCAGTTGGTAGGCACTCTTCATGTTATAAATAGTAGTCCTATGTTAACAGTGTTCTTCCTAATCTACCTGTTGTAAATTTTAAAAATGTGTATCTTTTGCTCTACAGATGTTTTTATTTTGATAGTCAACTCCATCATTTTCTTTATAAATATTGATTGACTTTTGTGTCTTGGTTGAGTCCTGTCCTATGTCAACATTGTAAACACCCTGCCATAATCTTTTCTAGTATTTTTATAGTTTTGTTTTCTTTCAGTTAGTTTATGCTGTTAGAGAATATTATTGTTTACAGTTTGTGGACATAGGGGGATAGAACTTAAATTTTTTTCCATATGAAATAATCAGTCAATTGCCCCAACACTTTATTGAATTACCCTTGTTTGAAAATGCTATCAATTAGCATATACTAAATTTCCGTAAATTAATTTACAAAATGTACAGCTGAAAATGTTTGTCAACGGTAATATAGTTATTTATAATCAGTCAGTAGTAAAGGGATAAGAATGCTCCTTAGCGAAGGCAAGAATGAGATTTTTGTCAATAGTACTATTGATTGATTAATAGTTTTATAGTTTTATGTTTACCAGACTGAGAGCCCGTTGACATGTACACAGTTGAAAATCAAAAGATATTTAACCATTTTCTTTCATGGGTTGAATACTAAGAATTTCTAATAGAGGTGATGAAAGTAACTTTGGTTTTAAGGAGCTACCACAAGCCATTCTCCACAAAATATTCTGAATGTGTCAAATAATTTGGGAAGTATTCAGACAGTAGAAGGGAGTAGTCACCCATTGCTGCCCTCTCATGTGGAAAATGAAACCCTTATTTCATATGTTTCATTTTCTCTTAATACTGTGCAAAATATTTTCAGTGAGTCTTTAAAATTAATTCATATCTAGATCACGCAGATAGCAAAAAGACCCCAGATACTTTTACTGAACTGTAGCCACTTGTGTGCTTGTGTGGTCCAAGGGAGTTCGCTTCCTCTGACACGTGGAGTACTTCCTTATAGAAAACATCCACGTGGCTTAACTGAGCACAGAGCTTTGCAGAAGACGGTAATTCATGAAGCTGTGCCTCATTGTGCCTGTGCCCTGACCTGGGCATCTCTGCCCGTCATGATGAGAAGCTCTTCCTGCAGTGAGTATAGTAGTGTAGACTTGCAAAGCTTTGGAGTTTCAGGATTAAACAGCAGTTGGAGTCACTAGCCATCTTTTTAAGAGAGTAGAGAAAGGAGGATGCAGCATCTTTCCTTAATAAATGTTAACATTTTGAGCTTGCTTCTCTGTATAAACAGGGACTAGATTTCGTAAGTTCCCGCTAGTATTCATATTTCCGTGATGACGTTTACCTTTAAGATTCTGTTCAGTCGCTTCATCAATCTTATCTACGATGAGTTTAACAGAAAGAATATTCAGAGAACAGTCTCAAATCCATTTCCCAATTATAGTATATAATAAAATACTGTGAACTTTTAGGAGTAACTTCTGGTCTGCCGCTGATGACAGACAGTGCATTGATATATGTGAATATTCAATGTTCAGGAATCTTTTTTAAATTTTTATGTTTTTAATTTTGTAATCCAATCAATATTCTATTTGATAATCGTACTTTTTTTTAACATTGTAGACTTTCTTTTTTTTTTCTTTCTTTTTTCTTTTGATGAGGAAGATTGGCTCTGAGCTAACATCTGTTGCCAATCTTCCTCTTTTTACTTGAGGAAGATTGTCCCTGAGCTAACGTCTGTGCCAGTCTTCCTCTATTTTGTATGTGGTACATTGCCACACCATGGCTTGATGAGCAGTGCGTAGGTCTGCGCCCGAGATCTGAACCCATGAACCCCGAAGTGGGCTGCCAAAGCGGAGTCTGTGAACTTAACGACTATACCACTGGGCCAGCCCCTCAGGAATATTGATTAGCCTTTGGGTATAGTGTCCAGTCCATTTGCACTTCTTTTTTCTTTGTTGTGATAAAATATATATAATGTAAAATTTGCCATTATAACCATTTTAAGTGTACAACGCAGTGGCATTAATTCACAGTGTTGTACAAACATCACCACTATCTGTTTCCAAAGCTTTCACACTCCAAACAGAAGCTCTGTACCATGAACTAGTAACTCCCCATTTCTCTCTAAGTGGAATTATAGTATTTGTCCTTCTGTGTCTGACTTCCTTCACTTGGCATACTGTTCTCAAGATTGTAGAACCCATGTTGTAGCATGTGTAAGAAAAGCATTCCTTTTTATGGCTGAATTATCCGTTGTATGTGTATATCACATTTTATTTATTCATGCATCTGTTAGTGAATATCTGGGTATTTCCACATTTTGGCTATTGTGAATAATGCTACAGTGGACAGTAACATACAAGTATCTGTTTGCGTCCCTGTTTTCAATTAATTTGCATATGATTGGGTCATATGGATTGTATGGTGGATCATTGTTGGGTCATATCATAAATCTGTGTTTAACTTCTTGAGGAACCACCAAACTATTTTACACAGTGGCTATACCATTTTACATTCCTATCAGCAACACTTATTTTCCCTTTTTTTGGTTATAGTCATCTTTGTAGGTGTGAAGTGGTGTCCCATTGTGATTTTGATTTACGTTTTCCTAATGACTAATGATGTTGAGCATCTTTTCATATGCTTATTAGCCATTTGTATATCTTTGGAGAAATGTCTAGTCCTTTGCCCATTTTTTCATTAGATTGTCTTTGTTGTTGAGTTGTAGTTCTTTATATATTCTGGATATTAAACCCTTATCACATATGTGATTTGCAGATATTTTGTCTTATAGCTTGCCTTTTCCATCTCTTGATGATGTCCTTTGAAACAAATGTTTTTAAATTGATGAAATCCAGTTTATTTTTTCCTCTGCTGCCTATGCTTTTGGTGTCATAGCTAAGAATCCATTGCCAAATCCATTGGCAAGAAAATTTATCCCTATGTTTTCTTCTGAGTTTTATGGTTTTCCTTCTTATCCTAAGATCATTGATCCATTTTGAGTTGAATTTTATATGTGGTGTGAGGTAGGGTTCCAACTTCAGTTTTTTGCTTGTGAATATCGAGTTGTCCCAGAACCATTTGTTGAAGACTGTTCTTTCCCCATTGAATGACTTTGGCACCCCTGTCAAAAATCAGTTGGCCATAGATGTGCGGGTTTGTTTCCGGAGTCTCAATTCTATTCCATTCATCTGTGTGTTTACCCTTATGCCGGTACCACACTGTTTTGATTACTGTAGCATTGCATTAATGCTTCTAACTTTGTTGTTCTTTTAAAAAATTGTTTTGGCACTCTCAGCCCTGTGCAATTCCATATGAATTTGAGGATCAGCTTTTCCATTTCTGCAAAAACAGCTGCTAGAATTGTCATAGAGATTGCCTTGAATCTATCGATCACTTTGGTTAGTATTCATTGCTGGTGTATGGAAACTTAACTGATTTTTGTGTGTTTACCTTGTATCCTGTAACTTTGCTGAGTTGGTTTATTAGCTCTAGTAGCTTTCTTATGGATTCTTTATCTACAAGGTCATGTCATCTGTGAATAGTGATAGCTTTACTGATTCCTTTCCAATTTGGATGCCTTTTCTTTCTTTTTCTTGTCTAATTGGTCTGTCTAGAACTTCCAGTGCAGTGTTGAATAGCACTGGTGAAAGCGGGTCATCCTTGTTTTGTTCCTGAAAGCTTTAGTCTTTCACCTTAGAGTATGATGTTAGCTGTGGGTGTTTCATAAATACTTTTTATTGTGTTGAGGAAATTTCCTTTTATTCCTAGTTTGAATGTTTTTATTATGAAAGGGTGGTGGATTTTATCATTGCCTTTTTTACATTGGTTGAGATGATCGTGTGTTTTTTTCTTTGTTCTATTAATGTGATTTGTTACATTGATTTGTCATGCTTTCCTTTTCATTGTTCTATTAATGTAATGTATTACATTGATTTGTCATGTTTTCCTTTCCATTGTTCTATTAATGTAATGTATTACATTGATTGATTTTCCTATGTTGAACCACCCTTGGATTCCTGGGATAAATCCCATTTGGTCGTGGTACAGAATCTCTTTAATATGCTGTTGGGTGTAGTTTACTAGTGTAGTTGATTCTCACTCATGGATTCCGTATTTGCCAATTCACCTACATGCTAAAATTTATTTGTAACCCCAAAATAAATATTGTGGCACTTTCATGGTCATTCGTGGACAAGCCTAGAGTGGTGAAAAATTTGAATCTCCCAGTGGGAAGTAGACCAAAGAGACATTCATCTTTCTTGTTCAGCTCTCTCAGAGAGATGACTGACTAGAGGACGGAAACAGTAGAGGACACAGCAGCATAGTGTGAGAAGCTCTGGCTCTGTGGCTTGTTGGCGGTTTGAATCCCACTCTGGCACTTGCTGGTGGGGCGGTCTCGGGCAAGTCACTTAACACTTCTAAACCTCATTTTCCCTTTTGTAAAATAAAGAAAATATAATCTATCAGGATTAGTTATTTTTAGGATTTAGGATTATAATCTCTGAGGTGTGTTTGTGTGTGTGTATACTTAAGCGTAGGAGCAGTGATTCAATATTCACTAATTCACTATTTGTGGCAACTTTGTGAAACATAGCTACTGTGAATATTGAGAATCTGCTGTGTTTTGTTGAGGATTTTTGCATCTTTATTCATAATAAATGTTTAGTTTTATTTTCTTGTAACATCTTTATCTGGCTTTGGTATCAAGATAATGCAGTCCTCATCAAATGAGTTAGGAAATGTTTCCTCCTCTATTTTTGGGAAGAATTTGAGAAGGTTTGGTGCTAATTCTCCTTTTGATGTTTGGTAAAATTCACCAGTGAAGCCATCTGGTCTTTGACTTTTCTTTGTTGGGAGGTTTAGATAACTAATTTAGTCTCATTACTTGTTATAGGTCTGTTGAGATTTTCTATGTCTTCTTGAGCAGTGTAGATAATTTGTGTGTTTCTAGGAACTTGTCTTTTTATGTAGGTTATCCAATTTGTTGGTATACAATTGTTCATAGTATTCTCTTGAAATATTTTTTGTTTCTGTAAGATTGGTGGTAATGTCCCCACTTTTGTTTGTGATTTTAGTTATTTACATCTGCATTTTTTTGTTTGTCAATCCAGCTTAAGGTTTTTCAGTTTTATTGATTCTTTTTAAAGAACCAATTCTTGGTTTCATTGGTTTTTCTCTGTTGTTTTTCTGTTTTTCATTTTATTTGTCACTGCTCTAATCTTTCTTATTTCCATTCTTATGCTATCTTTGGATTTAGGTCACTCTCTTCACCTCCTCAGGGTGGAAAGTTAGGTTATCGATTTGAGATCTTTCTTCTCTTTTTTTTTTTTTTGAGCCCTTCTCTTTTATTTTTACTTTTCTTTTTTTTGGAGGAAGGTTAGCCTTGAGCTAACAGCCACTGCCAGTACTCCTCTTTTTGCTGAGGAAGACTGGCCCTGAGCTAACAGGCCTGCCCATCTTCCTCTACTTTATATGTGGGACACCTGCCACAGTATGGCTTGCCAAGCGGTGTGTAGGTCCATGCCCAAGATCTGAACCGGTGAAGCCCAGGCCGCTGAAGTGGAGCATGCGAACTTAACCGCTACACTACCGGGCCAGCTGTGAGATCTTTCTTCTTTTTTAAATGTAGGCTTTTAGGGCTCTGAACCTCCCTCTGAGCACTGCTTTCACTGCATCTGATACATTTTGTATGTTGTGATTTTGTTTTCATTTGTCTCTACTTTCTCATTTCCCTTGTGATTTTTTTTGACCTATTATTAGTTGTTTGTATTGCTTAATTTCCTCATATTTGTGAATTGTCCAGTTAACCTTTTGCTATTGATTTCTAGCTTTCTTCCAGAAAATGCTTGGATAATTTCAGTTTTTTGAAATTTGAGACTTGTTTTGAGGCCTAATATATGGTCTTTCCTGGAGACTGTCCCCTGTGCATTTGAGAGGGGGTATTTTGCAGTTGTTGGGTGGAGTGTTCTGTATGTCGGTTAGGGCTGCCTGGTCTGTAGTGTTGTTTAAGTCCTGTGTTCGTTGTTGATCTTCTGTCTAGAGGTTCTGTCCTTTCCTGAAAGTGGTGTGTTGAAGTCTCCAACTATTGTAGAATTGTCTAGTTCTCCCCTCAATTCTGTCAGTGTTTGCTTTATGGATTTTGGTGCTCTCTTGTTTGGTGCATGTATCTTTATAATTATTATACCCTCTTGATGAATTGTCCTTTTTATTAATGTCCTTTGTCTACTGTAGCAGGTTTTGACTTAAAGTCTATTTTTTCTGATACTATTATACCCACTTCAGCTCTCTGGGATATATATACATGTAATTTCTTTTTCCATCTTTTCACTTTAAACCTTTTTGTGTTTTTGGATCTAAAGTGAGTCTCCTATAGACAGCATATAATTGGATCATGTCTTATATCCATTCTGCCAATCTTTGCCTTTTGATAGGAGAGTTTAACTTACATTAAAATAATTACTAAGGAAGGACCTAATTCTTACATGTTGCTGTTTTCTGTATGTCGTATACCTTTTTGTCCCTCATTTCCTTGATCACTGCTTTATGTGATTAGTTGGTTTGTTTTTTTTTGTAGTGGACAATTTTTATACCCCGATTCCCTTTTGTGTATATATTTTTTAGATTTTTTCTTTGTGTTTTTGTGAACATTACATTTAACATTCTAAGTTTATAACAATGTAGTTTGACTTGTTACCAATTTAGCTTCAATAGCATACAAATGTCTGCCTCTATACGGCTCTGTCTGCCCCCTTTATATTGTCATAAATTACATGTAAGTGTCCCCTTTTTATGTTGTGTGCCTAATAATAGAGATTTATAGTTGTCTTTTATGCATTTGTCATTTGAGTCATATATGAAACAAAAACTGGATTTATAACCCCCAAATTCAATAATACTGACTTTTATATTTGCTCATATATTTACCATTACCAGAGAGCTTTATTTATTTTTTGTTTTTTAGTTAGTGTCTAGCATACTTTCACTTCAACCTGAAGGGCCTCCTTTAGCATTTCGAGTGATAATGAACTCCCTCAGCTTTTTCTTATCTTTGCATGTCATGCTTTTTCCTCATTTTTGAATGCCACTTTATTGGCTATAACATTCCCAGTTGACAGGTTTTTTCTTTCAGCATTTTAAATACGTCATTCCATTGCCTTCTAGATTTCATGGTTTCTGGTGAGAAATTAGCTGTTACAGTCTTATTGAGAATCCCTTTTACATAAGTAGTTGCCTTTCGTACTGATTCCAGTACTCTCTCTGTCTTTTCCTTCCAACAGTTTGATTATGACGTGTTTCGGAGTGGGTCTCTTTGAGTTTATCCTGCTTGGAGTTCATTGACCTTCTTGGGTTTGTAGATTGTTGTCTTTCCTCAAATTTGGAAAGTTTTGGGGCCTTATTTCTTCAAATAATCTTTCTACCCATTTGTCCTTCTGGGACTCCCATAATTTGTTTGTTGGTCCATTTGATGGTATTCCATTAGTTCCTTATGCTTTGTTCACTTTTGTTTATTTTCTTTACTTTCTGCTTCTCAGACTTAGTAATTTTAATTGTCCTATTTTCAAGTTCATTGATTCATTTTTCTACTTGCTCAAATCCGATGTTGAGCCCCTCTTGTGAATTTTTCCTTTCAGTTATTGTACTTTTCAGCTCCAGAATATTTGTTTGGTTCCTTTTTATAATTTGTATTTATTTTGTTCATAGGTTATTTTTCTGTTTTCTCTTAGTTCACTGTCCATGTTTTCTTTTAGCTTTTTGAGTATATTTAAGGCAGTTGTTTTTACTTCTGTTGTCTAGTAAGTCTGGTATCTGGGCTTCCTCATTGCTGGTTTTTGTCATTTTATTTTGTTCCTTTGAATGGACTGTACTTTCCTGCTTCTTTGTATGCCTTTGATTTGTTGTGTTGAAAACTGGATATTTGGATATTACAGTGTGGTAATTCTAGAAATCAGATTCTCCCCCTTCTGCGTGTTTTGTGTGTGTATGTGTGTTTCTTAAAGGCTGTAGAAGTCTGTTTAGTGACATTTCCAAATTATGTTTTATAAAAACTGTATTCCTTGTTGTGTGTCGTCACTGAAGTCTCTGTTCCTTAGCCAGCTAGTGTTTTGACAGGTGTTTCCTTGGATGCCTGGAGCTAAACAAACACACACACACCTCTCCTAATCTTTGCATATTGGTTTGTGACAGGGCACTCCGGCCCTTAGCTGGGTTTGCACTGAAGTGAAAGCTAAGGGGCTTCTCAGCTATTTCTGACCATGTGTCTTGCCTTGGGCATGTACATGGCTTTCTGTCTGTCTATCCACTTACAGTGATTCTGGATGTGCTGATTTCTCTCCTCTAGCTTTTCTTTTGGGCCTTATGGAGTCTATTGTATGTTGCAACCATAATCTTTTGCCCCACTTGCCTGTGGGTTGTTGGTTCATGTTGCAGTGTTTCTGACATAGTTCGTCTTGTGTCCGTCCTTTAGGTAGCACTCAGTCAGATTAGAACATATTTATGTGATAATTTGTGAATGAGATCTGCTCTGCTCCTTCTAGAGCTAGGAACCAGGGACCCACACTGTGAATGCAGGCTACCTTTGTCAAGACTGCTGCCGCACTGGGGAGAGGATGAGGCAAGAACAAGTAAAAACACCAGAAAGCTTTCTGTTTGTTTGGTTTTTTTGAGGAAGATTAGCCTTGAGCTAACATCTGCTGCCAGTTCTCCTCTTTTTTTTGCTTAGGAAGATTGGCTCTGAGCTAACATCCATGCCCATCTTCCTCTGCTTTATATGTGGGACACCTGCTGCAGCATGGCTTGATGAGCAGGATGTAGGTCTGTGCCTGGGATCTGAACCAGCAAACCCTGGGCCACCAAAGCGGAACACGTGAACTTAACTGCTTCACCATTGGTCTGGTCCCTTTCCTTCTGTTTCAAAGTTAACCTTCTTCGTGATTGAGTGTTCACTTGTTTGCTATAAACCTTTGACTTGTTTCCAGAGTTCTGACAAAGTTGGTTCTCATAGTTTGTGTTTTGATGTTTCTGTCAGGGGATGAGAAGTTGGAGCTGCCTACTCCATCATTTTCTCAACCCATCTGTGCTTCTGAATGGTTGTGGTGGAAGGTTACTAAAGATTCTGAATGTCCAAGGTGTGCATAAGCACCATCCCTACAATTCAGGGGGGTCTGCATAAGATGGGACCACAATACTCCTTTAAACTTAGATTAAATAATTCATGCTTGCTGTGGTTTTTCTAATATACATTGAGATAACTACAGTGTTAATAAATTCAGATGTTCTCTTCACTGCCACCTAAAAATCATCTTGTGTATCACCAGTAGGACAAGTGTCATGCTTTGGGAAATACTTCCCTATCATAAATATAGTTCTCGGATGACATTCATAATTTTGCGTCTTCAGTTCCTGCTATATTCTAAATCAGACTGTACTGTTATATATATTTTAATAGCCACATATACTTTCAGGCACTCCATAACTCATAAATGGTTTTGTTTGGAAACTTTCTTTTAAATTGATCTGGGAACTTTTAAATCATTGTTATTCATAATATGGCTTAGATTTCCAGGTCAGGTACAAATGCTACCCATAACAATGTAAAGTAGAAAAAGAGTATTATGGCACCAAAAGTGGGTTTCAATTAAATTATTTTGTACACGTGCTTTCAGAGATCCAACCCCCTAGAGGAGCTGGGACTTGAAACCACTGTGAAAATTCTGTTTGGTTTAGCTTACTTTAAAAAAAAAAATCTTCCTCAAGGGGTTTAGGAATTGGGCCTTCTATTTCCCTTTTCCAGTGATAGCACTTGTTGTTATGTTCCTACTGTGTTCCTTCTCTCCTGTTTTTGCATTAAACACTTTCTCCTTTACAAGTCTTTTAAAGAACCTCTCAGTTTAGAAGTTTTTTTAATTTGTTGGCAATAAGGGGAAAATGAGAATTTAAAACCTTTTTTCCATGCACAACGCCATGCAGTAAGTTGCACATAAATGTTACACAAAGGAAGGAAGACAGCAAAGAACTACACTTTGTGAGTTTTAGGGCAGATTTGGCCCTTAGTGTGCTGGTCTTTAGTGTGGCTGAGAGACAGAGGCTTGGGATGCTGCCTGAGAAGATGCTAGCACTGAATGTGGGGAAGAAGGTGAAAACAGCAGAGGAGGAGTACCTTTTCTGCTTCTGGCTGCCTGCCTAGAGATGGCCCTATGACTTGTAGACCTTGTCCTGGGTGTAGTAAGAGAACTGGGGATAAGGAAGCTCAGTGAAACAAAATGGAGTTTGTCTCATGTGGGTGCCCCTGGCATGGAATGGTGGGTGTGGGTTGTGTGAGTGTGCTTGCTCACACATCGCCCAGTGTCTGTGTTGTTCACCTCTGTATCCCCAGTATCTTGGCGCTCCCTTGTTGAATAGATAAGTGTTCATGTCAGGTAGGTGAACCATTCCAGGTGTCATGGACGTAAGTAGGCAGTGTCACATGTTCAGGGATATAAATTGGCAGTTGGTTTTATTTTACTAGTTTGACTCTGCACACACTCCTAGCAAAGTTTTATAGAGTGACCATATAACTTACTTAAATGGAGGCCTGTGAGAGCAAAAGGGAGACTAAAAATTATGTACTCTTCTACATATTTTTTGACCAAATTTATTGTTATTAACAGACCTATAAAATAGTTCTATTCAAAAAACTATTTCCAAAAATAAAGTTATCTAAAAAAGTAAACTTCTGTATGTTAAAACAATTGATCATCCAAAATTACAAAAATTAGTAATTATTCTTGGTGTACTTTTACATACTTTCTTCATGTACCCATGTTACTGATGTTACTCTAAAGAATGCTTTTTCCCCACCATGGTTTTATTTCCAAAATTCTCATCATATCGCCTGCATTCTTCTTCAGAGTTGCTTTTCCAGTTAATAAGTTTGAGATTATTGAAGTTTTGAGTTTATTCTCTGTATGCCATAATTTTTTTTTGTTGAAATAATACCCTTTTGTTGCTAAGGGTACCTAGTAGGGTCAGAGCAACTTGTGTAGATGGGAGAATATTTTCAGTTTTTTTTTTAAATTGAAGTGTGAAATATTTCAGCTCTAACATTTTCATGGGAACTGTCTTTTTTACCTCCATTCAACATACCTTCGTTCAACAAATAATGTTACAAGTAAAAATTGTCAGATAAATCGCTTTTGATTCTTTTGACTGTTTAGCTAAATTTAGATGCTATAAAATTTTGTATTTCATGTTTATTCTTTATACAGAATATAAATTTATTTAACTAAAAATAGGAGCTCTATGAAATGATTCTTTGCACAAGTTGAGATATTCCAAACAGGCTTACTGAATTTCAAAACTTTTGTCCATTTTTTAAGCTCTGAATATTCAGTTTTTTCAGTTCTTTGCTTTCGATAATGTAAGGGTTGATTTTACTGTCGTCTTATTTGCAAGTTTTGATTTCAGTAATTGCAGTTTGCCAAAAGCTTGGAAAGCTGATTTTTTAAAAAAATTGTACTTGTTGAAAGTTTTGACCAAAGATTTCCGGGTGATTTTGAACAGAATGCAACCAAAATTTAGAATTCCCACCAAAGAAAGTCTAAATTATTTTGTGATACTTGGATTGATTTTCAAGGTAGTTTCTTCAATGTTTAAGCAAATGAGCAGCAAAAAGAGAATGCATATTGCTGTGCTGAAGTATTTTTAAATTCTACTTCATCCTTGTAGAAATTTGTTCTTACTGTGTATATGTGAAAATAAGTGTTCATGTTAAAATCACAAAAACAAATAATTTTTTATGTTGGAATTTTACAGTATTAATTACAATAATATCAGATGTTTATCCTTCTAAGGCAGGATTCAGCAAACCTTTTCTGTAAAGGGCTAGATAAAAATTTAAATATTTTGTAGTTTGTGGCCAGAGGTCTGTGGCAGCTACTCAGTTCTGCTGCTGTAGCCAGAAAGTAGCTGTAGAAAATATGTGAATGAGTAAGCATAACTGTGTCCCAATAAAACTTTATTTGTACTGAAATGTGAACTTCATATAATTTTCATACATTACAAATTATTATTCCTCTTTTGACCTTTTTCCAACCACTGAAAACTGTAAAAACCATTCTTAATTTGCAGGCCATACCAAAATAGGTATTAGGCTAGGTTTGGCCTGCAGGTCATACTTTGCTAACCCTGTTCCATGAATTAGATGACAAAAATAGACCCACTAATGAAACTAATTTTCTATGTAAAAACCAGCACCATCTAACTGCTTGTAAGGTGTGAGGTCCTTCCACGACTAAAGAAGCCAGTATTTAACAGCTGTTGTGTCAGCTTTTGTATGTGCAGGAGAAAATTTAGGGAAAAAGTGAGCACAATTAATGAGAACACTTATTTGATCCAAATGAAAAGTCATGCTTCAGAAAGAGGCATAAATGCTGCTGTTGTGTAACTGTAAATTCATAGCTACGCTCCTTAATTAGTTCTCATTGGGCACTGTCTTCTTAAGAAAACCCGGCTTTTAAAGTGGCTGCTGCTGTTTGCTCCACAGATGCCTTCTGGTGTTCGTGGGTTCACTTATGTAACTCTGCCATCCCATGGAGCATGACAAATGTGAACAAACGTTTGCAGATTACACATTCATCCTTAGCCTTCTTGAGAAATGGAAATTCAGTACTTTTTTTTCATTAAATCTGCATTTGATTTTTTAGTTCATTGCTAATAAAGAAGTTTATTGCAAATTAAAAGTAATCAAACAATAAAAATAGTTACAGATTTACACCATTCAATAAGTGACAAAATCATTACAATAAAGAACTGTTGGAGTGCTCTCTATATGTAACTGTTTCCCACATATTTCGTGCGCAAGAGTCATTGATACTAGCCTACTTTGTTCCATCAATGAGTGCCTGTCTGCTTTAAGGAGGGACTGTTAGTAACCTTGGACCTGGAAAGGGTCTGGAAAATTGATGGTTTTTTGCTGGTTGACTTTCTGATTTAACCACAATCAAATGAGAACTCTGTTCAATGCATGTGTCTTCCACACTACTAGATGAGATCTTGGGAAAAGCAGATATACAAAATAGAAGTGTATTAAACTGAAACTGGCTTATTTTAATGTGAACCATACTACTTAATTAAAAATGAAAAAAAGGACCCATGCAAAATCAGATTGGACGTTGAGACAGCAGATGTAAGCCAAGACGGCCTTAGGCAGACCAGGACATGTGGTTATCCTATTTAAGTCTGTAAAATTAAGCTTTTCTGTAACTCGTACGGTTCTTCCCTTTCCTTTTTCCAAATTGATTGGCAGAGTAGCTTCATAATAGGTTTTGGCAGCAGTCTCACAGCCACTTAGATTACTTCTTGTTCCACACACTGAAAAGAAAGACCCAAGTCTGGTCATGTCTATCTTATGCTTAAAAGCCAGCATTGAATACCCATGAATGTCACTAATGGTCCTTCAGCAGTTTTGTGCACCAAAATCATCAGTGTGTGAGGTGAGTTGCAAATTCCTGGTTCCTATCCCAGGCATTTAGATTGAGTAAGTCTTGAAAATGCTAGTGCATGGGAAATTGAGGAACACTTGACTGTCTCATTAGTTCACTACCTGTCATGTCCCCCTCCCCTTAGACAGTCTGACGCCACCCATCTGTTGTAGTTCCCAGTGCCCTGTTTAGTGAATCTGTCTGTCTTTTTTTCTGACATTCTTCCATCAGCCAAGGGGGCTGTTATGGTGCATCTTTGAGTTGAAATAATATTTTTCGCTTTTTGATTCCGTCTCTAGACTGACTGAGTGTCTTCTGATAGTGAGGTCTAAGTCTGAAGTCACATCTGTATTCTTAACCTGCTGCCTGAAACTGATGGCAACTGGTTAGTGATGATATAGGTATAAAATTCAAGGTAAGGATCTTTCCAGTGTTCCTTTTGTTACCAACTGAAAGTTAAGAGTTGAATTAAAGTGTGTAGTGTAGTCACTTCATTTAGCTCATTGTATATATATCAAGGTTTGCCTTTGAAACTTGTTTTCTCCGAGATTAATCAGTGTGGTGATTTTTAATTTCAGAATTTAAAAATTATGCTTTAGAGCAGATGAAAAATGCCTCCTTAAACATTAACAACCATGGCTTTATTTTAAAATACAATAGCAACTGTATCTTTCTGCAACCAGGATAGGGCTCAACAAACGAAGGCTGGAAGGTGCTGGAAGCCTCCAGCGCTCTGGGGATAAAATCAGGAACTGTCAGCAGAGTTCTCAGGTCTTTTCTACATGTCAGGGTAGCTATAAGGATGGTTAGAAAAGATCTGCTACAGCTCTTCTGAGCGTTTGCCTGAGTGGGATGTCTCACACTTTAAATTAAGATCTCTTAGAAGTCTGATTAATGACCAGAGTCGAAACTGGAAAATTCTGTTGCTTGTTTAAGGTTTTGTTTATGTATATTGCAGTTTAATAAAATTTAACCATAATTACCTGTTATTTTTTGAAACTTTGTAGTCTTTTCAGAAAAAGTAAGCTCTCTAAGGCAAGTTGCTGTGGAGGGGGAGATCATGCTGTGACATCCCAAGCTGGAACCGTGTCTGACAGGCGGTGCGCAGTGTTTGCTCATGAACCAGCGAGGGAACTTGATGGGAAAGTTCCACTTCACAAATTGGTTCTTAAATGCTTTCAGTTTTTCCTATGACAAATTTTTAAAAGGTAGTCCGAGTTACCTATGATATCCTTTCCCAAGCAGTCAGTTTGAAATCAGTTGCTAGTACCTAGGGCCGGATTTATGGCTATTACAATTTTGAAAATGTTCTCTTTTTGACAACTGTATAAGTGTGCAGGCATGTAAGAACAATGGGCAGCTTCTTGTTTCAAGTGACAGCAGTGGAGGTCTTCCAGGCAGGAAGGAATCCTCAACCTGAGCAGCTGATCTGAATGTTTCATTCAATTCAATGGAAAGGCAAATATTTTCATCTGGGGAGGAATTCTTCCTGGAGAGTAATAGCATGGGACAATTTTAGTTGTGTGGCTATTTATAATTTCCTGATGGTTTGTGTTTTCGTCTTTATTTGGTTTTTAGGATGTGCTGAGCACTGAGGGTCTTCAGCCTCAATTGGAGAGAAGACAGTTTGACTTGGTGGCCTTGAGGCTTCTCTGTGAAGCCTCCAGGGCACCTGGTGTGCAGTTTGGCCCCTTTTGCAGAGATAGAGGCAAGGGGAGAAGATGTGGCCTATGTAGGCTATTTGAAGCTTCTTGTTTGCTTTGTTAATATTTGGCTAACTTTCCTAAACATTCTTTGAGTAACAAGAGAGATTAAAAAGGTAGTACTTTAACAGGCCCCAGTTGTCATGAACTTGTTGTGTCAGTGCTTTATTGATCAAATTGTAGATTTAATCATGTTTACCTTGGAAGAGTGGTCTTATTTAAGCGTGTCCTGATTATTTCAGGACATCTAGGTGAAACTCTTTTTGCCTCAGTCCATAATCTCTCCTTTAAGTTCCCAAAGTCAAGTATGTATTAGCATTTCTTAAAATCAACAGTCGTGTGAAGCACCATTTTAAGGGGGAGGGGCTTTCTAATGGTATTGAGTCTTGTGGAAAATGCCGAATGGATAGGCTAATTACTAAAACAGATAATCCTGACTTGGCTCACAAGACTAATGAGTCTCTGGAAGTATACGTTAGTGATCATCTGCCAAGGACAGGTGCTTTTCGAGGGTGACAGAATTATAAACAGGAAGCTCAGAGAGTGAGGTCAGTGCTGAGCAGCATGTTTGTGTAGGATGTTCTTTTGAAAGTCTTAATTTTCAGTGCTGTCTGTGTGGTATGTTACTTTTTAATTGATTTGGGGAGGTCGTTTAAATAAGTGTTCTTATTTCTTATTTTCTTTGTCACTTCAGTGCTTTTGAACATAAACTTCACTGTTCAAAGAACTTTGTCCATTTATTTATTTTTTATTTTTTTATTGAGTTAATGATAGGTTACAATCTTGTGAAATTTCAGTTGTACATTAATGTTTGTCAGTCGTGTTGTAGGTGCACCACTTCACCCTTTGTGCCCACCCCCCACCCCACCTTTCCCCTGGTATCCACTAAACTGTTCTTAGTCCACATTTTTAAATTCCTCATATGAGTGGAAGTCATACACAGATTGTCCTTCTCTAGCTGGCTTATTTCACTTAACATAATTCCCTCAAGGTCCATCCATGTTATTGCAAATGGAATGATTTTGTTCTGTTTTGCAGCTGAGTAGTATTTCATTGTATATATGTACCACATCTTTATCCATTCGTCTGTTGCTGGGCACTTAGGTTGCTTCCATGTCTTGGCTATTGTAAATAATGCTGCAATGAACATTGGGGTACATTGGACTTTTGGGATTGCTGACTTCAAGCTCTTTGGATAGATACTCAGTAGTGGAATGGCTGGATCGTATGGTAGTTCTATTTTTAATTTTTTGAGGACTCTCCATACTGTTTTCCATAGTGGCTGCACCAGTTTGCATTCCCACCAGCAGTGTGTGAGGGTTCCTTTTTCTCCACAACCTCTCCAACATTTGTTACTATTAGTTTTAGATATTTTTGTCATTCTAATGGGTGTAAGGTGATATCTTAGTGTAGTTTTGATTTGCATTTCCCTGATGATCAGCGATGATGAGCATCTTTTCATGTGCCTATTGGCCATCCGTATATCTTCTTTGGAGAAATGTCTGTTCATGTCTCCAGCCCATTTTTTGATTGGGTTGTTTGATTTTTTTGTTGTTGAGTTGTGAGAGTTCAAAGAACTTTGTCCATTTAAATTACCTTGTATTTTTAATATAAAATTCCCCCAAATGGTAATATTGGTCATGCCAGAAATAGTTCCTCCCCTGCCAAGGTTAAGCGGTTAGATAAATTCCTATTTATTTTTACCTGCCATGTGCAGACAGTTACAAGTTCAGGGGACACAGCAGGAAACAGAGCGGATTAGCTGTCTGCCCTCCTGAAGCTCACAGAGAGACTCAACAAGATGAAGACGTAAAACATGCCCCCTTAGTCCAGGGGATGGTCGTGAGGGTTCAGGAGAAACAGGGCAGGGAAAGGGGTTGAGACTAGGGAGGCAGAGACCAAAGAGGCCAGTCCCGGCTCTGCCACTGAATAGAGTATACTGCATTGGCTGGGTGACTTCGGGTCAGTCATTTAACTCTGGAACCTATGTTCTCATGAATAAATTAGTAAAAATAGTGCATATTCAACCTATTTCATAGGATCCCATGGGTAAAAGGCATATCATAGTAAAAAGCCTTATAAATGGTGCATATAATGATTACTGTTAACCTTTTTTAGTATTAGCTTATTGAATCTTCACAATAATACCACAAGCTAAGTGCCATTCTCGTGATTCATTCCTTGGTTAATTCAGCAGATATTTATTAAGTGTCTGTGTGCTAGGCACTAGGGAGATAGCCAGGTTTTAATCTGACAGAAAAACTCTGCCCTCATTCTAGTTGAGGTATGGTTGAAGAGATGTAGTGTTTAGTATCTTTCACAATTGCTATATGTTATATTTTATTAAAAAGTTCAGTTTTGTCACCTTTTATCAATTAACTAGAAAAGTTTATATTTTAGTAAAGTTGTGATAGGAAACTTGAATGTGGTTTTATTTTCCTAATAATGGTCTTAGGATCACTTAAAATAATTTCTTTTGTTCCGTAAGTATCAATTTTGAAAGTATTCATGGAGTTCCTTTTCTTGTGAAAATTCTATAGCTCTGAAATTTATAGTGGGGTTTGGTGAGAATACTGAATATGATAAATTTTGTGATGACAGTGTAGATTGGGAAATAGAAATGAAATGTCATTTGATAATTGAAAGCATTTAGTCAGATTGTGAAAACACACACTAGAATGTACCTAACGTGATGAAATGCTGACTGGTAGATGAGGTAAGTAGTTCTCCATTTGGGAGAGTGGAGAAGGAGAGAGACAATTCTTTTGGATACTTAATAAAATTTTCAGGAGTTAAAATATTATTTGAAAAAATGTGTAATTTGCATTATTAGGCAATACAGAATTCTTAATTGACCAAACAAGTAGAAAATCCTGCGGATTTAAAAAAATAGCTTTTGATTACTGGGGAAAAATAATAGGTATCAAGCATTGTCTCAGTGACTAGTTAAGACTGAGGAGCAGGGTCTATGGATAGGTAAGACCGGTGGACCAGGATTTTTGATTTTCATCTTATGGCCCTTAAAGGTTTGTGGCAGCAAGTACTGTCCCCTCACTGACTCAAAATCCTGATGGTCCGTTTTGGGGAGGGAACTCCGTGGGTGACAATGGCAGCTACTTAGATGGGTGGGCATGGTTCTTATAGGGTGACTTGTTCACTTTCAGTGCCAGAGGACACCATATTTGTTAGGAAGTAATTTGGGCCCACCACTTGTGAGCTCTGTTGCTAATTCAGTTCTAACCTTAAGCAAGTCACTCAACTTCTTGGTACCTTTAGTTTTCTCATCTATAAAACGGATGTAACAGAGTTGTGGGACTCAAGTGAGGTGATTCGTGTTAAAGACAACCCAGTGCTTGGCACATAGATAGATGAAGTGCTTGGTTATTATTAGCTGTCATTATTGATAGAACTGAAGGTTTTTCTTAGAAGAAGCATGAGCACTTTAACATATTGGCGAGTCTCTGCTCTTGGAGAGCAGGGCATTTCTTCTGTATTTAGTAGGTGGAATTATTTTGTAAAGAAGAGCTTTCTCTCATCAACTGGAGTGAACTACAGTGCCTCCTAGAAAGGCAGGGCTTCATTCTTTTTACCAATTTTCAAAGTTTAGATTTGGTCTAAAAGTACCTTCATTGATGGTAAGTGAGAGTTTTAAATTTTTTTGCATGTGTTATGGGCTTTTGGTTTTGACTCACTGATTCCAGTACAGTCATTCATTTTGTTTGGCTTGTCCAATTTTTAGCCACTGGGACCCTTCTTTGTGGGCTCCTTTCTTCTTTGGGCATCTGCCCACATGCCCTCATTAGTCTTTGAGTTCTTCCTTGCATTTTGGCACAGTAATATGACCCAGGCTCACCCTGTGCTTCCCCACGTAGTTGATGACAATAATAATTATAAATACCATTACTGAGCACTTACTATATGTCAGGTACTGCTTCATACTTTAAAAGCATTATCACTTTCAATCCTCTTATCAGCCCTGAGAATGGGTACTTTATTTTCTTCTACAAAGTGAGCGCCTCAAAGCTTAGAGGTGTTAAGAAAGGGTAATGTGACTTCTCCAGAGCTAGCTATTAAATGGCAGAGTCTTCATCTGAATCCAGCCTTCCAAGGCCAAAGCCTCATACACCTGTGTTACCGTAGGTCACTTGGTATAAACGTGTTGTAGTTCTCTCTTTCAGTACCGACATAGCGCTGAAGTATCCCGGGACACTCCTCTATCAGCTTGACTACCTTCTCGCTTCAGACACTACTGGATTACTGCGTTGACTCTGGCTGCTGCCTTTCTCCCTCCAATATCCACATTCCTGCCAGAGGGATCTTTCTTTTTAAAAAAAAAAAAAAGGCAGACGTCACTCTTGCTTACAGGATAAAGTCCAGTCCTTTTTGCATAGCACAGTGGCTCTTGAAGGTTTCTCCCCTGAGCCAGCCCTGGGCCCCTCCTCTCCTAACGTCTTTGAGTGCAGAACGAAACAACTTAGAGTTTTCAGAACCCTGTGTGATGCTCACTCCTGAGCCTTTGCATGCCTGTTTCTTCCCCCTGGAATACTCTTAACCACTTTTACTTTTATTTTTTGAAAAACTGAGCACTGGTGGGCATCTCCTAGGAATGTGTTTTCCTGATTTTCCATGCAAGATATCTCTGCTCCTGGTGCGCCCCTCTGAAATGTCCTGGTGCGTTGGGTTGCACATGGTCTCCTCCAGCAGGCCACTGGAAGGCAAAGCTGTGCCTTGCCCATCTCTGTAGTCCAGTTCTTCCAGTCAACAAATTAGGTGTTAATTGTTAACCAGTAGCCCCAGTGCTTAGTGTGGAAGACCCTGGATATACATATGAGCAGATTAATTTCTGGTTCTGCTCATTGGAATTGTCACTTGGACTCTTAATCCAAATGATAGCCATCTTGCAGGCCATAGCTCAGGGCTCATCTTCTTCAAGACATTTTCTTTTCAGCACCCCAATTTTCCTAAAAACTTGGCATCCCCAGTTCACATTATCCCTATTTATGTGATTTTATGTACTTTGATACTTAGTTATTATATATTTATTCCACCCTATCACACAGTTTTAACTCGAGGGTTCTTCCCAGTACAAAGAAATATACACCCCATGGGCTCCTAAGGAATTATTTCAGTTGATGAAGTGACGTGGGCCCTTACTCACCTGGAAGCTCCATACCTGTGCTCTCATTTTAGAAGTGTTTGGGAAGAGAATAAAACATGCCGTGTCTTCTGACATGGTAAGTGTTCTCAAATGGTGAAATGCTGAGCCCCCTGGGATAAAATGCCAGGCAGTCTCGTGACCCTATGTGAATAGAAAAGTGGTTCCAAGACTGGCAGGTGAAAGCATGTCTCGTTTAGGGTGTATATACTTGTAAGGTGCATTCTGACCTCTCAGTGGCAGCACAGAGAAGGCTCAGTTCGCACCTGCAGGGCGTGGCAGGGAGGTATGCCTGAAGCACCCACACTGAGTTATGTTTGTACTGGACTCTTTTGGTCACTTGTCTTAAGAGCTAGCTAAGATTAAGGGAGGGGCGAATCTAGCAAGGCCCCTGATAATTGTCCGCCAAGACTTGTGTAGATGGTCACAGTAGGTTGGAATTTGACCAGATCTGGTTGCAATCATAAAATATGTGGGTAGGATAAGTAGGAGCTTATTTTCCAAATACTGGAATTCTAGACCTAGTCTGTTTTCAGACAAGGCTGGTTTAGGATTAAATGAAAGAAAATCTTATTTCATGGATAATAAGCTTAGGATTTTAGATTGACTATATAGATAGATTGAAGAATGGTTTGTATAAGTTAATTGATCCATAGTGGATTTTCAAAAAAATACTAGTGAAAGCCCAATATCTAACCCTTTGACGTAAAAGAGAATTGACCCTTTTCTCTGATAAAATTCTCTTATTTCAGCAGTTTTTAACCTATTTTAGCCATGGATCCCTTCCGTAGTCTGCTGAAAAGCCACGGACTCTCAACCTAGAAAATTACACAGGTGCATCCCACAATTTTTCCACATGGCTTCTTAAAAATTCCCTTTGGGGAGGGGACTAGGGACATCACAAACCCTTCTGAAAGTTATTTGTGAACACTTTCAAAAGTTATCTTGACTGCATCCCACAGTTAGAAATATTTTTTATATCACAGCCTACTATACACATACATGAGGCTATAAAATGGAAAGTTTCGCAGAACATTAACCCTACTATATGCCACATACTCTATTCGGTTCTAGTTTATTATATAAAAGTTCGTCAATGGAAATGATTTTATGACACACTATTATTGAGTCTTCACTTGCGATTAGAAAAATATAACTCTGAGTGTGCAAAATTTTCAGGTTTTAGAATCCTTGCTGTGCCATGATCAAGCTCATTATTAGAGTGTCTCCTCTTCAGACATAGTTTTTGTGCTTGTCCATCTGTTGCTAAGAAGGGCCGGTTGGGCCTGGTTAAATGCCTGCCTTAGGCACTTAGAAGAAAAGAGCTACAGTTTCATTTCTGGTAGGTTAAAAGTGCTGAGATCTGAACCACGTTACTCATATAAACTACAGGCGTCTCCCATGCTCAGTGAGTATCGTCTGTGTTCATAAGCACTGATATGTAAAGAGCATCAGCGTATAGCAGTGAACAAAATAAATAGAGATTCCTGCCTTCTAGTGGAGGAGATAGGCCACAAACGGGGTTATAAAATATAATATGTAGTATGTCAGGTTGTGATAAATGCTAAGGAGAAAAACATAAAGCGGAAGGGGGACGTGAAGTGTTGTGAGATGGCGTGAAATTTTAGATAATACAGCTGAGGTGTTAGCCTAGTTGGAAAAGTGACCCTCGAGTAAAGCCCTGAAGGCAGTGAGGGCTTTAACCATGCAGATATTCCAGGAGAGGACCTTTGGGCAGAGGCAACAGGAAGCGCAAAGGCCCTGAGTGGGAGAGTGCCCCCTGGTGTCAAGAGAAGAGTGAGGGGGGGAACCATTGAAGGGTTTAGCTGAAAACCTGAAGAGTGTCAAGGTTAGAAGCAGGGAGACAAATGGTGACGTGGACCAGGATGTTGGCCGTGGGAACTGTGAGAGGTGCTTGGATTCTGGAAGTACCAGGTGTGGGTGTGAGAGGCAGAAAAGAGCTGAGGATGGCACCAATGGGCCGGAGTTGGTGAGGAGTTGGGAACTCAGAGGGGAAAGGCTGTGGATCTGGTAGGTTGTGGGTTGGGGAGCATCAGGAGCTCACTTTGGGGCAGGTGAAGATTTGAGCTGCGTTTTACACCTGATTGGAAAAGTCAAGGAGATATTAGGATCCTTAATTTACAATTTTCAGACATTTCCTCCTTAGAGTTTGAAAAAGAAACCTGTTTGCCAGATATAGTCGTGATATTTTTGTCCATTGCTTTCTGTATGGTTAATATGGGGTCGAATTCCTGGCTCATCCTTTCTCAGCCACCCCAGGGAAGTCTACTGAGTGGAGACAAAAATCACCTTAAGAGAAAAGCACCATGCCTGCACCTCTCAGCGGTCATGTGTGGTTTAATATTATAGTGTATAATCTTTTCCAGTTATAAAAATGCAACTTACAAAAATTATGGTAAAATATATGTGACACAATTTGCTGTCTTAACCATTTTTAAGTGTGCAGTTCTGTGGCAGTAAATACATTCACATTGTTGTGCAAACCATCACCACCATCCATCTCCACAACTTTAGAAAAATAAAAATTTATACTCAAATAGAAAAATCTCTCTCCTCAAAGAATCTAAATAGTATCCAAATTTATGAAAGTTTTATATATATATAAAAGTATAAAGTATTTTCACATATATGAGACAAAGTATTTAAAGCTGCTGTAAATGTTCTCTAGGGAAGGACTTCTCTGCTTGGGGCCAAAGCAGCTGAAGATTCGTAAAAAATAAGTCCAATGAACTCTTAACAAACTCTTTTTTCTGTAACTCTCCCTTTAGCAAACTTTAGTCCTTCTTTGCAGCTTTGTTGGCCTTTGAAGTCCTTTTAATACAGGGTAGTGTGTATAGAAGATTCTTGTTATCTGTTTGTGTGAACGCTTTGTAAAAGTCTCCTGGTTGGTGACTCCTGGGGAAGACTTGTACTCACGGTTTCACTTTATTGATTCCTTCTGTCTATTTCAACAAATTCTGTCATTGGATTCACAAATTTTCTTTCTTGCCATTTGCTTCTCAGAAAGTCTGTTGATTGAAGGCTTGTCATCTCGAGCCCTTCGTCTAACTTCACAGGGATTCTCATGGTTGCTGCTTCCCCTTGAACTCTCTCGGAAGAAATGCAGGCAGCTTTGTTTATGGTTACTTCTCATCATGCCTGTTTACAGGAAAGACCACTCTCTGGTGAAGCAGTGTGATTTAAAGGAGCAGACTTACTGAGTCTGCTTGTACCCGTTCAATCTCAGGATTTGTCCACTTCCCCATTGGCTCGTCCCGTTGGCGTACTCTTATTCCTTGTACTAACACAAGGCTCCTTGCATCCTTTGCTATTTTCCGTGCCCTAAAAAATTGTGCTTGCTTTTTAATGCAAAAATTTCAACTAGGAGTTTCATTCATTCACTATTTCCCCTGATTTCTGTTAGCTCAAAATATGCTTCTTGTCCAAAGTGAGACTTTTATTCCTCCCTCTGTCAAATAGAAATAGCTTTGATTTTTGTATTAAAAAAACTTACATAGAAAATTCAAGCAGTAAAGTAAATTATCAAGGATGGGGAGACTCATGTCAAATCTAAGCATCAGACTTAACCCACTGTTTGTGTTAATCATCATTCTTCCCGATTGTCGTCTTCTTCATACGTCGTGATGGCTGTCATAAATTCAGTCTCAGTAGGTGACAGGAACTGAAATGCTTATGCACGTTGGTTAACTTCTCACAGCAGCCCTCTGAGGGTGGCAGCCACGGTTATCCAGCTGCCCAGCTGAGCACACCAGCGCTAAGTAGGCTGCCAAGGCCAGGCGCAGCTCCACGGGGTGGGCCCAGCCCTGGCCAGCCTCCCCCTGTGGAACTCCCCCCTTTGTTGGGGCGTGTATACATATCATGCATGCCTTTTTTTTTTTTTTAATTCAAGTATATGTTGAAATTCTTTCAATATCTATATATAGACTTAAAATTTAAGGCCATCAGCATGAAGGTGGAGAGTGTAGACTTTGGAATTAGACTACCTAGGTTTGAATCTTGGCTCTTCCAAACACCTCTTCCTTGACAAAGTTACTTAACCTCTCTGTGCCTCAGTTCCTCCTCTGTGAAAAGGGATGAGAGATACGGTTTATCTTGTAGGGTTTTGCGAGAGTTAAATGAGTTAATACATGTAAAGAGCTTAAAACAGGGTTGCCAAATAAGCACTCGGTAAATGCTAATTACCTGTGTTAATAGTCTGTTAAATGTCAATTGCCTGCTGTGTCCGTAGTTTATTCTGAGCTTGTTCACTAGTGATTCGTTTGTTGGAGTACTTTCAGAGGAGTGTTAGAGTTAGAGTACATCTGTAGGTATTTTACTGATACCTTATTTCTTTAAGCCATGTTTATGGTAAGGTTTTTTGTTTGGTTTGGTGGCTGGGTAGTGTCTTGTTATGCTTTCCTTAATGATTTCTTTTTTGTGATGTTTTCAGTGAATCATATGATAGAAGTTACAGGATAGAAGGTGTGTTCTGTGCAACAAACCTATCCTTGGATTACAGCAGCAGACAGGGTAATTTTACTGCAAATGAACTTGATTCTGTGAGTGGGGTGCTTCTACCTGTTGTCTTTTTTCCCACAGTGGTCACCTTGGATTACTTGTTATCATGTATTGCAGGTCCACCATGCTTGGGGTGCATCGCCTCAAGTGGGATATTCTTCACTTAACTGTCTCCACTCCTTGAGTTGGTTGCCCTCACTTTACAGATGAGGACACGGGGAGGGTTATATGCCTGCCATGGGCCCCTGGCAGAACCAGTGTTGGTATCCAGAGCTTTCTTCATGTCCCTTACCCACCCTCATTCTCTCTATAAGGGAAGCTTGTTTTAATGATAGCCGCCTTTTCTGTGACTATTATATAAAAGGACACTTTCACTATAGATTTTGTTATTGGATAATTAGATTATTTTGATTAGTGCTGGTTCTGCAAACTTGGATTTTAGGGACACTCTGCCTTATTTACGAGAAAGTTTTGTTTTTTAGATGCCCCCATTTACAGAGAGTTTTTTTAAAATTTAAGTCAGATGTTTGCTGAATGAAAGGATATCTGTTTGCCAGTGCCACCTCTGTCTCCTTGCTCCCTCTTCCTCTCAGCATCTTACACTCTGACTTCAGGTAGCAAACTAAAGTTCTGAAGGGCTGTCTCAGGGCTAGACTGATATTGGGACTTTTGTAGACACAAATAAAATTGCTAAGAATCTTGTTTATACTTCCTGTTTTTTCTTTTGAACTACAGCTTTAGGGTTTTGTTTGTGTAATGCATATGATTTTTACAGCCACTCTTGCCAACTATATTCTCCTCCCTCCCTCCCCATCCCACCAACTACTATGTTAGAGTGTATATTAATGGCTTATGATATTGTAACTTGCAGGTATTATATGGGTTATGAGATTCCGGTAGGAGCTTGTTACTGATAATTAGAATAGTATAGAGAGTGGGATTAGTTCATTAACACTATTTATTTCCCTGATGCAGAGGACCTAAAAATACAAAACACTTAAAACATAAAACGTCAGTGGAAAATGTAATGCTATAAGCAAAATGTTAGGGAAGCACATACCTATTCTTGTAGTTATGTCTATTTATGGTTTATACAGTGATGCCTTGATGAACATCTTCTAGGATGTTCACCAAGGCCTGGAAGGCACTAAGATGCAAATGGAATTGGCCTGGTATAGTTGTCTCAGAGCCAGGCTGGTGGCTGGGGAGGAGGTGGCCCCAGGACTCATTGTTGAAGGTTGGTGTGTCACCCATCCCTGAGTGGTTTTTGTGGTCATCCATGTAACTGAGCTGGGGCCCTTGCCCAGGCCTTGGCCATATTTGAGCTGCACTTCTCTGCATCAGTTTCCTTTGAGGACCAAGAGGGCCAGTGCATCGTGGCCCACCTTTTCTTAAGCAGTAGGAAGAGACTTGTAGGATAGGAAATGGAAACCTACATCTTAAGACGTAGCCATGCTATGTGTAATATGATGTCTAAGGATATATTTTCATTAGTAAAGCTATTACCGTATTATGTTGAAGGTATTTTAATTTTATGAGATTGCTCTATAAAGAGAGTAGATACTTGGTGCTCTTGAAACTGCTGAGTCGGGTTTGTTGCCATTTTGCTGTTCTAGATCTGTCTTTTTAAATGTGCTTGGTACAGAATGGCTCTCTGGCGCTTATTTGTCCCTGACAATTACTCCACTCAACAAACCTTTAAGCACCTGGGTTGCAAGGTGCTTGAATCTGGTAGTCTTGACCATCTCCTTAAAATCCAGCAGCCAACACAAAGTATATGTTCCCTATTAAATCACAAACATTCTTGCAAATTCATCGTCCTGGTAATAAACAAGAAAGTAAGGGAACCCCCAGAAACTAGAAACAAAAAGAACTGCCAGAGTACTGGGTAGCCTGTCCTTGAGTTACCAAGCGGGTTGTGTGTGCACGTGGTCTTTTGTTGTTGTTGTTTTAAAATCATGTTAAACAACAAACAAAACACTATAGGGAGAAAAGTAAAAAGTCATCCTTCCCTGTATTACAGCTGATCCCCTGGTATAGTCTGTACGCATTAGCTTTGAAAGAAATATAAGTGTGGGTGTTCTTGTTGGGGTATGCGAGTGAGTTTACTCCAATTTGGGTTTAAGCCTATAAGTTAGGCCTTAAACCCATCAACAAGACACCGCTCTGCCTGGTGAATTTACCCGGATTATCTTTACTCCAGCTGTATAAATTTAAAGCCCACAGTAAACAATAAAGTTTAGATCATTAAAACAGTGTTCCCTACAACTGAGTCAGCCGAGAGATGTAAACATGATCTAATAAAGAAAGATCTCAAAGGTCTGTACTTTGGGGGCAGTCCAGTCAGTATGTTTGAATGCCTCCTACTGGGCACTGTGTTAAGTATACAGAGTTTTCACTTCAGGACAGGTATTTAGTTTGCTCATCCTTAATTTATAATTCCTGGACCATTCATCATTTTATAGCTTCAAAGAGAAATTCTGCAGCAGTAATTTTTAAGAGTATGTGTGGCAGCTGTCTGGGTTAACTTGGTGCTAAAGACCTGGCGTTTCTTCCCGGCTGGTCAATGTCTGTTAGTTTGAGCAAGAAATCTTTTCAGATGGACTGCTTTATTAGGAACATTTTTCCCTACTTCATGGCAAAAATAGAAGAAGTAGAGTCAAGTGATTCCTTGCTCTTTTCAGAATAGAGAAAGTCAGTTTTACACTCATAAAGAATGATCCTCCTCCTGGGGGCCGACCCTGTGGCCAAGTGGTTGAGTTCGTGTGCTCCGCTTCAGTGGCCCAGGGTTTTGCTGGTTTGGATCCTGGGCGCGGACATGGCACCGCTAGTCAGGCCAAGCTAAGGTGCCATCCCACATGCCACAACTAGAAGGACCCACAACTAAAGTATACAACTATGTACTGGGGGGATTTGGGGAGAAAAAGGAAAAATAAAAATCTTAAAAAAAAAAAAAAGAATGATCCTCCCAAAGGAATTAGCAGCTACTTGCTATTGCTTGATATTTGCATGTAGTGGCATTCTTCTGCAAATCACCCTGGCTTTGATGCAACCCATTCCTGTTGCAAAAGTGTGAGGTTATGAAGGTTTGTTCCCAGAAAGCCATTTTATATCACAGACATCTAAATTAGGAAAACAATACACTTTCACAAGTTTTTATAGGTATGTAAAACAAATATTTAATGCAGAAGCTGATCTCAAACTGACTTAGTTTTTAATGTCTATGGGATAAACTCTTGGTTTTAATGTTGGGATGAACTCAGATCCTACTTCCTTGCCTCATGTGGACCCTGAAGCCTTGTCTCAAGCTGGAGGAGTTCTAACTTAAGTCAAAAATATGTGTTTCAGAAGAGAGAACAGAAGACTGGAGAAATAATATTGGAAAAGATAATGGCTATTAACATAGCATTATTGATTAAAAAAAAGTCCTCAGATTGAAGCATATTAAAACTAAGCAAAACTGAATTCAGACCTAGATATAATAAACTACAGAACACCGAAGGCAAAGTAGAAGATCCTGAAAGCGCAGAGGGAGAAAGACAGATTACCTAAGAAGGACCAACAGGGATACCGATACTGACTTTGGCAGTAGTCATTGAAGCCAGAAGATGGAGCTGAGAAAGTAGCTGCCAACCTAGAACACTTTACTAATGCAAAATATCATCCAAGAAACAGAATGAAGTGACACTTTCAGACAGACAGGTACTGAAAATTTTACTGCTGGTAGACTGGCTAAAAGGATCATCAGAAGGTCTTCTTCAAAAGAAAGAAATTGAACCCAGAAAGGCATAAAATAGAAAAGGTGATTAGTAACCAAAGAAATCGGAAATAGCAGGTAAACACACGGTGGTGGTATCAAACAGTAGTAGTAGTGTTGATAAATGTGGTCATAATAACTTATGTACAACTAAAATTTGTAGCAACAAGAAGGTAGGTGATCAGGAGTAATGTTTTTTCCTGTCCTTTTATTATTTGGGAGGGAGGAAATAACTTTAGATTTTAATAAAACAGACAAGCATGTTACAGCTTTAAGGGTAACCACTAAAAAAATACAAATTATAGGAAAGAAGGGGGAAAGAATAAAAGAAAGAGCAAGAGTGAATAGCATGATGTGGTCAAAATTTACGAATATATTTGTAATTACAACAAATAAAAAAGGATTGTGTATCAGTTAAAAGTGAGAGATTGTCAGATTGGATAGTATATAATTAAGGCAAAAGGGGCAAACATGGTCATTATATAGTGATAAAAAAGAACAATTCTCCATGAAGTTAAAGTACGTTTAAACTTGTGTGCCTTTGGTAAAATAGCTTTAAAATATGTAAGACAAAGCTGATATAATTTTAGATCTATAGTCAATGGGAATTACTCCTCCATAATTAACTAGTAGATTGGGCAGAGAGAAATTAGAAAACTTGGAAGATTTGCATAACTAGAGTTTTGTTTTAGTTGGTGAACATAAAGTATTTTACATTCTTCTAAAATACAAGAGACATGTTCAGAAGCTGTCCACATGTTAAGGCACAAAGCAGCAAATATCAAAAATACCAAATTATATCACACTATGTTCTCATCATAATTTGTTAAATTAGAAACTGAATTTCTAATTTTGTGCTTTTGGAAAATTTGAAAATTCTCTAAGTAACTTATAGGTCAATGAAGAAATCATAATGGAATTAAGAAAACACCTAGAAATGAATGGTTATCAAAAATTGTGGAATGAGTTAAGTATCCAACTTATAAGTTAAAGAACAGCAGAATAAAGTAAAAAAGAATGGGATGATAAAGATAAGAATGTAAAATAACCCAGAAACAAGGATACAAGTTCACAAGTTCTTTGAAAATTATAAAGGAATGGAAATTATTAAAATAAATAGCAGTAGGATTGAAAAGGAGGTTATATCAATAGGGACAACAAGTGTTTTAAAAGTAAGAAAACTACAGACAGTTGCATGCTAACAAGAGTCAGAAGCTATAATACTTTATAGTAAAAACAATTTTCTAGAAAACGTATAACTTACTCAGATCGAGTCAAGAAGAGTAGGGAACCATTAAAGAAATTGAATCAGTTAACAATCCCTACACCCCCTCCTCCTACCCTGATACCAGGCCCAGAGAGTTAATTGATGTATTCTACCAAAAATCCAAAGGAATGGATTCTCTAACTTTTATAGATCGATATTTCCAGAGAAAAGAAAAAGAGAGACTGGATTGATCTTCTGGTTTTGTTTTTCTTTTCATTTTTAAACTGTTTATTATGAAAAGTTTCAAATTGTATCACAACTAGAATAGAATAATAAACTCTCATGAACCCGTCATCCAGTCATCTCAAATCAACAATTAAAATATTTTGCCATTCATGTTTCGTCTATGACTCCTCATATGTACCTTTTTTGATAGTTTCATTTGTCATTTCTGGAATATTTTAAAGCAAATCCAAGATTTGTCATTTCTTCGTAAATACTTTAGTATATATCCGAACCTATAAGGATTTTAAGAGTGTAACATAATACCGTCATTATACCAACATTGACTAAAAATTGACTTAAAATACAATTTTTATAGTTGGTTTGTTTTAATTAGAATTCAAGTAATGACTCTACTTTGCATTTGGTTGACATGGCTCTTAAATATTTTTCAATTTTTCCTCCATCTTTTTTTCCTCTTCCCACTCATTTATTGAAGGAACCAGGTCATTTGTCTTGTAGAATTTCCCACATTTTGTCTGGGTAATTACATCTTTGTTGTGTCATTTAACTTGTTTTTCCATCCCCCTTTATTTACTGCAAATTGATAATTAGATAGTTAATTGATAATTAGATCTAGATGCTCGTTAGATTCAGGTTAGTCACTTTGGCAAGAATACTTAAGAGACAGTGTACTGTGTCCTCCTGTTGCATCATGTCAGGAGGAACAGAATGTCTGATTGTCCCACTGTTGGTGATGTGAAGGGTCATCAGTAGATCTTATCTATGAACATAGACATAAAGTTTCCTAAAGTAGGAGCAGAAAAATTCAGCAGGTATTAAGAAGAAAAAATCATGCCCAAATTGGATATATTCCAGGAATGCAAAGATGTTTCAGCAAATGAAAATATAATGTAATCTACAATATTAATGTAACGGCATCTCAATTAGTAGATTAAAGATTTTGTTAAAATTTACCACTCTTTCTTGATAAAAACTCTTAGAAAATTAGTGATAAAAGTTATCTACCCAAACTTATTCTAAACATAATAATAATAACGGAATGTTGGAAGTATGCTTTTTAAAATTTGGAATGTTGTGCCAAGAATAGCCAAGATAGTTTTCAAATAGAACACAGTGGAATTAGTTAACTTCCAAGATGCTTATTATAAGGTCTTTATAGACAATGTGGTATTGATCTTTGGAAAAAATAGAACATAAAAGTGAGTCTTATGTAGAAACTTGGTAATTTATAAAGTCACGAATCAGTATGAAAAGGAGGGGCTCTTTAGGTAATGTTGCTAGGCTATTTGGTTATCCTCGTGAGAAAGAAACAAAATTAGATTCCCCACTGTCCAGAAGTCATTTCCATATGTATTATAGACTGTCTTTATGATCTTGGGGAAGGGAATGATTTTTTAGGCAAAACATCAGAACCAAAAACCATAAAGAAAAAAATTGAATTTAGCCAAAGTAAAACAAAAAAGAATATCTTAAAGGCCACCATAAACAAATTGAAAAAGATAATCCACAGAATGGGCAAAAGGTGTGAACAGGGCTTCACAGAAAAGGGAATCAGGATAGGAAATAGTTTCATAAGACTTCTGTTCTCCTCAGTTATCAAGGAAGTGCAGATTAAAAAACAGAAGTTATCATTCCATGCCAATCAGACTTAAAAATATTAGTTGGTAAGGATGAGAAGAAACTGCTGCCGATTGGAGTATAAATGGTTAACCACTTCAGGCAACGGTTTGCTAATATCTTGTTAAGTTGACAGTGCTTGTACCATATGATTCAGCAATTTTTCTTCTAGATGTTTACTTTATGGAAGTAGTCATGAGCATAAAGAGTTGTGGGCAAGGATATTTGTTGCATTATTGTTTGTAGTAGAGAAAAATTGGAAGCAACTCAAGTGTCCATTAGTATGAGAATGGATAAATTATTCTTCACACTGTGGAATACTATTCAGCCTTTAAAGTGAGTGCTCTCGATCTACATGTAGGAGTATGGATTAATTTCAGAAACTGATGAAAATTATAAAAGTGTGTAGAGTTTGCAAATATGATACTCTGTTATTTAGAGTTAAACACACATAAGTGGTACACGTTTTCAAAGACACCTGAGAATGATAAATGTCAGATTGGGAATAGTGTTTTCCTCTGAGGAGTGGACAGGAGATGGAATCATGGAGGGGTACTCAGTGGGTTTCAGCAGTATCTTACTGCTATTTTATTTTGAAATACCTGAATCTCAGGTATGGCAGAATGTGAAGATTGATCAGCTAGATGGCCAATTTGAATATAGATAATTTTTTTCCCCCATTTTTCTGTATGATTGAAATGTTTCTTTTTTGGGCAGCCAGAGAAAACACTGCTTTCACATGGAGCAAGGGTAATCTATTTGTTAGGAAATACTCCTTATGAAATATAGACTTTAAAAACATCATTAAAAAGCCATTACTGGGAGTATAAGTCTATTTGCAACTGGAATGTTACACCAGTACATCATTAGTACCAGAGCAAGGGGTTGATAATGGTAAAGCAGGATTCCACAGGCAGGAGCTGATCCTGGACGTAAGCAAAAATGAAAATACTCAAACTTTCTTTTGCTCCCATGCAGAATACATTCTCTGTGCTGCTTATTAGAGCAAGAGCCAGTCTTAGGATGTAGTTGGCTTTGGTCCTGCAAAGGGCAAGTAATTAAGCAAAATCAGATTAAATCCACCTCAAAGAGAAAATGTGAGACTGATGGACAAGTCCTGAGTCTGTGTCAACATGCTAATTTTATAAAATCAAATGGTGCTGTTCTCCAATTTTACTGCCAAACTTGTTCTTGTATGGTTAACACTTCTCTTCTGAGCAACCACCACTGTTAGTACTGCTTTAGGATGCTACTACGCTTCAGAGTGTTAATTGTGGATCTGGTCCATGAGAAGACAGCTGAAAACAAAGAGACTGAAAAAATGTTTCAAGGACACAAAGCACTGTGGCTTGCTTACCCAGAATCAGTAACTTTGCAGTTAATGACTGGTCACAAATTTCAAGCAGCATCATGACCCCGTACCACATTGTATGTGCTTATAAACTATTTAAAATTCTTCCATATCACCATAATCCTCAACCTTAAACTCCTTCCTCTCCCAGCTTCCACTCTATGGAGACACATCAGAGTACTATTCGTCTCTTGACCACTAGACCCACCACTTTACAGACCTGTCCGTCTCCCCTATTGGAAGCCCATGGGCCCTGTTTATTTAGATAGTTTTAAATTTCTCTCAGTAACGTTTTGAAGTTTTCAGTGTTAAATTCTTGAACTTCTTTCATTAAATTGATTCCCAAGTATTTTATCCTTTTTGATATTTTGAATGGGTTTGCTTTCTTATTTTCAGTTTTGAATTGTCCTTTGCTAGTATGTAGAAATGCAATTGATTTTTATAAATTGGTCTTGTATCCTTTAACCTTGCTAAACACATTTATTAGTTCTCATAGTTAATTTTAGTTTTGTTAGTTTTTTCCTGCATACTGAATCATACCGTCTGCAAATAAAGACAGTTTTACTTCTTTCTTTCCAATCTGTATGCATTTGCCTCTTGGTGCTGTATAGAACCTACAGTATGATTGTCAATAAGAGTGCTAGCATCTTGCTTTATGGTTCTAGAGTATTTAGAGGAATGTCTTAAGTCTTTCACATGAAGTATGATATTAGCTGCAGGGTTTTTGTAGATTTCCTTATCAAGTTGAGAAGATTCTCTTCTATCTGTGGTTTGTTGAGAGTTTTAGTGGTAAATTTAGTCATAAATTTGTATTTGTCAAATGCTTTATTGATGGCCATTGAGATGATCATGTGCTTTTGTCCTATATTGCATTAAAATGGTATATTATATTCGATGATTTTCAGATGTAAAACAGACCTTGTATTTTTTAGATAAATCCTGCTTGGACGTGGTATGTAATCCTATTTACATGTTGGTGATTTTGGTTTGGGACTTTTGTGTCTATGTTTAGGAGAAATATTGTTCTCTAGAGGTTTGTTTTGTCGTATTTAGTTTTCATGATGTCTTTGGCTTTGCTATGGAGTTGTTTGGATTTACTGCAGGGTAATAACTGGCCTCGTGGAAGGGGTTGGGAAGTGGTCTTTCCTATTTTCTGACAGTGTATAGGATTTTTTTTTCTTTAAATATTTTATGCAATTCGTAAGTGAAGCCATCTGAGCCTGTGCCTTTCTTTGTGGGAAGACTTTAAATTACTAAAGCTATTTATTTACTTGTGAATCTATACAGATTTTCTGTTTCTTCTGGAGTCAGTTGTGATAATTTATATTTTCCTAGAAATTTCTCCATTTCATCTAAGTTGCTTAATTTGTTGGTGGAGAATTATTCATAATGCATAGTATTTCCTTGTAGTTCTTTTGTTTCTGCCAGGTAGATAGTGATGTCCCCTCTTTCACTTCTGTTATTGGTAATTTGTGTTCTCTCTTCTCTTTTTGGTCAGTCTAGCTAAAGGTTTATCAGTTTTGTTGATATTTTTGAAAAATCAACCTTTGGGTTTATTGATTTTGTTTTCTTGGTTCTCTTGTTTTTGCTGTTGCTTTGATTTCTGCCTGCAGCTTTATTTTTACTACCTTCTGCTGGCTTTGCGCTTATTTTGCTCTTCTATTCTTGTTCCCCAACGTGGAAAGCTTAAATTACAGATTTTTTTTTTTTTTTACTTTTTTATTTCTCTTCATGAATAGGTGTTTAAAGCTATAACATTTTCTCTAAGCACTACATCGGCTGCATCCCATAAGTTTTGATATGTTTCTGGTTTCATTCAATTCCAAAATACTTTCTGATTTCTCCAGTGCATTTTTCTTTGTCTTATGGGAGACTTTTAGAAGTGTGTTGTTTAGTGTCAAATTTTGTAAAATTTCCAAAATTGTTGGTTTCTAATTTAATTCCTTGTGATCAGTGAACAAGATTTTCTCTTGGTCTTTAGCTTTTGATAGTTTGACCATTATGTGTCTAGATAAAGGTCTCTTTGTATATCTGGAATCCTTTCAAATTTATTGAAACTTGTTTTATGGCCTAGAATAGTCTGTTGTGGTAGATATTTTCTGTGTGCTTGAAAAGAATGTGTACATATTCTGCTGTTACAGGATGGAGTGTTCTGTAAATGTCTCATAGGGTGAGTTGGTTTATAGCATTTGTTTTCTCTAACATTGCTGATTTTTTGTTTCATTCTATCAATTATTGATACTAGGAATATTGAAGTAACTAACTATAAATACTGAAGTGTCTATTCCTCATTTCATTTTTGTCAGTCATATATTTTGAGACTCATGAATATGCATACATTCGTAGTTGTTTTAGCTTCCTGAAATATTGACCCTTTTATCATTGTGAAATGTTCCTCTCAGTCTCTATTCTTAGCCTGTTTTTATCTTTGAACCTAAAGTGAGTCTCTTGTAGATAGCATATAGTTACTTTCTTAAATCTGGTTGGACAACTTCTGCTCTTTGTTGGGAACATTTAATTCTTTCATGTTTCATATAATTATTGATATGGTTGGATTTAGTTTGTCAATTTGCAGTTGTCTTCTGTTTATCTCATTGTTTTTGTTCTTGTTCCTCCTTTCCAGTTTTCTCTTCAGTTACATATTTTTGTTTGTCTGTACCATATTAATTTCTATGATTTTTAAAAATGATACAATTTTTGAATTATTTTCTTAGTGATTAGTCTAAGGATTATAATATGTATTTTAGTTTATCTCAATCTACTTCAGGTGAATACTAGCTTAGTTCCAGTCAATCACTCTTACTCCAATATAGGTCCAGTATCTCTCCCTTTCTTTATACTGTTATAGTCATATATATTACATCTGTTAGGTGTACAGTGTTGTAAGTTGTGCTTTATACAATCTTGTTTAATTTAAAGAAACCAAGTAGAAAAAAGAAATATTATTCAACCAGTCCTTTATATTTACCCCTGTATTTACTATGTTCGGTACTCTCCCTTTGTTCCTCTAGTTATATATTACTGTCTGGAGTCTTTTCCTTTTAAGCTGTAGAACTTTCTTTATTATTTGTGTCACATAGCTCTGATGATAATGGGCTTTCTCAGTATCATTTATTTGGGAATGTCTTTATTTTGCCTTTTTTTTTTTATTATTGTGGTCATAATAGCTTATAACATTGTGAAATTTCAGTGTACATTAATATTTGTCATATACCATATAAGTGCCCCTTCACCCCTTGTGCCCACCCTCCACCCCCCTTCCCCCTGGTAACCACTAAATTATTCTCTTTGTCCGTAAGTTTGTTTATATTCCACATATGAGTGAAATCATACAGCGTTTGTCTTTCTCTGTCTGGCTTTTGCTTTACATAATTCCCTCAAGGTTCATCCAAATGGTTGTGAATGGGATGATTTTGTCCTTTTTTATGGCTGAGTAGTAATCCATTTGTGTTTGTGTGTGTGTGTGTGTGTGTGTGTGTGTGTGTGTATGTATACACATCTTCTTTAATCGTCAGTTGATGGGCTCTTAGGTTGCTTCCACATCGTGGCTATTGTGAATAGTGCTGCAATGAACTTAGGGGTACATAAGTTTCTTTGTACTGTTGACTTCAAGTTCTTGGGATAAATACCCAGTAGTGGGATAGCTGGGTCATATGGTATTTCTATTTTTAATTTTTTGAGAAATCTCCATACTGTTTTCCACAGTGGCTGCACCAGTTTACACTCCCACAAGCAGTGAATGAGGGTTCCCTTTTCTCCACAACCTCTCCAACATTTGTTGTTTTTTGTCTTGGTGATTATAGCCATTCTAACGGGCATAAGACGATATCTCAGTGTAGTTTTGATTTGCATTTTCCTGATGATTAATGATGTTGAGCATCTGTTCATGCGTCTATTGGCCATCTGTATATCTTCTTTGGAAAAGTGTCTGTTCATATCCTCTGCCTACTTTTTGATTGGGTTGTTTGTTTTTTATAGTTCATTTGTATGTGTTCTTTATATATTATGGAGGTTAACCCCTTATTGGATATATGATTTGCAGATATTTTCTCCCATGTGGTGGGTTTTTTTTTATTTTGATCTTGGTTTCCTTGCCTTCCAGAAGTTCTTCGGTCTGATGACGTCCCACTTGTTTATCTTTTCTTTTGTTTCCCTTCTCTGAGTACACATGGTATTCGAAAAGATCCTTTTATATGTCATTATTGATTTCTTTCAGTAATGTCTTATAGTGTGTGTTGTATAAGTCTTTCACCTCCTTGGTTAAATTTATTCCTAGATATTTTATTCTAGTTTTTGTGATTGTAAATAGGATTGCCTTCTCGAGTTCTTGTTCTGTTAGTTTGTTATTAGAATATAGAGATGCAACTGAGTTTTGTAAGTTGACTTTGTACCCTGCGACTTTGCTGTAGTTGTTGATTATTTCTAATAGTTCTCCACTGGATTCTTTAGGGTTTTCTATATGTAAAATCATGTCATCTGCAAACAGCGAGAGTTTCACTTCTTCATTGCCTGTTTGGATTCCTTTTATTTCTTTTTCTTGCCTAATTGCTCTAGACAAAACCTCTAGTACTATGTTGAATAAGAGTGGTGATAGTGGGCACCCTTGTCTTGTTCTTTTTCTCAGAGGGATGGCTTTCAGTTTTCCCTGTTGAGTATGATGTTGGCTGTGGGTTTGTCATATATGACCTTTATTATATCGAGGTAATTTCTTTCTATCTCCATTTTATTAAGAGTTTTTTTTTTTTTTGTCATAAATGGCTGTTGGATCTTGTCAAATGCTTTCCCTGTGTCTATTGAGATGATCATGTGGTTTTTATTCCTCATTTTGTTAATGTGGTGTATCACGTTGACTGATTTGCGGATGTTGAACCGTCCTTGTGTCCCTGGTATTAATCCCACTTGATCATGGTGTATGATCGTTTTAATGCATTGCTGTATTTGGTTTGACAATATTTTGTTGAGGATTTTTGCATCTGTGTTCATTAGCGATATTTCCTTGTAATTTTCCTTGTTTGTGTTGTCCTCATCTGGCTTTGGTATCAGGGAGATTTTGGCCTCGTAGAATGTGTTAGGAATATTTCATCTTCCTCAATTTTTTGGAATAGGTAATAAATCTTCTTTGAAAGTTTGGTAGAATTCTCCAGAGAAGCCGTCTGGACCTGGACTTTTATTTTTTGGGAGGTTTTTGATTACTGTTTCAATCTCTTTACTTGTGATTGGTCTATTCAGATTCTCTATTTCCTCTTGATTCAGTTTTGGAAGGTTGTAATTCTAAGAATTTATCAGTTTCTTCTAGATTATCCAATTTGTTGGCATATAGTTTTTCATAATATTCTCTTACAATCTTTTGTATTTCTGTGGTATCCATTGTAATTTCTCCTCTTTCATTTCTAATTTTATTTTTTTGAGGCTTCTCTCTGTTTTTCTTAGTGAGTCTAGCTAAGAGTTTGTCAATTTTATTTTATTTCTCAGGGAACCATCTCTTTGTTTCATTGATCCTTTCTACAGTCTTTTTGTTTCAATTTCATTTATTTCTGCTTTAATTTTTATTATTTCCTTCCGTCGCTCTGAGTTTGGGCTTTGTTCTTCTTTTTCTAATTCCTCTAGGTGTAGTTTAGATTGTTTATTTGAGCTTTTTCTTATTTGTTAATGTGGGCCTGTATTGCTCTAAATTGCCCTGTTAGGGCCACTTTTGCTGCATCCCATATGAGTTGGTATGGAGTGTTTTCATTCTCATATGTCTCCAAATATTTTTTGATTTCTCCCTTTATTTCTTCGACAACCCATTGGTGGTTCAGTAGCATGTTTAGTCTCCACATTTTTGTTTCTTTCCCAGCTTTTTTCTTGTAGTTGATTTCTCGTTTCATAGTGTTATGGTTGGAAAATAAAATAGATATGATTTCAATGTTCGTAAATTTATTGAGGTTTGCCTTGTTTCCCAATATATGGTCTGTCCTTGAGAATGTTCCATGTGCACTTGAGAAGAATGTATATTCTGCTGTTTTGGGATGGAGTGCTCTATATTTATCTATTAAGTTCATCTGGTCTAGTTTTTCATTAATTCCACTATCTCCTTGTTGACTTTTCATCTGGATGATCTATCCATTGATGTAAGTCGAGTGTTGAGGTTCCCTACTATTACTGTGTTGTTGGTAATATCTCCTTTTAGGTCTGTTAATAGTTGCTTTATGTACTTTGGTGTTCCTGTGTTGGGTGCATATATGTTTATAAGTGTTATGCCTTGGTGGAAAGTCCCTTTTATCATTATATACTGCCCATGTCTCTCTTTACCTCGTTTATCTTGAATTCTTCTTTCTCTGATGTAAGTATGGCCACACCTGCTTTCTTTTGTTTGCCATTAGCTTGGAGTATCACCTTCCATCCCTTCACTCTGTGCCTTTGTTTGTCTTTAGAGCTGTGATGTGTTTCCTGGAGGCAGCATATTGTTGTGTCTTGTTCTTTAATCCATCTAGCACTCTGTGTCTTTTGATTGGGGAATTCAATCCATTTACATTTAGAGTGAGTATTGATATATGAGGGCTTAATGCTGCCATTTTATCACATGTTTTCCAGTTCTTTTGCATTTCATTTGTTTCTCCTCCCATGTATTTCGGACTAACAATTTGATTGGGTAGTTTCTATGTTGGTTTTCTTCATTTTCTCTTTGTTTTTGTATTTGTTTAGTGGTTACCATTAGATTCATATAGAAAGTCTCGTAGGTGAGACAGTACATTTTCTGATTGCCTCTTATTTCCTTAGACTATCCTGAGTCCATCCTTTTCCTCTTACCCTTCTAAGTTATTTTTGTCATATCTTATTCCATCTTGTGCTGTGAGTTTGTGGTTAAAATGATGAGACAGTTTTGCTGTTTTCCTTTTCTTTATCCTTGATGTAAAAGTTGTGTTTACCAACCTGATCTGATAGAGAGCTGCCATTTTGTGATTATTCTTTGTTTCCTTTCAGGTATGAGGGCCTTCTTGAGGATTTCTTGGGCGGGCAGGAGGTTTGTGGTGATGAACTCCCTTAGCTTTTGTTTATCTGGGGAAGTTTTTATTTCTCCATCATATCTGAAGGAGATTTTTGCTGGATAGAGTATTTTTGGCTGAAAGTTTTTGTCGTCAGGATTTTGACTGTATCATTCTACTCTCTCCTAACTTGTAAGACTTTTGCAGAGAAATCTGCTGAAAGTGTTATAGGGCTTGCTTTGTAAGTTATTTTCTTCTGCCTTGCTGCCCTTAGTATTTTTTCTTTGTCATTGACTTTTGCCAGCTTTGCTACTGTATGCCTTGCAGTAGGGCTTTTTACATTGACGTAGTTGGGAGTTCTGGTAGTCTCTTTCACGTGGATTTCCTTCTGCTTCGCCAGGTTTGGGAAGTTCTCTGCTGTTATTTCTTTGAACAAGCTTTCTGCTCTATGATCCATCTCTTCCCCCTCTGGAATACCTATTATCCTTAGGTTGCACTTCCTGATTGAGTTAGATATTTCTCTGAGAGCTTCTTTATTTCTTTTTAGTCTTAGTTCTCTCCTATCCTCCTTCTGAAGTATTTCTATAGTATTATCTTCTAAATTGCTAATTCGGTTTTCCATATTGTCAGTTTTGTTGTTTAGGGAGTCCAGATTTTTCTTTATCTCATCCATTGTGTTTTTCATCTCAGACAATTCTGATTGGTTCTTCTTTATACTTTCAATGTCTTTTGTGAAGAAGTTCCTGAATTCGTTAATTTGACCTTCTGTGCTTTCTTGTAACTCGTTGAGTTTTTTAATGATAGCTTTTCTGAATTCCTTGTCTTTTAGGTTATGGATTTCTGTGTGTTTAGGGTTGGTTTCTGGGTACTTGTTATTTTCCTTCTGGTCTGGAGATTTAATATACTTTGTCATACTGCTTGATGGTATGGATTTTTGCCTCCACATGGTGTTATTATCTCATTGCTGCTGCCACATGCCTCCTCTGGGTCGGGACCATGTGCTGTGTGTTCTAGGCCCAGCATGGTCAGGGGCTCCCCAGCTCTGACCACTGACTGCTTTTGTCACTGTACGTCGCTCTGGCCGATGGCAGATCTGGAGCACCAGGCGGGGGGAGGGGTACTCTCCTTCACCTGTGCTTTTCCCCAGCCACTGCTTCTCTCTCTCTGTGTGGTGCTCTGGGAGATTGCAGGACTGGAGTATCGGTGGGGGAAGGGGCACTTTCTTACACTTGCATGCTTCCCCCAACTGCTCCCCCTCTCTCATGTGTTGCTCTGGGTGCTCATGGGGCTCCATGTGCCACCATCTCTCTCCCTGTGCCATGCTTTGGGCGATCCTGTGGCTGGAGCACTGGGCTGGGACAGGGTGCTGCTATGCCAGCCGGCCCCTCTCTCCCTTGCCATGCTTTGGGTGATCGTGGGGCTGGAGTGCCAGGCGGGGCCAGGACACCCCTCCTCAGCTTCACACCTCCCCTAGCTGGACCCTCTCTCTTTGTATCGCCCTCTGGGAGACCATGGGACTGGAGCCCTGGGTGGGGATGGGGCGCCTCTCCTCAGCTTCGCACCTCCCCCAGCCATGGCCCCTCTGTCTCCATGGAGCTCCTGCCGATCACTTCCACTTTCTTTGGAGGATCCAGTCCCCTCACCACCTTCAGACATATGGCTGTGTAGGTCTCTCAGACGACTTGTTATGTGTATGTCTTCTGTTGATGTATGAATGTCCTTTTGGTTGTATTTTAAAGGGGAGAGTCCAAGGGAAGAGCTCACGGTGCCATGATACTGATGTCACTCTGCGTTTATATTAGTCTGCTTCTCTCCACCCAGCGTTGCTTTCTCTCTATCCAGATCCCGCCCCTGCCCATTTCAGTATACAGCCACGGTAGGTGGGACAGAGTTCAGTGATGGAGGCAGAAGTCTTTGCCTTCTTTTTTGAAGATTTTTGAAGGATAATTTTGTTGGGTATAGAATTCTTGGTTGGTTTCCTTTTGATGCTTTGAATATGTCATTCCCCTGCTTTTTGCTTTCCATTTTTTCTGATGAAAAGCCAACCATTAATTGTATTGTTTTCTCCTATACATATTAACTTGTTATTTTTCCTACTAGTTTCCAGATTTTCTCTGTCTTTAGCTTCTACTGGTTTAACTATTATATCTTTAACGAAAGATTTCCTTGTATTTATATTAATTGGGCTTTGTTGAGCTTCTTGAATTTGTAAGTAATTGCTTCTTTTCATTTTGGAGTGTTTTTATCTGTTTTTTTAAGAAAAATATTTTCTGCCCCTTTTGTGTTTTTGTTTTGTTTCTAATCTTTTTTCCCCTCTGTTCTTCAGTTTGGATAAAGTCTGCTGATCTCTCAAAAATTCACTGATTCTGGGTTCAGTCCAGTGGCATAGTGGTTGGGTTTGCAATGGCCCGGGGTTCACGGCTTCAGATCCTGGGCATGGACCTGCACACTGCTTGTCAAGCTATGCTGTGGCAGGCATCCCACGTTAAAAAAATAGAGGAAGATTGGCACAGATATTAGCTTAGGACCTATCTTCCTCACCAAAAACCAAAATTAATAATAATTCACTGATTCTTTATTCTTCCATCTGAAATCTGCTCTTGAGTGAATTTTTCATTTCAAATATTGTTTTTCAATGATAGAACTTTTGTTTTACTTTGATAGGATCTATTTCTTTGTTATTTTCTCCTTGAGTAATTGTCATGATGTTTTCCTTTAGTTCTTTAAAGAGTTTTTTCTATTTTTTGTATGTGTTATAGTAGTTGACTTTTGAAGGATTTTTCTACTAAATCCAAATTATAAGTAAACTGAGAGACAGTTTCCATTCACTGTTTTTACTTCTGAATATGACTTACCCTTTCCTGGTGTTTTATGTGTGTTTCAGGATTTTAATTTTTTTCAGAAGAGTTTTTGTTTTTGAGGGGAGGGTTGTATATGTGTTTTAAATCATTTACCTGGATTTAATCTAAGGAATCTTGTCACCCCTACATTGTGTATCCACTGATTTCTCTCCTCAGCTCCCTCCATCCCAGTTATTATTTTTATTTCTTGGCCTGACTTTCTAGGGGTCACTTTGTGTCTGCAGAGTTTATTTGTGAGCCAAGTTTTGGTCAGAGGTTGTGGTCAAACACCTCCAGCCTATAAGGCCTCCACCCTCTGCATTGGCTTTGTGTTTGGGTTGGGAGTGCATTCAGGGTTCAGAAAGCTTTCAAGACTGCCTCAGGTTTTACTCTGTGCCAGCCCCCTTGAGTGTCCACTGTATGTGGGGCATGTGAAATGTCCATCAGACCCCTCAATGGCTATCTCATTTCTAGGATCTCCCTTTAAATTTCTGCCTATTCCTCCATTCTGATAGTCACCACAGCCAGGCCCTCAACCTCTGGCTAGGAGAGCTGCAGGCTCTTCCCGGCATGAGTTTTCTGCTTTTTGCAGACATCAAGTTGGTCCCCTTGACAGCTAACCTGCAGGCTTTCAAAGTCAGCTCCACAGTGGTAGAACTACTCTGCTGTGGGAGCTGTGCTGGGGAGCAGCTCCAGGCAGCAAGACCACGGACTTCTACTTTTCTTACCTCAAGTTCATCAGTTTTTCATGAATATATGTTTCTCAATTGATTGTTTGCCTTTGTTGGCTTTCCAGAGCTCTGAAATGGTTGTTTTTGACAACTTTGTCAAGTATTATAGTTGTTTTTTTGGTGGAAAGGATTGGTCAACCTCTTCGTTCCTCCATAGTTGAAAGTCCCACTCTTCCAGGTGTAATTTGATCTTTTAAGGTCATTAGACACGATTGATTGACCCCTCTTTAAAACACTTGGCTTCTGGGATACCACTTTCTTGGTTCTCCTCCAACATTAGTCCTCTTTCTTTCTTTATGATCTCTGCTGGATTCTCCTATTTGTCCTATCTTATAAATGTTTGAGTGTTTCAGGGCCCAGTCCTCAAATGTGTTCCTTTTTTCTTTATCCATACTTGACTTCCTTCATGATCTCATGGATTAATGATTTTTAATGCATATAAATTCCAAATTTCTATTTTTAGCCGACATTCCAGATTGCAGTCAAATGGCCTATTCTGCATCTCCTCCTAATGTGTTGAAAACTAAATTCTTGTATCTTCTCACCTCCCATTAAATGTCAACTCCATCTTTCCAGTTACTCAGGGCAAATATCTTGGTTATCCTTCATTCTTTGTTTGCTCTCATATCTTGCATTCAGTCCACCAGGAAATCTTGTTAGCACTCCTTTAGAATAGATTCCAAATCCAGCTACTTCACCCCATCTCTATCACATCACCACTCTAATCCACAGGATACTTCTCTCACTAGAATATTGCAGTACCCTACCAATTGTTCTTCCTAATTCCACAAAGTAGCTGAAGTCGTAATTCTCAATTGTAAAACAGATACCATTCTTCTGCCCAAAACCATTCCATGGCTTCCATCTTATTGAGAGCAAACTCCAAATAAGATTTGGCTACAAGGCACTAAATAACATCCCTGCCCTCAGCCTTCCTAACATGGTCTTTTCCATTCTTCCTCTGTTAACTCCACTTGTGCCTCCTTGGCCTTCTTATTGTTTCTCAGCCACCAGGCACGCTCCTGCCTCTTACAGTTGGTTTGTGTCACTGTTCCCTCTGGCTAAATGTTCTTCTAGGTATCTACATGATGCACCTCCTCCTGAGAAATCTCTCTTAGCCTGTTCTCTTCCTTTGATTTGTCTCTTAAAATTAGAAATATTTAATTTATCCACATTTATTTATTTTGTCTGACTCTTTTCATTTGAATGTAACTTCCAGGATAATAGGGAGAAATGTTTTTGTTCTCTCCTGTATTCTCAGCATACCCAGAGACCTGATGTGTGGTGGGGGCTCTGTACATATTGGTGGAATTGGTTGGATTGACTATGGTTAGCAGAACTGGATTTTAGAATCAGTCTGGTTCAGGGGCCTCCAGGCAAACTGTCGGGATCTTGAGATCAGAACCTCTTACTTGGCAGATTTCAGAGTGAGTTTGTTGGACTAGAGAGTGCAAATATTGACTCCTACTTCCGTGAGAGTCTCTAGCTTGTTGGGGTTTTGTGTAAAAATTATATTTAGTAGTGTCCCCCTCTGCCCTAAACAGTCTCCCCCAGATGGGCTTTGGAGGAAATATAAGGGGTGCTTCTTCCGAAGACTACTTAGCACCCCTGGTCTAGCTCACTGATTTTCATATTACGACAGAAGAAACCTGAAGTTCACATTACCCTTCTCCACTCACCCCCAGTATTCCTCATTGGTGGTGTCACAGGTGCTGCTAGGAGTCTGCATTGATGCTGGAAGATGCTGTGTCCTCCATACCATCACCCAGTATCTCTGTGTAGGAGCTGTGGTTTTGGTTTCTGGCCAAAGCAATTAGATCTTTGTTTGTCCCTGGTCTGAGTGTGTGTGCAACGTACTCCTATGTAGTTTTGGTAATCTTCTGTGGGCTGTAGAAGGGCTCTGCTGCCTTTCACCTCAGAGTGGGTTTTATTTCTCTGGTGGATATACTCATTCCTGGTAGCAGAGGACTCAAGGTTTTTGACACAAAGGTGTACCCTCTCTGTGAGTCAGCTTATAATTTACGAGAAAGATTTTCATCAAACTGCGTCAGTGGAATCTGTTACAGGTGTTACTTTTCGTGAGCGCTTACTACGTCTCTGGTGTATTTTGTACTTATTTAACTTAATTTTGGCATGTCTTGGCATTTTGGTTTGGCTTTTTTTGTGGAACATTTAGGTTTAAAAGTGAATACTTTAGCAAGGTTTTTATAATTTAAAATATGTGGAGACTTGACTATAGCACTGTAGTTTCTCATTTTGCTGTTTGTTATGAAAATAGGACTAGATAAAAAAATCCCGACTTTGAAAATCCTAGTTTGTCTATTTTCAGTTCCTGAACAGTTTCATCTTTGTCTCTCTTCATTTAATAAAGCCAGACAATAAAGCATAGTAGTAAGCTCTATTCAGAAGAGATATTTCTTTTATTATTTCTTCAAGCTTTCTATTTAGCATTTTTGGTTTGTGTTATCAGTGAAGAATAACAAATGCTTTATTCTATTTTGAGGTATCTGAAGAATAATACAGTTGTGAAATATGTTCTTACAGTGTTTCAGTTGTAGCAGCTGTGTGTGATAAGTTCTGATTCATCCTTGTTTATACAATGCACACATATAGATTTGACTTAATCTGTGATTTGTCAAGTGTGCAAGAAGCAAGTGGTTTCATTTGTACCAGATACCATCCTATTCGTCCTCTTATTCAGAACACCAGAAATGTGACTTATTGGTAAAATTTCTAAATGGCTTAACTTATAAAAGAAAATTTAGTTCATTTTTATTTGTGTAAGTCATATAAGAAAAATGGGTAGAAATGATGAGTGTTAGGACTTTTAGTAAAAGGGATCCATTTAATCTATATACATATAGAATCCTTTATCTCATATTGGGGAGGGAGAGGATAACAATATATAAAGTCTCCATATACCGTCTTACATATATAGTGAGAGGCATTTCATTGTTTGGTATCTGATGTTCATATGGGGGGAGAAAAATGGGGATAATGATGGTACTGTTCTGTATATTTTTCATGGGGCAGATGGAAATCCACATTTGCTAATAACATAACCTAAACCATAGCATTTCTCCTTTGTTTTGTTTTTGTGTGTGTGTTTTTTTTGAGGAAGATTAGCCTTGAGCTAACATCCACTGCCAATCCTCCTCTTTTTGCTGAGGAAGACTGGCCCTGAGCTAACATCTCTACCCATCTTCCTTTACTTTATATGTGGGACTCCTGCCACAGCATGGCTTGATAAGTGGTGTGTAGGTCCGCACCCGGAATCCAAACCGGTGAACCCTGGGCCACTGAAGTGGAGCACGTAAACTTAACTGCTGCACCACCAGGCCACCCCTCCTTTGTTCTGGATTAGAAAATTAAGTTACCATTTAACACTTTGGAAAACATGGCTATTGAACATTCCTGTGCCTTAATTTTACCAACCTGTTTCAAGAATGAATTGGTGAATGTATAATAATGTAAAATTATGTCATTGGAGGCATTCAAACCTGAAATTCAATATGCCTGTGGTTGTGTGTTTTTATTGTGAACAAGGCTCTCTAAGAGCCTGATGTGTAGCAGTCGAGTGGGCACACTCCCCCGGGTGTGGTCATGTGCACTACAGCCGTGTCGTTTTCACCTCCTCTGCTCGTCTGTTGACCACTGCCAGCGTCTTGAGCACTTGTTCGCTTATTTCTTTGAGTTTATCCCTTAGCTAAATTCTCATATATGGAGTAAGGTTGCTTTAAACCCTTTGGATGTTCATTGTTAGATTGCCCTCCCTAAAATAATTCAGCTCACACACCCTCAGCTGTTAAGAAAGTAGTTTCTTCACACCCTCATAAGCCTTGCAGACAGAAAATGGTATCTTACTTTGGTGAGGTTAAATGTTATTCATAGATTTGTTGGCGGTTTGTATTTTCTTTTATGAATTCTGAATCAAAACTCTTGGCGTAGTCACTCATAGTGTTGGCCTTTCTGATTTGAAGGAGATTTTTATGCAATAAGATTAATAGCCTCTTAATGCATACTTTGCAGAGCTTGTCAGTTTTATTTATGGTGGTTCTTTCTTTTATATATAGTCACATGTGTTCACTGTTTCTCTTCAAACCAAATACCCTCTCAGCTTTGGCATTCGGCTTGGCAAGGCCTTCCCCACCACTTCTGCAGTAAGAACTAGCGGGCTGTGCGCTGTGCAGGGAGCTCTGTCTGTGAGGAGGAAGCAGGTCCCGGAAAGCCCAGCTGCAGTTTTTAGGTGTTGCCACCAAGCATCTCTTCATTCCATGACTCGTTCTGGTCTAAGAGCTGCCTAAGTTTTTTCCCAAGTTTATTAAATGAGGGATGACTTACGTACAACAAATGCAGGGATCTTAAGTGTACAGTTAGGGAAGATTTGACAAATCTGTATAGCTGTGTACCCAGCATCTGCATAGAGACAGAACATTTTCACCACATCAAAGTTTCCTCGTGCGCCTCTTGCCCCTTCTGCTCTCACACAATCCCCTTGCCCCCCAGCCACAGACGCCCACTGTTCTGATTTTCTCACCATGGGTTGATTTTACCTCTTCTAGGACCTCATACAAGGGGAATCATATAGTGTGGACTCTGTTTCTAGTTTAATTTGCTCAGCATGGTGATTTTTAGATTCATCCATGTTGTTGCGTGAATCAGTGGTAGTATGTTTTTATGGTGAGCCTCAGTCCATGGTATGAATATACTTCATTTTGCTTACCCACTTTCCTGTTGATGGATACCTGGCTGGTTCAGTTTCTTAGGATTAAGCTGCTATGAACATTTTCTTTTCTTTTTTCCCCTCCCCAAAGCCCCCCAGTACATAATTGTATATTCTAGATGTAGGTCCTTCTGGTTGTGGCATGTGGGATGCCACCTCAGCATGGCTTGATGAGCAGTGCTATGTCCAGGCCCAGGACCCAAACCGGTGAAACCCTGGGCTGCTGAAGTGGAGCATGCGAACCTAACCACTCAGCCACAGGGCCGGCCCCCTGCTATGAACATTCTAATACAGGTCTTGCTATGGACATACATTCTCATTTCCCTTGGGTAAATACCTAGGAGTAGAATTGCTGAAGCAGGTGTATGGTTAAGGAATTGCCAAACAATTTTCCAGAGGGTTTGTGACGTTTTCCACACCCACCAACAGTGTGTGGGACTTCCAGCTGTCCCACATCCTCATCAACATTTACCATTGTTTTAATTTTAGCCATTATAGTAAATCTCGAATTTAGGTACTGTAACCCTCCAACTCTGTGTTTCTCTTTCAAGATTGGTTTGGCTATTCTAGATTCTTCACTTCACTGTATAAAATTTTAGACTTAATTTTTCAATTTCTGGAAAAAAGCCTTTTGGGATTTTTAATTGGGATTGTGTTGCATCTGTGTATCACTTTAGGAAAAATTAACAACAAATAATACTGTGTTTGCCAGTTTATAATCATTGTGTTTTTCTCTCAATTTATAGGTATTCTTTAATTTCTCTCTACAGTGTTTTGTCATTTTCAGTGTAGATGTTTTAGACATTTTTATTAAATTTATTCCTAATATTTGCTTCTTGATTAAACTGTAAATGGAGATTTTAAATTTTTTATTTTCTAATTGTTTATTACTACTATATAAAAATTGACCTCATTTAAAAAAATTTTGACATTCACTTGATTTTTAAAAGTTTAATCCTGTGACTTTAGTGAATTTACATATTTTTCCTAGTAGTTGTTTATAGGTTCCTTTATTTTCTGAGTTTTTAAAATCAAGAATGGATATTGACTTTTCCTCACAATTTTCTCAACATTTTTAATTATGAAAAATTTTAAACACACAAATTGAAAGAATTTTCCAGTGAACATTTATGTACCCACTACATAGTCTTCTGTGGATATTTTACTGTTCATTGTGCTCTTCATCCATCAATACATCTTATTTGTTGACACATTTTAAAGTAAATGCCAGCATCACTACACTTCCACCTAAAAAATTTCCTTTAGCATGCATTTCATTAAGTCAAATTCCATATTTCTTTACAGTTTTTTCTTTAAAAGAAAATGTAAAATTTTCTAACAACGCAATGCACAGGTCTTAAGTGACACACCAGTTGCTGAGCTTAACAAAGACGTATAACCATGCAACCCAAAAGATTATTAAGCTAGAAAACTGTCACCCCAGAGGGTTCACCCATGCACCTTCCCAGTCAATTCCCTACCAACTTTGGTGGGGGTTTTTTGTATAATAGTCTTTTTTTTTTGGCTTGTCCAAGAATTTTCATTTAAGTGGAATCATACAGTAAGTATTGCGTAAGGGTTCTTTCATTCAGCGTAATGTTTTTGAGACTCAGCAGTGTTTTTGCACGTATCAGTAGTTAATTTCTTTTTGTTGTTGAGCAGTATTCTAGGTACACACCACAGTTTGATCACTTGTTGCGAACTAGGCTGTTTCTGTTTTGGTCCATTATGAACAGAGCTGCTATAAATAGTTTTGTACACGTCTTGTAGACATCTGTTTTCATTCCTTTTGGGAAGGTAATTAAGATTGGAATTTCTGGGTCATAGGGTAGGTATTTGTTTAGTTTTATAAGATGCTGTCAGACCTTTTACCAAAGTGGCTGTACTGTTCTAAAATTCTGCCAACGATGTGCGAATATCTTGGTTGCTCACCAGGGGTATTTTTCATTTTAGCCATTCTAATGGGTGTGTAGTAGTATCTCACTGTGTTTTCAGTTTGCTCTTCCCTCGTGAACAATGATGTGCATCACTCTTGAATGCACGGGCCTTTCATGTGTCTTCATTTGGGGATGTATGCTCAAGTCTTTTGCCGATTTTTAAATTGTATTTTGGTCTTTTCAAAATTCTAGGAATTGTAGAATCTTAGGGATTAGTGCTTAGAGATATTTTAATGGATATTATCTCCCCAACCTATGGCTTGTTTATACATTTTCTCAACAATGTTTTTTCTTGAGAAGTTTTAAATTTTTTTTTTATTAAGATTATGATAGTTTACAACCTTGTGAGATTTCAGTTGTACATTATTGTTAGTCATGTTGTGGGTACACCACTTCACCCTTTGTGCCCTCCCTCCACCCCCCTTTCCCCCTGGTAACCACCGATCAGTTCTCCTTGTCTGTATGTTAACTTCCACCAGAGAGTTCGTCCTTCTCGGTCTGGTTTATTTCGCTTAACATAATACCCTCAAGGTCCATCCATGCTGTTGCGAATGGGACGATTTTGTCCTTTTTTATGGCTAAGTAGTATTCCATTGTGTATATATACCATATCTTTATCCAATCATCAGTTGCTGGGCACTTAGGTTGGTTCCACGTCTTGGCTATTGTAAATAATGCTGCGATGAACATAGGGGTTCATGGGACTCTTGGAATTGCTGATTTCAGGTTTTTAGGATAGATACCCAGTAGTGGGATGGCTGGGTCATAAGGTATTTCTAATTTTAACTTGTTGAGAAATCTCCATACTCTTTTTCCATAGTGGCTGCACCAGTTTGCATTCCACCAACAGTGTATGAGGGTTCCTTTTTTTCCACAACCTCTCCAACATTTGTCACTCTTGGTTTTGGGTATTTTTGCCAATCTAACGGGTGTAAGATGATATCTTAGTGTAGTTTTGATTTGCATTTCCCTGATGATTAGTGATGATGAGCATCTTTTCATGTGTCTATTGGCCATCCTTATATCTTCTTTGGAGAAATGTCTGTTCATGTCCCCTGCCCATTTTTTGATCGGGTTGTTTGATTTTTTGTTGTTGAGCTGTGTGAGTTCTTTATATATTATGGAGATTAACCCTTTGTCAGATAAGTAGCTTGTAAATATTTTCTTTCTGTTGTTTCCCTCATCTGAGGAGTTATGGTATCCGAAAAGATTCTTTTGAAACTGATGTCAAAGAGTGTACTGCCTATATTCTCTTCTAGAAGACTTATTGTTTCAGGCCTAATCTTTAGGTCTTTGATCCATTTTGAGTTTATTTTTGTGAATGGTGAAAAAGAGTGGTCAATTTTCATTCTTTTACATGTGGCTGTCCAGTTTTCCCAGCACCATTTGTTGAAGAGACTTTCTTTTCTCCATTGTAGGCCCTCAGCTCCTTTGTCAAAGATTAGCTGTCCATAGATGTGTGGTTTTATTTCTGGGCTTTCAATTCTGTTCCATTGATCTGTACATCTGTTTTCGTACCAGTACCATGCTGTTTTGATTACTGTAGCTTTGTAGTATGTTTTGAAATCAGGGATTGTGATGCCTCCAGCTTTGTTCTTCTTTCTCAGGATTGCTTTAGCAATTTGGGATCTTTTGTTGCCCCATATGAATTTTAGGATTCTTTGTTCAATTTCTGTAAAGAATGTCCTTGGGATTCTGATTGGGATAGCGTTGAACCTGTAGATTGCTTTAGGTAGTATGGACATTTTAACTATGTTTATTCTTCCAATCCATGTGCAGGGAATGTCCTTCCATCTCTTTATGTCGTCATCCATTTCTTTCAAGAAAGTCTTGTAGTTTTCATTGTATAAATCTTTCACTTCCTTGGTTAAATTTATCCCAAGGTATTTTATTCTTTTCGTTGCAATTGTGAATGGGATTGAGTTCTTGAGTTCTTTTTCTGTTAGTTCATTGTTAGTGTATAGAAATGCTACTGATTTATGTATGTTGATTTTATACCCTGCAACTTTGCTGTAGCTGTTGATTGTTTCTAATAGTTTTCCTATGGATTCTTTGGGGTTTTCTATATATAAGATCATATCGTCTGCAAACAACGAGAGTTTTACTTCTTCATTGCCTATTTGGATTCCTTTTATTTCTTTTTCCTGCCAAATTGTTCTGGCCAACACCTCCAGTGCTATGTTGAATAGGAGTGGTGAAAGTGGGCACCCTTGTCTTGTTCCTGTTCTCAGAGGGGTGGCTAGAAGTTTTTAAATTTTTGATGAAGTCTGGTTTGTCGCTTTTCTTTCTTCCATACTTACTGCTTTTTGTGACCGAAGGAACCTGCCCCTGAGTCACAAAGATGGTATCCTATGTTCTGCTCTAAAAGTTTCATTGTGTTAGCTTTTATAATTAGGCCTAAAATACAACTTGTTAACTTCTGTGTGTAAAGGTTGTGGTTCACTTCTTTTACATATTGATATCCAGTATCCCAGCACCATTTATTGAAAAGACTCAACCGAATGGATTGCTTTGGAACTTTTGTCACCAAAAATAAATGAGTAAATAAATAAATAAATAAATAGATAAAGCATATGGCCACATAAATGAGAGTCTGCTTCTGGGCTCACCCTCTCCTTCTGTAGCGTTTATCTCTTTGTAGATCCTGTGTAAGTAGCACTGTTTGAAATTTGTCGTTTTATGGTAGTAGGTCTTGAAGTAAGGCTGTGTGAATCTTTCAATTAGTTCTTTTTCAAGATTGCTTTGGGTTGCATTTCAGGTTTGTTGCCTTTCTATGTAAACATTAAAGTCATCTTGGCAATTTCCACATGAAAGCTTGCTGGGATTATGATTGGGATTCTATTACATCTGTAGGTACATTGGGGAAATTTATTTTTTAACAATATTTACTCTTTTAATTCATGAGATACTTTTTAAGGATGTTTGTATAGAAGATAAGTGATACTTTTTCCTGCCAGAGGTTGAGGCAGGCATGCTCACTGACCATCATAAAAGATTCAGCTTCCTAAGCTCAGTATTCCTCACCTGCAACATAACCCATTGTATGTGCAGGTGTCCCCTGGCCTTCTTTGGTCATCCTGTGGGAACTGGCGCTCAGGGAACTGGAGCAAGAAAATGTTGGTACTCTGGCTACCGCAACTGCTGTGAGTAAGAAAGTCCTTTTATCTATGTCTTACTGGTCTCTAGCCTTCTGCTGCATCCATGAAACTGTGGCTACTCATTTGTTAGCTTGCAAATAGGGTAAAATTGCAGACCCTTCACAGTTCTTGACAGTTATGATGATTTTTTTTGGTTATGATGATGCGAAGCAGACAAGGATATGGTTTTCTCTTAGGGGAGGATGAAAGCCTTATGGATTGATTGAGAAGATTTGAGGAAAACCCATGGAGATTAGTTGACCAAATCATCAACCTGGCAATAACCGGTCCTCCACTTTATTGCCTGATACTGAGGAGGAGCTGCGAGATGTTTGCAGACTAGCAGGAAAAGTAGGTTTTGAACACAGCTTCCAAACACTGCCGTGGTTGTTGCTGACTCCTCTCTGGGCAGCAGGGCATCCTCACCAGGTTGGTGGGCAGATGGTCCTGACCCTTCTCAAAACACTTTGGGCAGAAAGCAGGCCGATTGTTAGGACTTTGGCCGGTTCTCTTGAGAGATGAGGAGTTGAGACTTGTTAAAGCAGAATGGTAATAATTGGGCAGCCTTCCAACTCAGTTTCTCCAACACTGTCTGTCATGCCAACCTCAGGTCCACTGGGAGATGAAATGAAAGGTTCACTATTTTTTGCAGTGGGTCCTGGCTACTATAAGGGAGGTTTGGCCCACTCAGGGAGATTCCCCAAGATAGACACACACCTGTGGGAGAACACTGACAAGACAGTGACTAGAATTCGAGTTCTTACTGCTCAGGTCAGCTTTCCAATGCTGATGAAGGTGACCCGCTGGAGAATGAGAAACCCAAACAAGTTTGAGGTAAATTTTTGCTTCACCGCTCTGGAAAATTTTCCCTGGCCCTTCTGTTAAAGCCAGATGAGACATTATAATGACAGTGGGGCAAGAAATGCCCACAGTTAAGTTACACGCTTTAAAGTTGCTGCTGAACGAATCATGCCCAGATTGGCCAAAGTGTGCAAACTCCATGTCCTCAGCTGGAAAACCGTGTGGCTGAGACTGCTGAAGTAGATGGTGTCAGTAATGACCTTGCCACCTGATAAAAGGCATCATTCAAGTGGACTGAAAACACTGGAAGTTTGGTTGAGCTGGGAGCAGCCATCATGCCACTGGAAATGGAAGCTGAGCGTGCCTGCTCACTGGTGCGGCACACTCCCTCTCTCTGTGCCCCGACCATCTCTCCGCCTCTACTTCATCCCCAGTTGCTTTACGGAAAAAGGTTTTAGAGGTCAGATTGAGATGTCCCTGTCTCCAAGGGGACTGCAGGCCATGCGCATCCGTCTAGGTACTCTAGCGAGCTTCGGAGAGAGGAGGAACTGAGTTTTGGCCTTGTTCGTTACAGCCACCCAAGTCACCATCCTACCCAGTCCTGTGGGAGTCGGTGGTGTCTGAGTTCAACTGACGGGTTTGGTCAAACTTTCTGCACTGGAGAGGTGCGCTAACATGACTGTGGCTAGATCCCATTGGGTTAGTTCAGTGTGCTGTTGCCCTACATCTGAATGTATGGTAGGAATTGATGGGTTAGATGCCAGGACTTCCCTATCCCCTAGTTTCAGGGAGGAGTCTCCTAACTGGAAAGAGCTGTGTGTAGACTATAGTACTTCTTTGGGGGTATGTAAGCTCCTCTGCCATTTGCCAGTGGTGGGTGGGTTAGGATTTAGAGTGAGTGCCTCTCTCCTCTGACGTCATAGCTGTCACTCTGTAGGTGACATCCTGTTGCATGTCAGAAGCCTCGGTCTCAAAAGCCCTGACTGCAGTATCATCACCAGCAAGGGTGGCTGATAGACCCCAACAAAATGGAGAGGCCTACTTGCCCTGTAAAGTCTCTTTAGGACTATGTGGGCAGACTCATGATCCTCAATTCCTCATGCACTCAGCAATAACTTCTGTCTCTTTAGCCCCCACACAGAAAGCAATACTGTGAGTATTGGACACAGCATATGCCTCACTTGGGGATTATTCTCCTTGCCCCTTTTATAGGCTAACTTGCAAATTGGCATCCTTTGAGGCCTACTCTAGCAAGTTGTGTTGGAAGCTGTCCAACAGTCTGTCTTGGTTGCAGGTACACCCCTTTTGAAAGAAGCTATCATTGGCTTGATCTTACCCTGCTTACCAGGCTCTTGTCAAAACTGAAAGCCTGTCCCATGGAGGTTTGTGGCCTGATATTCCCATTTTGAAGTGGTGAATTTGGAACCAGTAACTAACACGATGGGAAGCCATATGGAAATGGAAGAACTAGATGGCTGGCCCTAGAGGCATCTTGGCTTTATGTGGAAAGGTGGGAGGAATCTGCATCTTCCCCCTAAGCAAAGCCGCTGGTTCACTGGGGCCCTTGATTCACCGAGTTCCCCCAAAATGCCTGGGCCTGGTTCACTAACAGTTCAATTAAGCTGAAAACTGATGGGGTCTGCTCAGATGCCGATGCTGCTGTTGCTGCAATTCAGCATCATCGCCAGCTATCCAGAACTAAAAGCGATTGCCCTGCTCATTGGGCAGAATTTAAGGCAGTGCTCATAGCTCTGGTCGGTACTCCCTTTGATGAACCTGTGAGATTTGTACAGACTCTTGGGCAGGTGCCTAGCTTTTGGTCAGCCACTTGAAAAACTAAAAACTGTTTTGAGTCACTTGTATGGATGCCCCTGGTAAAGATCTGCTCTCTGATGAGACTGACTGGATTCAAGCTGCTGATTAAGCCTGCACTGTCCTGACTGTCACCCTTGCTTCCTGGATGTGTCATTGTACTGGACATGGCAATAGATCCACCATCGTAAACCGGAGTCAAGTAAAGGCCTTCATGTTTCTGGTGCACAGGCGACCGCTGCATGTCCAACTTGTGATTCCTGCCAACACTTTACCTGGTTGCCTGAATAGTAGGGAACCACATCACGTGGGCTCTTGCCCCCCTTCCCCCCTGACAGGTTGATTATATTGGGCCTGTGGGCCTTACTCAGCGCTAACAGGAGTGTCTCCCCACTATTGACACTTTTTCAGGCTACAGTGTTGCTGTTCCAGTCTGACCAGCCAGCTCTGGCCATCCTGTGGTGGCGCCTGAAACTAGTCTGTGCCATGTTTTCAGCCCCCCAGACCATTTACAGTCTGACAGTGGTGCACCTTTATCGTAAATGCCGCTTAGGAATAGACTTACGGTTAAGGTATTCCGTGGACTTCCATATTTTCCCTACCACCCACAGGCATGTGGCATCATGGAGCCTTGGAATAGCCTCCTTAGAAATCCATGCCACAAGGTTTCTGGCTCCACCTCTCTCACCCCCCCAATCTACACGTAGTGAGGCAGTTTAGTCACTGAATGCAGCTCTCCCCAAGAAGGGATCATTTCCTCTGGGCTGCTTCCTGGGTTGTGATTGGGACACAAGTTGCGAGAGATTTTGTATATACCTGTTTTGAAAATTCTGGATTCCATCCTAATCATTCCTGGGTATCTTTTTTCCCCTAACAGCAACCCCAGGCTGCTCTGGTTTTCTCTGGGTGACAGCCCAGCCTGTGGGGGGCTTAGGGAAAATTCAAGTTTAATTCTGCTCTGGCCACCTGAATTCTCTTACTGGACTGATAGGGGCCTACATTATTAGCATAATGACCACTTAGTTTAGTACCACTGCTCACTGAGTTCCCTGCAGGGCCCATGTTGGCCAAAGTGGAAGACATAAGGGATCTGTGTAAGCTGCATAAAAATGCCCTCGTTGCTCTTGCACCTGGCCCTTCCTTGCTAAAGGTCTGGGTGTGGGTTGGATATGCTTGGTAAACAGGTGAAAGCAGCTCCTGTAATGGAAACACCAATTTTGTGGTGGTAGAGGGAGGACACGAACGCTGGCACCTGGAGAGGGAATCGTTTACACCTCAGGAGGTACCAGGACGGGAGGGACAATGATGATCCTTGTGTTTCAGAACCACACCTAGAGTCTTCCTCAGTCATGAAAAAGCTTTGGTGTGGTTCTGCCAAATTTTTGCAAGGACCTTAAATGTAACTTTTGGACCTGCCATCCCTGGCCAGAACACGCTGACAACGATTTGGTGCATTCCTTGTAACCATACTGAAAAGTCGATCAGAAGCAGCACAGGATGGCTCTAGCTCTGCACCTGCCACACAAAACACCTGTTATCACCTCCAGATGTCTGTCCACCCCCATTCTCATTGCTGTGACTGTCATTCCATGGTGCAGATGAATGCCACCTGGCTGGTTGGGTGGACAAACTGGACAAGTTGGACTGACTGCTTTTAGGTAGTCCGTCCAAAAACAACGACATGACAATTATTTTAACTGAGCTGTAGTTCTTAAGACCTGTAGCCAGCTGGAAAGCTATTTTGGGGACGCTGTCGACCTGTGCCCCCATTGTAGAGGGCCCATTTGGGGAAACTCCACTAACTGTAAACAACGCTTTCCAGGGCCAACTTGTGCAGCATTGGGACTGTACTTATATGAAAGCCAGATGTTAACAGGTCTCCCTCCCACAAACATGGTGACTTGCACCTTAAGGGTGGTCATTGAAGACTTTAAAGAACAACCACCAGTATGTCTTATTGCCCTCATAGGGCTATGGAGACCTCTCCAAAATGAGGCTACTCTTGATTACTCAGGGCAAGTCCTGGAGTGATGATTAACTTCAGTGCATATACATCCTGCAGGCAGTTAGCCGTATTATGAGAGCCATAGAAAAAGTGGTGGGAAGTTTGTTTCTGACTTTCTCTAAACCCAGCAATGGGAACACCTTGGCGCTGGAAGATATTCAAGTAAGCCTCAACTCACTACCAGGGTTTTATGGATGATAGAATTGCTCTGGATTTTCTCCTTGTGTTCATGCAATTACTCCTGCATCATGTTGTACCTGTATTGCTGCCCCAGAGCAAGAGGAAAAATCAATTCAGAAACTTAAAGAGGAAGCCGTCTGGCCTTCTGAGATAGACTCTGGTGGTTTATGGGATTTGTTCAGCCAGCTCGGTCCAGGACACTGGGAAGCATGGTTTAGGACAAGCTTGCAGGTGGCTCATCCTGATATTTGGAGTCCTGTTGATAGTAGCTTTAATTAAATGTTGTATGAGATAAATTGAATGGGTTTGGTCCAGCCTCTCTTGGTCAGATTGAGCAGAGTGGCTGATGGAGTGGCATACTCAAAGGGAAATTTGCCAGAAGCTAAGACAGTGTAGAAACTAGGGTGGATATTGTTGGGACACTATTTCTGAGGAATCTATTTCTGTATGTCTTGGGAGAAGAGATTCTGACTGCATTTGCTCTATCTTTTTAGTAATGTTGGTGTAGCAGACAGTCTTGGAAACAAAGATAGTGTCTCCCTTCAGACCTTAGGGTAGGTTTGCTTACAGCTTTGGATGATAGAGATAGGACAGTCCTGCTAATTGACCATTAGAAGGATTTCGGTTCCCCCAGCTGAGGGTTCCTCTCCTGTAATGCAGCCCACCGCATGAGCAGTTGTCACCTCGCCCTGTTTATGTTGCCTTGGAGTTCAGATAACTGGTACAAGCAAATGCTGATACTCTTGACAGTTGGTACTGATGTGAATAATAAAATATTTTTTCTCTGATCAAGAGTCTTGTCTTTTACCAGCCTCCATGAAAATGTTGAAAGCTAACTTGATAGATTGCAAATAGGTAAAACTTCAGGTTCTTCGTGGTTCTTTTTTTTTTTTTTTTTTTTTTTATTAATGTTATGATGGATTACAAGCTTGTGAAATTTCAGTTGTACATTTTTGTTAGTCATGTTGTGGGTACACCTCTTCCCCCTCCTTACCCTCCCCCCACCCCCCCTTTTCCCTGGTAACCCCCGATCGGATCTCCTTCTCAATATACTAATTTCCACCTATGAGTGGAGTCATATAGAGTTCGTCTTTCTCTGACTGACTTATTTCGCTTAACATAATGCCCTCGAGGTCCATCCACATTGTTGTGAATGGGCCAATTTCGTCTTTTTTTATGGCTGAGTAGTATTCCATTGTGTATATATACCACATCTTCTTTATCCAATCATCAGTTTCTGGGCATGTAGGCTGGTTCCACGTCTTGGCTATTGTAAATAATGCTGCGATGAACATAGGGGTGCAACGGACTCTTGAGATATCTGATATCAGGTTCTTAGGGTAGATACCCAGTAATGGGATGGCTGGGTCATAGGGTATTTCTATTTTTAACTTTTTGAGAAATCTCCATACTGTTTTCCATAGTGGCTGTACCAGTTTGCATTCCCACCAACAGTGTATGAGGGTTCCTCTTTCTCCACAACCTCTCCAACATTTGTCGTTCTTGGTTTTGGATGTTTTTGCCAATCTAACGGGGGTAAGGTGATATCTTAGTGTAGTTTTGATTTGCATTTCCCTGATGATTAGCGATGATGAACATCTTTTCATGTGTCTATTGGCCATATTCATTTCTTCTTTTGAGAAATGTCTGTTCATGTCCTCTGCCCATTTTTTGATCGGGTTGTTTGTTTTTTTGTTGTTAAGCAGTGTGAGTTCTTTGTATATTATGGAGATTAACCCTTTGTCGGATAAGTGGCTTGTAAATATTTTTTCCCAATTAGTGAGCTGTTTTTTTGTTTCAATTCTGTTTTCCCTTGCCTTGAAGAAGCTCTTTAGTCTGATGAAGTCCCATTTGTTTATTCTTTCTATTGTTTCCCTCAACTGAGGAGTTACAGTGTCCAAAAAGATTCTTTTGAAACTGATGTCAAAGAGTGTACTGCCTATATTCTCTTCCAAAAGACTTATTGTCTCAGGCCTAATCTTTAGGTCTTTGATCCATTTTGAGTTTATTTTGGTGTGTGGTGAAAAAGAATGGTCGATTTTCAATCTTTTGCATGTGGCTGTCCAGTTTTCCCAGCACCATTTGTTGAAGAGACTTTCTTTTCTCCATTGTAGGCCCTCTGCTCCTTTGTCGAAGATTAGCTGTCCATAGATGTGTGGTTTTATCTCTGGGCTTTCAATTCTGTTCCATTGATCTGTGGACCTGTTTTTGTACCAGTACCATGCTGTTTTGATCACTGTAGCTTTGTAGTATGTTTTGAAATCGGGGATTGTGATTCCACCGGCTTTGTTTTTCTTGCTCAAGATTGCTTTAGCAATTCGTGGTCTTTTGTTCCCCCATATGAATTTTAGGATTGTTTGTTCAATTTCTGTGAAGAATGTTCTGGGGATTCTGATTGGGATAGCATTGAATCTGTATATTGCTTTAGGTAGTATGGACATTTTAACTATGTTTATTCTTCCAATCCATGTGCAAGGAATGTCTTTCCATCTCTTTATGTCATCGTCAATTTCTTTCAAGAAAGTCTTGTAGTTTTCATTGTATAGATCCTTCACTTCCTTGGTTAAGTTTATCCCAAGGTATTTTATTCTTTTCGTTGCGATGGTGAATGGGATAGAGTTCTTGAGTTCTTTTTCTGTTAGTTTATTGTTAGTGTATAGAAATGCTACTGATTTATGCACGTTAATTTTATACCCTGCTACTTTGCTGTAGTTGTTGATTATTTCTAATAGTTTTTCTGTGGATTCTTTGGGGTTTTCTATGTATAAGATCATGTCGTCTGCAAACAGCGCGAGTTTTACTTCTTCATTACCTATTTGGATTCCTTTTATTTTTTTTTCCTGCCGAATTGCTCTGGCCAGCACCTCCAGTACTATGTTGAATAGGAGTGGTGAAAGTGGGCACCCTTGTCTTGTTCCTGTCCTCAGAGGGATGGCTTTCAGCTTTTGTCCATTGAGTATGATGTTGGCTGTGGGTCTATCATATATGGCCTTTATTATGTTGAGGTACTTTCCTTCTATACCCATTTTACTGAGGGTTTTTATCATAAATGGGTGTTGGATCTTGTCGAATGCTTTCTCTGCGTCTATTGAGATGATCATGTGGTTTTTGTTTTTCATTTTGTTGATGTAGTGTATCACGTTGATTGACTTGCGGATGTTGAACCATCCCTGTGTCCCTGGTATAAATCCCACTTGATCATGGTGTATAATCTTTTTGATGTATTGCTGTAATCGGTTTGCCAAAATTTTGTTGAGGATTTTTGCATCTATGTTCATCAGTGATATTGGCCTGTAGTTCTCCTTCTTTGTGTTGTCCTTGTCAGGTTTGGGGATCAGAGTGATGTTGGCTTCATAGAATGTGTTAGGGAGTTCTCCATCTTTCTCAATTTTCTGGAACAGTTTGAGGAGAATAGGTATTAAGTCTTCTTTGAATGTTTGGTAGAATTCTCCAGAGAAGCCGTCTGGTCCTGGACTCTTGTTTTTGGGGAGGTTTTTGATTACCGTTTCTATTTCCTTACTTGTGATTGGTCTATTCAGATTCTCCATTTCTTCCTGATTCAGTTTGGGGAGATTGTATGAGTCTAGGAATTTGTCCATTTCTTCCAAGTTGTTCAATTTGTTGGCATATAGTTTTTCATAGTATTCTCTTATGATCTCTTGTATTTCATTGGTATCTAGGTTCTTCGTGGTTCTTGAAGGTCTGTTTCAAAAAATTCTTTCAGCTCTTATTCTCTGAAAAATATCTTTATTTTACCTCTGCCTTTCTTTCAGCAGCTTTTTTGAGATTAATTCCCATATCAAACAGTTCACCTATGTAAATTATGCAGTTCGGTGGCTGTTTGTTTATACAGTGTTGCATCCATCACCACAGTCAATTTTAGAACATTTTCATCACCTCAAAAAGAAACCCATATCCATTTACCTATCACCTGCCTGTGCCGCCACCTTCGTTGCCTTCCCTCCCCTCCACTAGTGTGCCAACCCCACCCGCCCTGAACAACCACTAATTTGTTTTATGTCTCTATAAAATCACCCATCCTGGACATTTCTTCTTAGAAATGGAATCATATAATATATGATCTTTTGTGACTGACTTCTTTTACTATAAATATTTTCAGGTTTCATCCATGGTGCTGTATGTGTCAGTACTTCATTTCCTTTCATAGCTGAAGAATATTCTCTCATAGATGTACAATATTTTGTTAATCCATTCATCAGTTAATGGACATTTGGGTTGTTTCTATCTATTTGAAATGCTGCTATAAACATTTATATACAAGTTTAGATGGGGACGAAAGTTTTCTGTCTATTGGGTAGATTCCTAAAACTGAAATCATCGGCTCATGGTAACTTTGTATTTACCTATTGGAGGATCTACCAAATTGTTCTGCAAAGTGGCGGCACCATTTTACATTGCCACAAGCAGCATATGAGGGTGCCAGTTCCTCCACATACTTGGCCAACACTTATCTGTTTTATTATGGTCATCCTTATGGGTATGAAGTGGTATCTCCTTGTGGTTGTGGTATGCGTTTCCCTTATGGCTAATGATGTTGAGCATCTTTTCATGTGCTTATTGGCCATTTGTACATCTCTTTTTGAGAAGTGTCTATTCAGATTCTTTGCCTTTGTTAAACTGGCTTGTCTTTTTATTAGTTTTAAGACTTTTTATATTCTTAGTACAATTCTCTTACCAGATATAATTTGCAAAAATTTTCTCCCATTATGCAGGTTGTCTTTTCACTTTTCTTGGTGGTGTCCTTTGAAGCACAGAAGTTTTATTTTAATGTCCAGTTTATCTATTTTTTCTTTTGTTGCTTTTGCTTTTGGTGTGATAGCCAAGAAACCATTGCCTAATCCAAGGTCACTATGATTTACACCTGTGTATTCTTTTAAGCGTTTTATAGTTTTACATATAGATGTTTGATCCATTTGAGTTAAATTTTGTATATGGTGTCAGGTAAGAGTCCAACTTGCTTCTTTTGCATGTGGATATCCAGTTGTCCCAGCACCATTTGTTAGAAAGACTTTTCTTTCCCCCATTTAATGGACGTAGCACCCTTGTAGAAAATCATTTGACCCTGTTAGGCAAGGGTTTATTTCTGCGCTCTCTATTCTATTCTGTTGGTCTGTATGTCTCTCTTTATGCCAGGTTCACATTGTTTTGATTACTGTAGGTTTGTAGTAAGTTTTGAAATCTGGGAGTGTGAGGCCTGCAGCTTTGTTCTTCTTTTTTAAGATTATTGTTCTTCCTTTTGAGGGGCTATCCTGCATCCCTTGCAACTCCATATTTTAGGATTAGCATACCAGTTTCTACAAAGAAATGAGCTGAAATTTTAGTAGAGATTGTGTTGAATCTTCAGATCAGTTTGGAAAATATTGTATATTGTGATATTCCAATTCCAAATGTTATAATATTTTCCATTATATATTTGGAAAATATTATAACACTATTATGTCTATAAAATATAATATAAAGATGCAAAATATTATAATAAAACTATTATACTATGTTAAAAACTATATAACAAAACTATAAAAATACTATAATAAAAGCTATAAAATATTATAACACTGTTATGTCCCTGATCCATGAACATGCAGTGTCTTTCCATTTAATTAGGTCTTTAATTTCTTTCATTAGTGTTTTGCAGTTGAATGTATCTGTGTAAAAGTCTTGGACTGCTTTTGTTAAATTTATTCTTAAGTATTTTTTCTTTTTGGTGCTATTATAAGTGGAACTGTTTTCTTAATTTCATATTTGGTTTGATCATTGCTACTGTATACAATTGGTACAGTATACTGTATACAATCTATTTTTGTATATTGATTTTGTATCCTGTGATCTTGCTGAACTTGTTTGTTCTGATGCTTTTATTGGACTCCTAACATTCTGTATAGATTCGTGTCATCTGCAAATAGAGATAATTTTACTTCTTCCTTTTCAATCTGGATGCCTCTTTCTTTCTTTTTCTTGCCTAATTACCCAGCTAGAACTCTAGTACATGTTGTATAGAAGTGGCGAGAACAGACATCCTTGTTTCTGATCTTTGGGTGGAAAACATTCAGTCTTTAACCATTGGATATGATATTAGCTGTGTGTTTTTGTAGATGCCCTTTATCAGGGGAGGAAGTTACTGCTATTCCTAGTTTGTTGAGTGTTTTTATCCTGGAGAGGTGTTGAATTTTCTCAAGTGCTTTTTCTGCATCTATTGAGATGATATGTGATTTTTTTTCATTTATTCTGTTGATGTACTGTATTACATTAATTGATTTTCACATGTAAAACCATCCTTGCATTTCTATGATAAATCTTTTTTGGTCATGATCATTTTTATGTATTGTTTGATTCAATTTGCTGGTATCTTTTGAGGATCATTGTGTCTGTATTCATAAAAGATATTGATCTCCAGCTTTCTTTTCTTGTTATGCCTTCGTTTTGGTATTAAGGTAATACTGGCTTCATAAAATGAGTTGTGAAGTGTTCTTTCTTCTAATTATTGGAAGAGCTTATGAAGAGTTGGCATTAGTTTTTCTTTAAAAATCTGGTTGAATTCAGCAGTGAAGCCATCTGGTCCTGTCCTTTTCTTTGTGGAAAGTTTTTTGATTATGAATTTGATTTTTTTAATTTGTTATAGGTTATTCCCATTTTCTTGAGTCAGTTTCAGTGGTTTGTGTCTTTCTTGGAATTTGTTCATTTCATCTAAATTATCTAAATCATTGGCATACAGTTCATGGCATTATAGTTCTTTTTTTTTATTTGTGTACTGTTGATAGTAATGTTCCCTTTTTCATGCCTAATTTTAGTAATTTGAGTCTTCTCTTTTTCTTTATTAGTATAACTAAAGTTTTGTCAATTTTGTTGATCTTTTTGAAGAAACCTTGTTTTGTTGATTTTTTTAATACTGCTTTTCTACTCTATATTTCATGAAATTCCGCTCTAATTCTTATTATTTCCTTCCTTCTGCTTGCTTTGGGTTTAGTTTGCTCTTTTTCCAGTGTCTTAAGGTGGATGGTTAGGTCATTGATTTGAAATCTTTCTTCTTTTTCAATGTAGGCATTTACAGCTATAAATTTCCCTCTCATCACTGCTTTGCTGCATCCCATAGTTTTGGTGTGTTGTATGTTTGTTTTAATTTATCTTGAGGTATTTTCTAATTTCCCTTGTGATTTCTTCTTTGGCACATTGATTATTTAGCATGAGTTGTTTAATTGCCACATATTTGTGAATTTCTCATATTTTTCTGTTATTAATTTTCAATTTAATTGGAGATAATACTTTATTTAATTTCAGTTCCTTTAAATTTATTGAGGCTTGTCTTAGGAGCTAGCCTATGGTATATGTTGGGGAATGTTCCATGTGCGCTTGAGAAGAATGTGTATTCTGCTGTTGTTAGGTAGAGTGTTCCTTAGATGTCTGTTGGGTCTAGTTCTTGTATGGCTTTGTTCAAGTCTTCTGTTTCCTTGCTGATCTTCTGTTTGCTCTATCCGTTACTGAATATGGACGTTGAAGTCTCCAACTGTTATTGTTGGGCTTTTTTAAAGCTTGGCACCTGAGCTGACATCTGTTGCCAGTCTTCTTTTTCTTCTTCTTCTTTTCCCCAAAGCCCTCCAGTATATAGCTGGATATTCTAGTTGTAGGTCCTTCTGGTTGTGCTATGTGGGATGCTGCCTCCGCATGGCTTGATGAGGAGTGCCACGTCCACACACAGGATGCAAACCAGCAAAACCCTGGGCCACCAAAGAGGAGCAAGTGAACCTAACCACAGGGCCAGCCCCCCGCCAAGTATTATTGTTGAATTCTCATTTCTCCATTCACTTCTATCAGTTTTGGCCTCATGTATTTTGTTGGCACTGTTGTTAGGTATATATTTGCTTACAGCTGTTATATATTACATTTCTATATGTTATAGATCCAGCGATACAACTATATACATACTGTTTTATCCAATTGCTTTTTAAATAAGAAGAATGCAGAAAAGTATGCATTTTGAACTTTTAAAATTACGAAATTTTAATTTTAAATTTAAATTTTAAATCTTTGCATTTTGTGTGAATTCTCATTTATTTGCTTCCAGCCTGAAGAACTTCCTTAAGTATTTCTTGTAAAGCAGGTCTGCTAGCAACAAATTCTGTTTTTGTTTTTCTGGGAATGTCTTTATTTTGTTTTCTTTTTTGGGAGAGGGGGTAGTTTGTAGACTTACTTTTTTAGAACAGCTTTAAGATTCACAGTAGAATTGAGCAGAAAGTACAGAGAGTTTCCATACACTCCTTACCCCACACATGGAAAACCTCCTCCACTATCAGCGTTTCCCACCAGAGTGGTGCATTTGTTACAGTTGATGAACCTACATTGACAAGTCATTGTCACCCAAAGTCCATAGTTTATGTTAGGGTTCACTCTTAGTGTTGTACATTCTATGGGTTTTGACAAATCTGTAGTGACATATATCTACCTTTGTAGTATCATACAGAATAGCTTCGCTGCCCTAAAAATCCTTTGACCTCTGCCCATTCATCCCTCCTTTCACCCTAACCCTGATGAACACTGATCTTTTCACAGTCTCCATAGTTCTGCCTTTTCAAGAATGTCATATAGTTGAGACCATACAGTATGTAGTCTTTTCTGTTTTCGTTTTTGAAAGATAGATATGCTGGGTATAAGATTCCTAACTGGCAGTTTTTTTCTTTTAGTGCCTTGAATATGTCATTCCCACTACCGTTTGCCTCCATTATTTCTGATGAGAAGTTAGCTGTTGTACACGAGCAGTTGTTTCCTCTTGCCCTTTGCCTTGACTTTCCAGTACTTTGACTATGATATGTATTTGTGAATCTCTTTGCACTTATCCTACTTGGAGTTTATCAGATTTCCTGGATATGAGGGTTATTGTTTTTCAATAAATTTGGGAAATTTCCAGCCATTGTTTTTTTAAAATAATTTCAAATATTTTTTCTGCTCCATTCTCTCCTTCTCGTATTCCCACTACACGTATATTGGTGTGCTTAAACATGTCCCACATTTTCTATGACTCTTATTTTCTTCATTCTATTTTCTCTCTCTTCTTTGTTTTGGGTAATCTCTATCCATCTTTTTTTCAAGTTGATTGATTCTTCTGCCAACTTAAATCTACTGTGGAGCACCTGTAATTAGTTTTTCCTTTCAATCATTGTACATTTCAACCCCAGATTTTCCATTTGGTTCTTTTGCAACTTCTGTCTCACTAATGATGTTCTTTATTTAATGTGGTATTGGCTTCATACCTTCTTTTACTTCTTTAAGTGTGGTGTCCTTTAGTTATTTGACTTATTCGAAGTCTTTCTTAGTGACACTCACTAGCTCGCTCTCTCATGAGCGATTTCTGTCACCTGTTCCTCTCCACTCCCCCTTATGGGTCACTTGTTCCCGTTATTTTCATGTCCCGTCATGTTTGTCAGTTTTGGCTTCTTGCATTTTGTTGGCTCTGTTGTTCGGTATATATGGTTTTAGGTTATATCTTGCAGCAGCTTTGGGTGCTGGTTTCTTTTCCCCGTCTCCAGGACTGACTTTTTGCTGTTATTTGCTTGGTTGGCTGTTTTGTCACTTGGCTAGACTGTTTAGTGGAGTCTGTTTCCCCTGCCCTGTGAAGCCTTTGATGTGACTCCTCAGAGCACAGCTCCAGGTGAGTGCACAGTTGCCCTGGGATGACGTGGTTTTAGTTGGACTCTTTGACTGTCTCTTTCCCTGGTCTCTCTAAGATGCTGGTTTTATTTGGTATTACATCTAGCCCATTAGACTCCACTAATTACTCTTTGATTATTCTCTTGTTTTTGAGAATGCGTGGTACATAAAGTGCTCAGCAGCCTGATCCACTTAAATTTGGGCAGGGGAAGTTTTTGAGGCCATTCTTTGAGATTTGTTCTTAGGTGTCTCTTTCCCTGGTTCTCCTTAGTGGACCAGGTGAGCTATGGCTTAGCTTGTTGCTCTTAATTATGATTTTCAAGAGCATCTTTAAGTTTAAACTTCCCCATACTCCCTCTCAAACAAAGTCGGTTATGTTGGAGCACAGCTCTCTTTTCTTATGGATTACCTCTCCCCCGGGCAAAGTCTCTGAACCACTAGTCTGGGTGCTGGGTAGAGTGGTGGTCTTCTCAGCTTGCCTCTCTCAACATGGAACTTTGCTATTAAGAGGGAGTTGGGGCAAGAGTGGTCAAAATCCCCACCACTTTTTCCCTACCACCCCTGTGGTGGAGCCTTGTTGTTGGCAGGGACCAGGTAGAGGAAAGGAGCCCCTGACCTCTTGGGCATACTTATAGGGATTTGAGTGGGGGAGAAGAAACGCTGGTGGCCTGTCTCTCTTGGTGAGATATGGTAAGTCTTGATTGGGAGCTGAGGGGAGAGACAGCCTGTGTTCTTGGCTACACCCACCCAGAGTGGGCTCCTGTCACACTGAACTGGAAGGTAGAGAGGAAGGAAGTCACAAACTCTCTCTCTTCTTATGCAGTGTTAGTAGGTTTTCTTGAATAAATGTTTCTTTATTTGCTCTGTGGCCTTAGGACAATTTCAGAGACTTTAGGGGTTTTTTTTAGTAGTTTTCACCTGCTTTGCCTGCTTAGTTGGGGAGTGTGTCTTCAGAGCTCTTTTAAAATCCTAGAAATACTGGGGCTGGCCCTGTGGCCGAGTGGTTAAGTTCGCGCACTCCGCTGCAGGCGGCCCAGTGTTTCGTTGGTTCGAATCCTGGGCGCGGACATGGCACTGCTCATCAGACCACGCTGAGGCAGCGTCTCACATGCCACAACTAGAAGGACCCACAACGAAGAATATACAACTATGTACCGGGGGGCTTTGGGAAGAAAAAGGAAAGAATAAAATCTTTAAAAAAAAAAAAAAAATCCTAGAAATACAACTCTACCCTTGCTTCTGAAGTGTTTTTTTTCCTAGATATAGAATTCTGAGTTGACAGTCGTTTCCTTCAGTGCTTCAAAGATGTATTTCCCTTCTCTACTGGTCTCCATTATTGTGGCCCTGTGTGTAATGTCTTCTCCCATCCTCCCGCCCCCAGCTGGTTTGTGTTTTCCTTATCTTGGTTTAAGTTTGACAGTGACGTTCATTGGTATAGTTTATGCAGAGCATCTACTTTCCTTCCAAGAATCTGGAATTTTGATACATGCTAGGCAGAGGGTGCCTGTGTGACCAGGCCCCAGTAAAAATCCCAGGCACTGAGTCTCTAATGAGCTCCTTTGTAGTCAGTATTTTGCACGTGTTGGGTCAGCTTGTTGCTGGAGGAGGTGGCCCGTCCTGTGACTGCTGGGAGCGCACCCTTGCAAGTTGGTGCTTGGATTCCCCTGGGCTTTACCACACACACCTGTTCCCTTCGCTGATATTGCTTCATATCCTTCCACTGTAATAAATCGTAGCTGTGAGTGAGACTGTGTGCTGAGTCCTGTGAGTCCTGCTAATGATCATCTAACTGGGGGTGGTCTTAGGTGCCCCAACACCCCAACTGTTGCCTTCCACTGGCTTGGCGTAGTTCAGGAGTCTGCCCAGGGTTTGAAGAGATTGATATGTTGTTTTAAGGGCTCCCCGCTCTCTGAGACCCCCCCTGTCTGTGGTCTCCTTCCCAGATTTCTAGCCATTCTGTCCACTCCCAGCTCTTCGCTGTGACATCTGAAGCCTGTAAGACTGTGCTTTCTCCTGGAGTTCTGCCAGCAGCAGCCTGGGGAGTGCAGAAGCCGTTGGGTTCCCTTCTTTCAGGGATCCAGTCTGCTCGGTTTCTGTGGGTTGTTGGTTTCTTTTTAGTGTCAAATAGTTATGTTTATATCATTCCTCTCTTTCTTGCAGTGGAACTCTCTCCCTCTGTTTATAATAGTTAATAAGTGTTCTCAGTAATTAAGGCAACTTCTTCCTCTTCTTAATAGTAAACACAACTTTCACACGGCTAGTGAAAAACGTGTCTTCCTCCTCTAAAGAGCCGTTGCCTTTCAAAGGCTCACCAGAATTCTGCAGGGTTTTTGTTTATTCCTTTTTTCCATAGTGATGATCTGTTGTTCCAGATTATCCAGCCATTGGTGCAAGACCCAAACTTGAGAAAAGCTTTCAGCATTGCTGTGGTTTCAAAGTTATCCTGACAGCCTACTCCCACTGTTCTGGGAGGAATCAGAGCAAGTGTTAGCAGCCGCGTGGCTGCTGACACAGTTACTGATGGTGATTCAATGGGCCAAACTTACCCGACTGTGATTGTTTTGCAACTTTGGTCTTTTTCTTGTAAGCCGATGTGTTTGCGTGCCTTGCCCTGATGTTATGTCTCGGGCTATTTGATATTTTAACTGCACCAATGGCGGTTACTCTTTCTCCCTTCTCTTACTGAGCTCCTTAGCCAGTTTCTGTTTCTCCGTAGATTTTGGTTCATGTGTTAGTGAATCTTCTGTCCATCCTTTTCTTTCTGTCTTCTGCAACCCTATAGCACGTTTCAGCACGTTTCTGGGCCTAGGGACATCGGGGTGTGCTCTGAGGTGGGTGCAGTGGGCTAGGTGTTGGGAATGATCCTTGTTGATTAATTTCACCACTCTGCAAACCATCAGGGGACTTGGTAATCTTAAGGAAAGCCTGATTTTACTTGTTTCACATTTTGACTTTTTAGATTGAGTTTTAAAAAGAAATCCTGGGCCCGCCTGGTGGCGCAGCAGTTAAGTGCGCATGTTCCACTTTGGCGGCCCGGGGTTTGCTGGTTCGGATCCCGGGTGTGGACTTGGCACCCCTCGGCAAGCCATGCTGTGGTAGGCGTCCCACATATAAAGTAGAGGAAGATGGGCACGGATGTTAGCTCAGGGCCAGTCTTCCTCAGCTAAAAAAAGAGGAGGATTGGCAGCAGATGTTAGCTCAGGGCTAATCTTCCTCAAAAAAAAAAAATCCTAACAAAAAGAACTTTGGTTGATTTATTATGGCACTAGTAGTCAAAGATGGTTATTATGATGTGGATTTGCTGGAATTTTACTTCACATGTGATTGTGAGTAACCCTGCAAAACAGTATCTAGGTAATCTGAATGAGATTTTCGTGCCTTTCTGCCTTCATTTTGTCTTGGTTTTTTAAAACCTTCATAGAACTTGTTTGCAATTCTGTACTTCAATGAAGAGTTCGTTTTATGTAAAATTCTTTGCATTAAAATTCTGTAACTAGAAGTGGATACCTGCCTATACTTTGAGAAGGACAATTCATTGATACTAGTTTTCAGAAGTAGTTACATTGGCCGTGAGAGGGAGAACCCAAGGCAAAGGGACTGAAAAACTGATGAGGGATCTTTTTTGGAGTTTGTCTTGTGATCAAGGTTTTCCTCCCTCACCACCAAAAAAGTGCTCTGGAAATAATTTTAGGTAATATTCCAGTAAAATGTTGTTGAATCCTAGTGATGCCTTTTTGTGGGAGATTATTTTAGCCACTCAGAATAGGGAATCAACAGGACTTGACTTTTAAGCTTTCAAAGGGGGAAGGACATTTGTCCTTGATTGGGAGGAATGGGAGACCCTCATGTCCCCAGTCTAGTCTGAAGTTGGTATTAGAAGCCTATGGTGGTGGTTGGCCTCAACCTCCCCACCCTGTGTCTAATGCCTGGTGTGACTCTTGTACACCTGCCGCTTCTAGGGCATGCTTGGTGTCTCCCTGTCAGCCATATGTGTCTTGTCGACTTGCAAACCATGTCCCCCACGAGAATTAGAAGGGCAGTGTGTCTGCATCCTGAATCCTACCGCTCCTTCATAGTCTAATGCAGGGGTTAGCAAACTGTGACCTGCAGGTCAACTTGAAGAAAGGTTTGACATTTTTAAATAGTTGAAAAATATCAGAAGTATAATATTTTATGACACATGAAAATTACAGAATTCTAATTTTAGTATCCATAGAGTTGTTTTGTTTTTAACGCCACCTCATTTACACGTTGTTTGTGGATGCTTTTGTGCCTTAGTGGCAGAGTTGATTGGTGGGGAGACCATCTGGCCTGTGTGGCCCTTTCCATAAAGTTTGCCAAGCCATAGTCTGATGTGTCCCTCATCACTGCCTTCTTTCAGTGTCTAAACAGGGTCTGGCCGCTGAGTATACGTAAAACACAGCACGTGCACCACCACACCTGCTGAGCTTGTCCTCTTAGGCCGCCTCTTGGTTTCCTGAGAGCACTGGTGGGGAACTGGCAGATGAAGGTTCCCGTCGGGTATCGGCCCTGGAAGGGAAAGTACAAGGAGAGGAGGGGAAAGAAACTCATCCTGCTTCACCAGACCCCTGCTTCAGCTTTAAGGAAAATGGGGTGCTCTGGCTTAGGGTACTTTCTGCTTCTGGAATAAAAATTGATTTAAAAAGAAAATAAGTATTAAACATAATTTTCTCTTGAGACAATCTCTTTACCCCTTGTATTTAAAACTTTTAAGTTATTTCTGCCATGAAATTGATTGGCGTGGAATTTTCTAGAAATACATCTTTTACTACATTGAAATGTGCCCTTCTAAATAACTCTTCACAAGCAAGGGAGCAGGGGAAAGAAACATCACTGTCCAAGCTCGGCCTGCTCTGTTGTGCACTGTGAGGACGCACACCTGCGGATCCCACGTTTTGTTTGGCATGAAATCTACCTTCTGCTGAAGCAAGGCCTTTCTTTACCCTTAATCCTTTTTGCGTGAAAACAATAATGTGTATTTAATTTTAGACTTTTCTTCAGTTAAGGGCTTCCATTCTCTGTATTTCGGGTATATATATTGGAGAGTTTGGGGGTTTCTTTGAGAGTAGGGGAAATGATGGGGTGGGGTAGTCTCCCATTCTCCAAAAATGTCTATAGTTGTACTCAGTTAGCCTGTTATTTTGGAATGTTGGAGAACTAAGTACATCGTTATGTCATCTGGTCTAACGTGTAACTTTGCCAGAAATTTATTAATGTTCTTGATAATTGATGGGCTTTGACTTTTGCGTCCTTAATTAAAGAGCTGCTGTGGCTGTAGGCCTCTACCTACAAGGTACAGGGGTGCATGTTGCCCTGGGAAGCGAGCTGATGGTTCACTGGAGAGGTGACAACAGATTCTAAATATTTCTCCAATAACACAGGGGCATTATGTCAAATATATTTTGTTCATGCGAGCCATAGAGCATCTCCCATTTATACTTAGGATGTTAAGATAGTAGAATTTGTCACAATAATAACAGTATGTTTCATGGCAAGCTTGTATGAATTTATAAATTTGATACAGTATGTATTGATCATCAAATACAAAGATTAACAGCATCTTCCTTTAAAGATGTTAGCATAAAATTAGTTAAAACCAACACTTGAAGGTAAATAGCTTTGCCATTCTAGACCATTTTATTACCCATAAAGCTTTACATTCTCTGCTCACCGTTTTAATTTTAATGGAGTGCTTCTGATACTTGGCAATACCAACCACGTTTCCTCGGTGAGCCAGTCCCACAACCCAGAAGGCTCTTAGCCCTTCATAGCGTGTGGCATTTACCACAAGTGCACTATTGTTTGGTCCCTGCTGTTGGTCACCTAAGGATGACCAGGTAGAAGGCTGTGGGTGACTAGTACTGTTCCAGTTCTGACTGTGAAAACCAACTCAGGTGGTCAGGGTTCAATGTAAAAGTAAAAGAAAGATCCCCCTTTGAATCACAGAAAAATAAGCTACGTAATGCACATCCATATATTCTGAGCATGAAATTTTAGCTTTTTGTTTGACCTAATTTTAAGGAAATTGCTAAAATCCCAAATGTTCTGTTACTATTCTGTTTTCAGATGATTGGGCTTGGAGAAAAGACCATTTTCATTATCTATGGTGGTTTTTAGTATTTATTCATTTATTTGTTTGCTGAGGAAGAGTCACCCTGAACTAACATCTGTTGCCAATCTTCGTCTTTTTGCTTGAAGGAGATTCACCCTGTGCGTCTATTTTGTATGTGTGTGGCCACCACAGCATCGCCACTAATGAATGGTGTAGGTCCGCACCTGGGAAGCTAACTCAGGCCACCCAGTTGGCATGCGCCAAACCTAAGCACTGAGCCATGAGGCCAGCCCCATGTTTTTTATTATTTTTGATGTTTCATTTATTAAACTTGCACTTTTTTTCAGATAATATGTTTATACTTTTTTCTTTTCTTTTATAAACAGGTTGAAAGGATTGTTGACAAAAGGAAAAACAAAAAAGGGAAGACAGAGTATTTGGTTCGATGGAAAGGCTATGACAGCGAGGATGACACTTGGGAACCAGAGCAGCATCTTGTGAACTGTGAGGAATATATTCATGACTTTAACAGACGCCACACTGAAAAGCAGAAAGAAAGCACATTAACCAGAACAAATAGGACCTCTCCAAACAACGCTAGGAAACAGATTTCCAGATCTACCAACAGCAACTTTTCTAAGACCTCTCCGAAATCACTAGTAATTGGCAAAGACCACGAGTCGAAAAACAGTCAGTTATTTTCTGCCAGCCAGAAGTTCAGGAAAAACACAGCTCCATCTCTCTCAAACCGGAAGAATATGGACCTAGCAAAATCAGGTATAAAGATACTTGTGCCTAAGAGCCCCATTAAGAGCAGGACCGCAGTGGACGGCTTTCAGAATGAGAGCCCTGAGAAACTGGAGCCCGTCGAGCAGGGTCATGAGGACACGGTGGCACCAGAAGTGGCAGCTGAAAAGCCGGTTGGAGCTTTATTGGGCCCTGGTGCAGAGCGAGCTAGAATGGGGAGCAGGCCCCGAATACACTCACTAGCGCCTCAGGTGTCTGGCCCCGTGACCGCGGCCATGGCCACAGGACTAGCCGTTAATGGAAAAGGTGAGTGTCCAGGTCAGCTGCTCGGTGGGCAGTGTGTCTGTTGATTGCCACAGCTGTTACCCATGCCTGGTCATTACCTTGGCGGGTGGGAGTAGGTGCTGCTTCTCAGCACGTTGCTGCTGCTCCAGAGAGCAGGCTGTCATAATCCTGGAGAGTTCTGTAGATTCTGCTTCTGACAGGTCTACTGGAACCTTTGAGAGATTTTGCCAGCTTCTCCTCTCTTCACTTGAAGCCTTTGGCATTTATGCCTTAAATCAGCACTAGCTATCTCTGATTTCCCATCTGCAAACTGTACCACCACATTGACTTGCTTTAAACAGCATCTTACTCTAAATAGGTTCTGGTTGGTATTTTTTTACCGCAGATTTCTTTCTGAAGCCCCCTACTTTTATACGTCTCTCAGATAGTGAGTCTTATGTTGAGAGCCCATCTCAATTTTCTAAGTGTGACCACTATAGATTAGAAGTCCTGATCCTCATTTTGCTGACCATTTAAATTACCGGAAATGCGTTTCAATGGAGAGGCTTTGGGACTTTGGTTTGTTTCTTTGTACCATGGCCTCCCCAGCTCCTAAGACAGCATGCTTGTTTATGAGCATAGACAGTTTCCTTCCCTTCCCTTTCCCATGCCTAGCTAGCCAGCGATTTTTATAGACTTCTATACATGCTTCTCTAATGTAAGCCCACTAGCTTTACCTCACTTTACGACCTGGTCCCTCTTACCTACCATAGCTTTCTAATTGGTCTTCCTGCTTCTTGCCTTTGACGGTTCCCATCCATTTTCTGTAATTCTTGGACAGGAGAGGGGACCCCAACTGCCCATCTGATTGTAGCACGGTTGCCTTCGTTAGCAGGTCTGCTCCTGGGTCTGCTCAGCCCTCACCTACCTCTCTAGCTGCGCCTCTCCGTGTCAGTGCTCCTGCTGCTCTCTCTGTTCCTCGTTCACCTCGTGAACTCTGATTCTCCTTCCAGTTCAGGGCCACCTGCTCCTGGGTCCTTTTGTCTCTTACACTCTCCTTGCCCTCTGCATTGCAGTGCAGTAGTTGTCCCTTTGCCTGTGTATGTCTCTCTCAGCTAAATGCTTAGCAGAATAATAGAAAACAAAATAAGACGATGTTTGGTTTGGGGGAGCTGTTTTCCTCTGAAGGGAAATGTTCATCTAAGACACTGCTCCAACTGTCTTGCTGTGGTGCATCCAACAAGTTTGGCTTAGGCCCTGGTGTAGCAATGAGGAGCGATATGAGCTGAAATCTGGGCTTCCGTTTGGACAGTAAGTTGCCATCCTGCTGGTGTTTTTCAGATACACACTTTACCCAAATGCTGCTCCTCTTCCCTGTGGCACAAGTTCCACCTTCACCAGGAACTTGAGTGAGCCTTTTTACTGCAGAGTTGATTTCTTGTCTTGTTGGCCTGCTCACGGATACAGTTTTCTTACCTCGTTGTAAATGAAGGATCATAGAGGTTCAGAGGTCGAAGAGACTTTATACATCATCTAATAGGATGGTCTACTTTACAGATAGCGAAATCAAGTCTAGAGAGATTGTGGTGTTCAGACAGAACTGAAGGCAGAGATGGGATCAGAACACGTTTCTCAGTTCTTTCTCCCGTGTTCCTCTCACCATTGCTTGCTGCCTCCACTAGACAAATACACATCTGCTTCTTTATTGATTAATTAGGGCCAGGCACTGTGCTGGGCTCTGGGTCTGCAAGCAAGGACTGGGCCCGTGCTGGCTCTGGGGCAGGAGTTGGCAAACTGCAGCCCGTGGGCCAAACCTAGCCCACCATGTGGTTTTGTACAGTTTACAAGTTAAGGATGGTTTTTACATTTTCTAATATTTGGGAAAAATCAAGAGAAATATTATTTCATGACACGTGTAAATATAAGAAATTCAAATTTCTGTGTCCATAAGTAAAGTTTTATTGAAACATAGCCACATTTATTCATTCACTCATGGTCTGTGGCTGTTTTCCAGCTACAGGGACAGAACTGAATCACTGGGACAGAGACTGTATAGCCTCCAAAGCTGAAAAAATGGACAGTGTGGCTCTTTACAGAAAAAGGTAGCTAACCTGCTCTGGGAGGTCACAGTACTGGGGCAGTACTTTTTTGGGGGGATAGGGGGATGCAGAAGGCTTCAGAAGATCTGTGGTTCCTCTCTGTCCAGAAAAGTTGTATGTATGTGCATTTTTATTGGGGTGAACCCTTGATTTTTCAAAACTATTTTTTTATAAGCTGAGTTTTTGTGTTTTGCTGGGAAAGTTTCACACTGAGCTAACATCTGTTGCCAGTCTTCCTCTTTTTTCTCCCATCCTCAAAGCCCCAGTACATAGTTGTATATTCTAGTTGTAGGTCCTTCTGATTCTTCTGTGTGAGCCACCGCCACAGCATGGCAGCTGACAGACGAGTGGTGTGGTTCCATGCCTGAACCGGGCCACCGAAATAGAGAAGGCCGAGCTTCTGCTGCTGGGCTGTGAGGACTAGCTCTTTGAAAACTTTTTGACCTTTAAGTTTCTGCATTCTGCTTTTTCCACAGTTATGCAGGGTGGGCTGCCCTCAGCAAAATCCTTCAATTTTGTATATAAGAAGGGTGATGGCTTGTATTTAAATAAGGAGTTGGTAACTTCCTTTTTTGTTACTCTTCTCATTTCAGAGATTTATGAATGTCCATAAGGATGGCTTTGGTTAAAACTGCAGGGGACATATAAGCATAAAACCTTCAATAACTTTATCTTGTGTGGAGTTGGGTAGAGTAGGGTGGGAGTGACAGTGTGTTTCTGAGGCCTTTTTGGCCGCCTTTTTCTCCTGGCCCCGAGTCCTGTACACTCTTGAGAATATCCTCTCCACTTGGCCGGGAGGAAGAGGAGAAGCCGCCCAGGGATGTTTTTGGGACAGTGGTGAATGACCTCGGCTGTGGCCATGACCTGAATCAGGCTTGAATTCAAGAAGGAAAGGAACCAGCGCATCCTCGCACGGGAGCCTCCTCTTGGGGTGTCCTTTATGAAGGAAACGCGATAGCAAGAACTGGTGGTGTCGTAGACAACTCGGCCACTGACAGACACTTAGGTGACGAGGTGCTTGCTTCCCTCCACCTTTCCTTTGTAGAAAGGTGCTCTTGTTGTTGCTTCCCCTGGAGCGTGAGCGCCCAGAAGGGATTTTGTTTTGCCAGGGCTAAATCTGTGTGCAGAGTAGGGCCTGCGTGGAGTGAGGGCTCTGCAAGCATTAGTGGAGGGAGTGAGTGCGGTAGAACTGTGCTCACTGGACACAGGGCTGTAAGAAGTCCTTTGTAGCCCTGTCTCCAGTCACGCTCACTGGGAAGGAAGACATGTTAGCGAAACAACAAGTACATGGGCCAGAAGTGTGAAAGCATTCCAGGAAACCTGTGCCTCGCCCTCAGGGCTGTCTCTCCCGGATGAGGAGATGTGGGACTGGGGCTCTTGGCTTGCTGGTCCACACACAGACATTTGTAAAGCAGTTGTTTGTTTATTTTCCACGTTAATTTTGGAGCTACTTAAGAAAACTGATTTGTTTTTCTAAAACTAATTGAAGCAGATATTCATGGAGTCATGGGAAATGAACCATCTCCTGTTCAAAACAGTCATCGTGTGTGTGAGGGATATTTTTGCCATCAGACACAACAGATATTTAAATATCTGTTAACCAAAAGGATAACTGTTGCTGGAGAATTTTAACACACAAGATTACTTTTATAGAATCACCATATGTATATTCGGTTTTTAACTGTTTTAAGTATGAAACAAAGGTTTAAAAGATGAATATATTGCTTCACTCAGAAATAAGAGAAATTTTAAACTTTGAGCAATGCAACTGTCTTCTCCCTATCCTTCTTTATTAAGTTAATGATAATGTTTTCTTGCTCTTTTAATTGTGTAACAAATTAATCCTACAAAAGAAGCAATTGCTTTTAAAAACTGCATTATTGTTTCTTTGTTCTTTCCTAAATTCAAATACATAATTGATCGTCATTTCACAAGTCTCACATTTGAGTAAATGCCGTTGAAGACCAGTGCTTGAGGGTTACCACAGATATTCAGTAAGGTTTCTTGTTTAACTTGAGGGGTGACTCAGAGGTCTCGAGGACTTGTGAGCTTGTGCAGAAGAGGCGGCCTTCAGGGAGGTTGCCATCCCTGGGTGACCAGCCCCCAGCTCCTGTGGATGCCCAGAAGTCAAATTACCCAGGGGCTTCTCTGGAGTAAAAGATTACACGTGCAGGCTCCTTCATGCAATAAAACTCTCTGCTTTCTTCTCTTGTTAACGCCAGTCTGAGAGAAGACATTCCTCCCGCCCTCTCATTTTGGCCATTCAAATAAAACCTTTCTCCGTCTCCAAGCACCTATACCTCAGTGATTGGTTTACTGAGCATTGGGCACGTGAATTTGAGATTAAGAGGTTCGGTATCATTATTAACAAACTTTTTTTAAAAAATGAGGTCTAAACCTTATCGGTGTTGTCATGTGGGGTTGGCTGCTGGATATTAAGTCAAAGCCAACAGATTTAGGAGGAAATAAATACCTTAACACACCACAGTTAACACTACCTGCCATCCCACGAGTGTTTCAATCGAAGGAATTTCTTGGGAGAAATTGTTGAGGAAAACTTGGTGGCTTCTGAGGAGCTGTAGTGTAAATTCCTCTCTATGAAAGTATGAAACAGACATCTGTCTCCCTTCTCTGGTTATCAGGGAAGCTGAAGTGCCTAATCCACAAGCTTTCCTCTAGGGAGAGGCCCCTGGCCCCCTAGGGCCATTTATTGTTAGGTGCAGCAATTATAACCTGACCTCAGGGAAGGTTAAGAAGTCAGGATACAGTGCCCAGAGACAGGAGCTGTTCAGCAGGGCCACAACAGGAAATGTCCACTTGAAAAGAGGACATTTGAAGCCATGCTATAGCAAACAGTCGATTAAAAGTGTTTATGAGGGTTTGGTCAAAAAATTTTTAAATTTGAAACCAACAAACATTTGTTGTCACCTCCTGTACAGCAGGTACCATGCCAGATGCTTCCACCCATATTATCTTACAAGGAACAAACCTACTGACACGTAGAAAGATTGCAGAAGCTAAACTTGAATGTGGGCAGAGTAAAGCTTTGAGGCAGGCAGAGGTAGGACTTGCCTCCACCCCTCCCTAAGCACTTAACGGTAACCTCAGGCAGAATGATGTGGCCACCTAGACAGAATCCTTCCTTCCTTCCTTGAGGTGAGCTCAGTGCTCCTCAAACCCAGGTGTGCTTCAGATTCTAGTACAAAGTTTTAGGCACGAAGCCCCATAGAGGAGATGTTTGTGTCCCACAGCAGCAGTCTGTTAGAGTTGGTCAACCCTCGGAGTCTTTAAAAACATACAAACCATAATCGTTTTCTTTTACCACTCATAAATGTGCAGTTACTTACCAATCATTGACGTAGAGCCAAGGCCTTTAGAAAGGAGTACTTCCATTTCCCACTTGTTGGAAGAGTCAAGCCCTTTTCCTTGAGTATGGATCCATTGATTGGAGTTCGATTTTGTGTGAAGCACAGCCATAATGCATCATCTACTATTTCCAGTTTGGATTTCTTTAAAGTGCAACAAGAACTTAGATACTTACAAATCTGAATGCACAATCCTAGAATTTTTTATTCTTTCCATTTTTCACTTATCTGATTTGACAGTTACGTTTAGCCTTAGAACCTTTCCAAAGCATTAGACGTAGTTTTTTTTCACTGAAGCATCAGCTCGCCTTTTATAATCATATTTCCTATTTTATGTAAAAATATATTAAGTATGATAGTAAGTTCAACTGGCCTAAGCAGCTTAGGGAATAAACGCAGCCAGCTCTCCACTGTCATATGTCCTAGCCGGAAGAGCCAGTGTGAGCTCCACAGAGCCCCTGCCTGGCTGCCGTGCTCTGTACTGTGCTGCTGTGGGGAGACTTCCCTCCTCACTGCACTCCCAGAGTTTGTGGGGTGCCCAAGGGTGGGTAGGACTTGCAGCATCGTTGACCCAGTGAGCCCACTTCAGAGCCCTTGATTGTTTAGTTTTCTCCTTTTGTTTCTACATTTTTTGGTATTTTTTTCCTATACCAATGGTTCTCAAAGTGTACCGCCCAGACCAGCAGCAGCAGCAGCATCTGGACCTGTTAGAAATGCGCATCCCCGGGCCATACTCTCGCCTTCTGCAGTGGAATCTCAGGTGGGCCCAGAGTCTGTTTAACGAGCCATCAGGTGGTTCTGATGTGCCAGAGTTTAACAGCTGCCGTCCTGTACTGTGTTATTCTGAGTCTGTGCTTTTATAAAGCAAGATGGGAAATAAATAAAAATACAGTACTAAGTTCTGTTTATAGTATGTCTTAGATTCTTAGGTATCTTTAGTTCCTCTGCTCTCTTGAGATTACTTAGCCTTAGCCTATCTTGATTTAAAATTGTCTTCAGGTGTTTGTAATTTGTTTTAAATAAATATTTTAATTTAAAATTTTAAATGACAGAGTTTTAAATAAATATTTTAATTTAAAATTTTAAATGCAGAGACATTATAAAATAATTAAAGCATCTCAAAGAAAAGTAAAAGCCCCCCACCCCACACCCCACTTCCTCTTTCTATTCCCCAGAGATAACCTATGCTAACAGTTTTTTCCTTCCAGAAATTCTATAAATATGCACATCTTTTAAATATATTAGTGGGCTCATACTTGTCATATGGTTCTACAACTTGTTTTTTTTTAATTTTATGATACATTTTGTATATGTTTTCATATCTACACAAATAACTCTACTTCATTCTTCTAAAAAGATTTCGTGGCTATTTCTTACATGAATATGTCACATACCTGCTATCACGATTCAGTGTCAGTGTTTCTCAGCAGGGGGCGCTTTACATTTGGACCTGGACACTCCCCTGCTTTAGCATCCCTGGCCCTCCCCTTAAAATGCTAGTAACAGCCTCAGGCATCCTGAGAAATCTGCGTGTCTCTTGTTCCCATCTACCTGCACACCCACACTCCCACAAGGGGCGTCTGTCTGGGTACATCCGTTAGGTGAGAACCACAGCTGTAGACATTGAGAGTTTTCCCCCCCATACATGAAAATACGTTATTGATGTTACAGTGGCAGAAATACCATACCTTCTGTCTTAAACACAAGTAATACATAAATACTGTGAATTTTTATGCAACTAATTTAGACATCGAGTGAAATAGAAAACTACCATTACCCCCTCCCCTCAGAATACCATTTTCTTCCCAAGAGGGAACATTAGTAGTTTGACAAGTGTCATTTCAGACTTTTTCTATGTATTTATACTCTTTGATGTGGAATTATACTGCATTAATTGTTCTGGTGTTTGCCTTTTTCAAAATCTCTGCCTCACTTCTTTTGAAGTTTTAAACTTGATTTTTATTTTTTTTATATGATTTCATACTTATGGAGAAATTGCGAGAGCAATACGAGAAACACCTGTATACTTTCTATCCCCATTCACCAGTTGTTTGCATTTTGTCTCATTTACCTTCTCGTCTTCTCTCCTGTCCGCCCCTCGTGTGTATGTATTTTACGTGCACGTGTATACGTATGCATGTACAGTGTTCTCCTGAACCATTTGAGAGGTAGTTGGAGACCTGCTTTGTAAACAAGAGCTAAGTGCATGGGCTCTGATTGATTTAAGGTTTTGATAGATGTTACCAAATTGCTGTCTGAATAAGCTGTGAAGATTGTGAGTGCCCATTTACCTATTCTTAATATTTAGTTTTAAATATCTGCCAGATGGGAAGGTGGAAATTGGTATCTCATTGTTTCAGTTTTAGAACATGAAAGTTCTGTTTTCACAGGTCATAATTGGCTGTTTGCATTTATTTTTCTTTATTCCCTTACCTATTTAAGGTAGAGGGTAGTGCGACTTTTTCAAAATGTGAAGACTTCATGAATGTTCACGTCATCCTTGCCAGGGACCACGCTAACCTGCGTGTTTGAGCTGTCATGTGCTGACTTCTAAAGGGAGCATTTCAGAAGAGGTCACTGACCTTTGGTCCTCCTGGCACCCACTCGACTGATGCTTCCATACCAGGGGTTAGAATGAATAGGGCCGTCTAGTCTCTGCCTTAAGGGATTTACAACAGTTTTATAAGACAACCTCATATTAATTTACATTAATTTTATGGTTCCTGCTCTGTTTTGAATATACGATAGTGTGTTTTGTTAACTGGGAGCTTTATAATTTAAAAGGAATTTGGATTCCTTAGGTCAAATGTCAGAAAAGAATCTTTCTGACTACAGTTTCTGCTCCTCTTGAACTTTACAACTGACTGGTATAAAGGCAGAAGGAAAAAAACCCTGCATATTCAGGGGACATTCTTTTTTTTAAAATGGTTGCTCTAGTTGCTGCCTACTAGTGGAGGCTGAACACCTGTTAGAAATCCTTCTTGTCTTCTGTGTTCCCATTTGTATTGCTCTCGTCTGCAATAGGGTACTGGTCTTCGCAAATACTCCTCTAGTGCCATCCTGTGTTTCAGAGTCGGAGTCCTGTCTTCCGCAGCTAGGCACTGCTTTTATCTCCTAATTTGAGATGTCACCTTTTACAAGTCAGTCACATTTTGAATTACGAATGAGGTAAGGCTATTTTTAAGTTAGTTTATCAGGAACTTTTTGAAGAAAGACACTGGGAAGTCAGATTCTCCAAGGTGCTTTTGTTTTGGGTGGAGAAGTCTTAACCAGAGTGGCCTGGAGACCCACACTAGAGGGATGAGAGCTGACTCCCTAGAGGAATCTCTGAGAAAGTAAAATCTGATGGAAGAGATCCAGAATGGATGGACAAATTCAATACAACTTTAGATGGTAGACTGGGAAAGCATTGTGGCAGACATTTTACTCCTCTCCTTTAGAATCTTCTGCATTGTCTAGTCCAGTCGTTTACATATAATAGGTGCTTAATTAACATTTGTGTGGGAATGAATGAGTTGTTGGAGGAATTTTTGTCATTTCTTTCATCATTAGTGTTTGTCTTCCAAAAAGAATGATTGAAAAAGAAACAAAAGATTTGTTGGGGTAATAGGGAGAAATTGTCAAGCAAGTAGGTAGGAGTCAGGCGAATTTTGAGCTTGTGCAAATATGGAACGATACGGGATTTTTCGAGCTGGAGAAACTGGAGAATACATCTGTAGATGAATGGCGCAGAACATCTTTTCAAAATACGAGTGAATAATTTCGCTTTATGTGACAACATCCAGGAGACAACTTGATCGGTAATTGCTAGGGCCCCTCACCCAGATTTATTCGTTTCCTGAGCTCAGTGTCGCCAGAATGAGCTTCAGACCAGCGGAGCCTTTGCAGTGTCTTAGGCTCTTGGTCGTTGAGATGAAATAACCTTGATGTGTGATTCCTTGCATTTCCTCATTGTCACCCTGAGCTGCAGCCTCTGTTGAAGCCCTGTAACCTTTTCCTGTAATTTTTCCCAGTTGGGCTGGCTTCCTTCCCCTTCTCATCTGCCCCCCAACTTAGTAGCACACCTGTAGTATTCATAGCTGTCTTCATCAAATTCTCCAACATTCTCAACCTCCTGAAAGAGGATTTCCCATCCTTGCCCTCCATGAAACCGGAGACCTGCTCTGCTTCCTGGGCCACCGCCTTCCCCCACATCTCTGGAGTAGGGAGTGCTCATCCTCAGTGCCCTGAGGCCTGGGGGTGACAGGCAGCCTCCTCCAGGTTCGTACAAAACCCTTCCTGTGGGGGGCCTGTGTCTCCTGCCTCCTGCTCCCTCCTTGTTGCTGTCTGGTTGACAGCCTTCTGGTCCTGTGTCAGCATTCCTCAAAGACTGGCCTTCTGAGTCACAGCCTCCATTCCCACCCAGCCCTGGCCGTCGCCTCGGAGGACTCAGCCTCTAATTGGAAGCCATAAACCTCATCTCTCCTAGTGATGGCACCATTTATCACGTCCCTGCAGTGTGCTAGGTTCATCGTGTCCATCTGTTGCTGGTCGCCACAGTCAGTACTGTGAAGTGACGCCCATTTTACTGATACGGAACCCTAGGCTGAGAGAAGTGAAGGAACTGGAATGCATGTGCCCAGCTTTTCCTCAAGGTTCTGTTTTTTTTCGTAATCTTGTTTCCACGCCAGTCCACACTTCCCTTTGAGGCTGCACGCCTGGAGAGTTGGTCTGCAGTTGCTTGTTCCCCTTCCCACTCGCCCGCAGGCTGGCTCCTGCCCTGTGGCTCTAAGGGACTCTCAGCACCTGGGCCACTGGGCACCTCCCAGGAGCTTGATCTGGGGCTTCAGCCCTCATCAGAACTGGTCGCTCCCAGCTGCATTTAATAGGATTCACCATGGCTTCGTTTTTGTTTTAATTTTAAAGGGTACAGTCCAGAAATGTTAAGTGTATTCACATTATTGTGCAACAGATCTCTAGAACTTCTTCATATTACAAAGCTGAAACTCTATGCATATTAAACACTAATTTCCCCTCCCCCGGGCCGGGCCTTGGCAGCCACCATTCTCCTTTCCGTCTCTGTGATTTTGACTACTATAGATACCTCATGAGTGGAATCATGCAGTATTTGCCCTTTTGTGATTGGCTTATTTCACTTAGTATAATGTCCTTGAGGTTCATCCATGTGTAGCGTGTGACAGGATTTCCTTTTTTTAAGGCTGCATAATATTCTATTTTGTGTATACACCACATTTTCTTTATCCATTCGTCTGTTGCTGCACGTTTGGGGTGCTTCCACCTCTTGGCTGTTGTGAATAATGCTGCACTGAATATGGGTGTACAAATCTCTCTTCAAGATCCTGCTTTGAATTCTTTTGGGTGGGATTGCTGGATCCTCTGGTACTTACTTGTATTTTTAATTTTTTGAGAACCCTCCATACTGTTTTCCTTAGCAGCTGCACCACTTTACATTCCCCCCAGCAGTGCACAAGCGTCCCAGTTTTTTCCCCTCCTCACCCAACACTTCTAGTTTTGTATTTGTTTTTAAAATACTTGTTCCTGGAACACTCCTGTCCTTTTTCACCTTCATGTCTCAGACTGAAGGATGTTTATTTGGGGCACTGGGCCATCAAGGGGACACTAGCAGAGCAGCTGCTGGGGCCAGGGGCCATCTGCTTGGGGTTCCAGCTGCCCGGGCCACCCCCTGCTGCCTAACAGCACTTAGGGGCCTTCTTCCAGATCAGTCAGGGTCAGCAGGCTGTGCTCCTGCTTTACGTGCACACGTCCCTTAGGTGGAGTTGACACTCTTCTTTACAGCTGGACCCCCCAGGGGACAGGGAACTTCTTGAGAGCAAGAACCAAGGCTTTCGTCCTAGTTTTTCTACTACCAGCCTCATGGTAGGTGGCCACTAAATGTGTTGGGTGGATAAAGGCATTTTCTTCTTTCGTGGTTCATCTTAACCTATCTTTTCATAATTACCGTTTCATTGAAAATTAATACAATATAGTTTTTTTTCTTTTTTTGAGGAAGATTAGCCCTGAGCTAACATCTGCCACCAGTCCTCCTCTTTTTGCTGAGAAAGACCGGCCCTGAGCTAACATCATGCCCATCTTCCTCTGCTTTATATGTGGGACGTCTACCACAGCATGGCTTGCCAAGCGATGCGTTGGTCCGCACCCGGGATCTGAACCGGCGAACCCTGGGCTGCCAAAGTGGAGCAGGCGAACTTAACTGCTGCGCCACCAGGCCAGCCCCACAGTATAGTTTTATCTGTGCAAAATCTAGTTAAAGAATTCATTCAACTTCAAAAGACAAACACAGTGATAAAAGAGCACTCCGTCTAACTAAAATCTGTACAGCTGCTTGCTGTTCTCTGGGTGCTAAGGGGAGAAGAAGGCTCCTGTCTACTTTCTCCCAAGGAGTCTGGTTCCAGTGGGCCCGTGGCTCCCCTCTCCTCCCCCTCTCCATGGCTTTGGCCCCTGCAACTGGAATCTGCTGTGCATGATTCATTTTACTTGGCCTCAAGCACAGTTGCTGGCTTCTGATTAACTATCTTTGGTGACTTCTAAGTTCCTGAAACAGTTTTTTCTCTGATTCTAAGGCATTTTTTAAACCTTGCTTTTAGTTTCTGATTGAATGTGTTCCATGCTATATGCTGAGAATCAGCCCCTTCTGCACGGGGGAATTTCTGGAAGCTCCATGCCTCTTTATCATACACTTACTGCACGTTTACTGTGTGCCAGGCTCTGTGCTGGATGCTGAGAATTCAGAGCTCGGTAAAACACAGCCCCTGACTTCTAGGAGCTCCTAGCCTGGGAGGACGGGAGTTCATCAAAGCCGTTGTTTCTGACTATGGGGGTTCATTGGGATGGCATTGTAGGCGACAGAGAGGAAGTAGTAGCTACATTGGTAAAACCGCCTCCCTACCAGAGTGAGGGTGAGATGCTCCAGAATGGGTGGAGCCATGCCACATTCATGGCCAAGCAGCAGTCTTGAAAGTTCAGCCCTGTGGTTATAGGCCGCATTCCTTACACCAAGAGCAGTATACCCAGACTATTGATAAGGAGATTATAATGAACTAATCCTTGTGCAGACCTACTGTTGCTGAAATGATGACATCTAACGAGATAAACTCTCTCTATAAAAAAGTAATTACCCTTGTATAGTAAATACCCATCTCGCCCAGTGATAGGATCTACTGTAATTGCCTCTCAGTCTAGGACCATAAATAAGGTCTGCCAGGGCATTCAAATATGAAATATTAAGAGGATTTTAAATCTTAACCTCCAAAGTATTTTTTACTCCAGGTTATTTTCCAAACTATGTATTTGCTCTTCAAAGCAAGTAGATTTGTTACTCATTCTTCCGTTCACCATGCCACCGCCCCTCCCCCACCTTTTGAGGTTTGACACTTTATGATGAGGTTTATTTATGATGACATCTGGTCTACCCTCCCTACTTCATTATTTGAGAGTTGTTTGTGCTTAAAACAATTTTTTAATGGAAACGTAGTAGGTTCTCAAAATACCTTAAAACAACCTCCTTTCTGCCCAGTTATCTCAATCATAGTCATCTCTGATTTCTCTCTGCAGGTGAAGTCCTTGTTTATGTATGCGTGGCAAGGGGGAGGACAGTGTGCTGTCAGGAGGAAAGATACAAATGACTTTGTTTCTCATCGTACAACCACAGATTGTACTGATGATCGTATTAGCCACTTAGAATGCAGCTGTGTACTGTCCGTGGCTCCCCCTGCCCCGTGCTGAGAAATGATTGTCACAAAGTCCATACACTAAAATAGAGACATTTAATTGCCAACAGATCTCCTCAGTCCCTGTGTCATCACCTGTACCTCGACGTGAGTTTCCTATTCTCAGTTACAACTTTAGGAAGTTAACCACTGCCCTAGCTCCCCAAGGTGCACCCCACCCCCCCAGTATTACCTGAATTTCAGCAGTAAAAGTTGGATAAACAAATAGTAAACCCATCAGGATAGTTATAGAAATGGTTACGTGTCACTGTCTTCCTGAAAGTGGATTTAAATGCTTGAGATACTGACTCACATGAGTTTGTTTGTTGAGTTCTGTCCTCTCCACCTCCTCAAGACTTGGTTAAGAATGTTAAACCCCCGAAGGAGTCCTTGTTGATATAAAGGGTCATCTTAATCGTTCTTTGACAGCTCAGTGTCCCACACCTCGGGGTGGGTCACAAGTCTGAGTACTTGGGAAGTGATGAGCATATGGGTGCTGGCCTCTCCTCACGTGAGACAAACCGGCATTGTCTCCTAAACTGCTCCGCCAATTTTGAAAAACATGTCCCATCATCAAGGAGGGCAGTCTTTCAGTACCTTTTCTGCAGTGGCCTGCTTAATTCTGTGGGACATAGGTAGAGGCAGTCTGTGGGAAAAGATGAACTGCTGGATTATTTTGAAGTAATAAAGGGGGAAGTCATAACATTTTTTTTTGAGAATTAAACCAGTGAAGATGTTGGCTCTGTCTGGGTTGAGTTGAAGGATTGTAGAGACCCAGACCACATTTCATGTCTAGAAGCCCTCACTTCCCCAGTGCTGGCTTGTAAGTGTCAGACACCTTACCAATAAGGTCTTTTGTCTGCAGTTTCACAGGACCATTTCTAGTGTTAACTGTAATTATTGTGGGAATTCCTGTGGCTCTGCGGTGGTTGGAGCTTTAAAAAAAAGTTGACACTAATTAAATCTTAAAGTCAGATAGTAACATGACATGGTATATGAAGAGATGTGCCCACAATTTTAATTGTTTTATATTGGTAATAGAAGGAGGGTTTCTATTTTATCCAGTAAGTGAAACTCTGCCTGTCACATGGATGTGTGATGTGACTTTTGTTAAATGTAATGTTTTTACCTGGAGTTAAGCTGGAAGCTCTTAAACTGAGTAGAGATTCTTTTTTATCTTGCTGCTGCAGTTTTAAATTGTGTATTCCAGGTTAGCATTTTAATTGTGGTATTTTCTTCCTTGGATGACACTTTCAGCAAAGATTGGTAGCTATTTCCTATACTTGGCATCACCTCTAAAAGTTTAGTGACGTTTGGCTTTATAGGAATACTCTGAACACACAATGTGAACATGGTCATCACAGTTGCAGAAAATCACGCTGTTAGTTACCGTGTTGCTGGCGTGCTGAGGGCACTCTGCCACATCACTGCCTCCTTGTGTCTTACTTGCAGCAGGCCAAGTATACGGGCCATAGGAAAAGGACAGGGCCACACAGCCCACACCTGCCTTGGAACATATGCTGTCTTATGCAGAGTGTAACTTTAGATACAGCGTTTTTGATTCTGGGATTCAAACTACTTTATGGACCTTAAATGGAAAGTGGAAAAAATTCTCCCCTTTCCCAAAATCACAAGTTGGACTTCTATGCTTCGGTTTTTCAGATAAGCCTCACTTGATGGGACAAAAATCTCTGCAGCTTCTACCCGCCAGCGAGGAGGAGATAGTGTAAGCACCGGCTCATCCTGGTTTCGGTTTGTTTAGGGAAGGAGGCATCGCCCTAGTGAGTTTTCCACTTCAAAATAATCCAGTTTTCACGAGGGATTTTCTGATATGCCTTCAACGAGCCCTTACACGCTGGGTTTTCTCCAGTCTGTCGTCTGTGAGATCCTGTGGCCACCCCAGGTGACACTTTGCCACAACCTTCAGAGTTGCACACGTTAGTGTGTGACAAGTCGGCATTAGAAGCTGGGGCTCCTCTGTCAGACGGGCGCCGCCTGAGAGCTGGATTACTGAAGGGACAGGATGTTACCAAAATGTCCCATTACAGAGGGCAGGGGCTGTTGGAAAATGCAGAAAAGGCCACGGCAGTTTTGGTGACTGTTTCCTTGATTTGTGGAAGATTTGAAAGAAAAGCTGACTATTGGAGTTTGGCTCTAGCACAGTTTTGATGTAGTGTTAGAAGCTCAAAACCACATTTAAAAATTACTATGTGATTTTTTTGTATTATATGTGTGTCTTAGGAAGTTGTGGCTTTCAGGTTTTTGCTTTATGTTTTGAGTCTGCTGTACTGAGGTCAGTTTTCCATCTTGACATTTGAGTAGCTTTTGCCCTCATCTACAAAATGATGTATTAAATTAATTGTTCTCTCTTGATCTCTTGCTTTTCAGGCCTTTGTTTCTAATCTTAAGCCAAAATGTCTTTGTAAGGTGAATAATCAGTTCTGTGGTGTGGCTCTGTCTTGAGCTCTGTGTTCACTGCCACCCTCCTAGGTGTGCCAAAGTGAAGAGACACATAAACGCCTCTGCCTGCTGTCAGGGGGCTCATGGACCATCATCCCTCCATGTGCTTGGTGTGTGAACCCCTCTAAAGACCAAATACATGGAGAGCCCTTGAGATAATACTTCCACCCCAGCTGGAGAAACATTGTCTTAAAAGTCCCTGTGGTTCTTGGTCCGGGCTGCGTGTGGGTCCCTGGGCCCACTGGCAGAGATAGATGTGGTCCCTCCTCGGTGATTGTCATGAAGACCAGTTTAGAATCACAACTGGAGGGGATCCTTGGCCTGATTAAATTTGATGGGAAAGGGGCCTAATGGTGACACGGCAGGCCATCAGTCCTTGTGGATGATCACTAGGATCAGCTACAGCATAGGAGTCACACATTTTTGTTCACCTCATAGACTCATGATGGTATGTCCTAGTTTGAGAAACACTAATCTAGACTAAAGCTAGATGTTTGTTTAGAAATTTGCTTTAGGAGATATTTAATTTCAGTCTTGTTTACTTAGCCTTTTAGCTTTGCAGGTTATTAAGCTAGTTACTTAGTGACAATACACAACCAGACCCTCTGGGGCAGCTTTCAATGACTGTCTTTTGCTGTGGTCCAGCGTTGTACAACTCTTTAGGAACATCTCTTTCTGCGTTTTTTGATGTGAATGGCATGCCCTGGAATTGGGGGTCAGCTGGCCTGCATCCGACTCTCCAGGGTTCCAGGGTCTGTTTTCTTAAGCATACAACCTGGTGTTTTTAAGTACTGCTTGAAAGACAATGCCTGACCTGTGAACTTACCACTGTCTTTCCTCATTTTCTGCCCTCCATCCATTAAAAAATGAAACTTTAATTCTAATAGGGCCATGAGTAGCCCACGCCTAGTCTTTTGATATTTTGACCTACTATAAATCCTCCAACTACCAGCTTTTTATATCCACATAGAACTAAGCTATGCATCTTTAATACTGTGATGCATACTGTAAGAGGTCACCTTTCAAGACATGTGGTCACATTCTGTGTCTGTGTAGATGGTGCCTTCTTTGCTGGGTTCTGCTTACCTAATTAATCCACAAAGGGTTCTATGCTTAGACTAGATATGCTCGTGTTCAGAGGTAAAGAGTTGAAGTGTGCATGAGCAACAGTTACCGTCCCAGATACACACGACTCCTCGTGCCCAGAGCCGTGGGACGGTGTTCTCTGTCTTCTGAGAACGTTTGTTTTGTTGTTCCATGAGAATGAGAGGAGTCTTTTAAGGGAAGCTGTTGAGAAAGGGCAGGGAAGCAAGTATGTATAAGAGGGAGAGAAGATGTATTTATCTTCTCATTACTTAGGTCCTTGTATTAAACTTTGTAAAGTAATAAATTTCATCATGAGCATTGTAAACACCGAGTTAATTATGGGCCTCCTTCATCCTGGCGGAGAGAACAGGGGACTCTGGTCTTTCCCGTCTCAGTGAGTGCCGTCTCCATCTATTTAGTAGCTCAAGCCAAAAGCCCCGATCGTTCATGTCTGCCCCCTCCCTCTTCCTTACCATCCCCAAGCCCACTTCACCCCACCCCAAAGTGTGCCTCCGTTCATGTCTCCTCGACCTTGCCACCACCTAGTCCAAGCAACCAGCATCTTTCTTTCTTACCTTTTTTCAATCCATTTGTCACTTGTTCACCAGAAAGTGGGTTTTTTGGTAGATGTAGTTCGCTTATTACTGTTCTGCTTAAATCTTTTTTGACTTTCTAATGCACTTGAGATAAACTTCACACTTCTGACTGTGGTCTGCAGAACTCTCCACGGCTCCACCTTCATTACTTGCTCTGCTTCAGATGCACTAGGCTTCCTTCACTTTCTAGAATTTGCTAACTTTCTCCTTCCTCAGGGTTTTGCACATGTTCTTCTATTTTTTTATCTGGTTAATTCCTTATCCTCCTGGCCTCAGCTCAGATGATACTTCCTCCAAGAAGCCTTCCTTGGTGGTCTCCTATACCCCTTCTCCTGCCATCTAAAATAAACCATCTCTGTTCTGTGGTTTTCTAGCATTCATCCGCAGTTCTGGTTGCATACTTAGTGTGTTTATTAATATAAGTTACAGGAGGTCAGGCACTGTATATGTATTTATTCGCCCCCATTTCTTTACCTGGGACAGTGCCAGGCAGTGACTTCCTGCTCAGGTTTGTTAAGTGGTGGTTCTGATTCTCTTGTCTTTCTTCCTCCCAGGTTAAGTGCCTTAAGGGCAGACTCTATGATTTTATCTCTGTGTTCCTGGCCAGAGGAGGTGCTTATTAATGAATGAAAATTCTGCATTTAATGACCATTTATCTTTATACTTTCTGCTTCCTTCCTTCAATTTGATTTATTAAGCAAACTGCATACTGTGTCCCAGGTAGTATGAGGTCCAACTGGTGACACATGTGACTAGTCTCTGTCCTCCAAGAGCTGGTGTTTGCTGGGATGGGGAGAAGCCAATTACAGAAGAAGCTGTAACATAAGGCAATGTGTAAATGTCTCTGAACACCTGAAGAGAAAGTTTTCCAAAGGTTCGAGGAGAGAGCGTGTCTGATTGAGATCTGCAGAAACTTGGTGAAGAGGGAAAAGGTGTCCCCGTGGGCCTGGAAGGATGAGGAGGGTTTTGTTAGGCATCCGCAGTGTTGGGAGAGATGCTCTGGGTAGAAAGGCCTGAGCAAAGGTCCTGGAAGCGATGGTGGAGTTTCTGATGATCTGTACCACCTGTCAGACCTTGCTTGAAAAACGAGTGGAGGCAATTTCCAGTTTGAAACTACAGAGTTTGTTTTTTCCAAATGAAGTCATCAAGACAAACGGAAACTAAAGTGTGATGAAGCCAAGGGTGTGATAATGTAGAGAACTCATGCCATGGTAGTGACTGTTGTCAGTGGGCCACAGATTTTGCTTCAGCCTGTCTAGTAGCATGTCCTAAGAGTGAGCTGATGACTCAGACTCACAGTGTCACACTCACACACTCTCTCACACACTCACACGTTGCTCAGTAAAAGTACAACTAGGCACAGTAGTAAGACCTGAAAGAAAATTTTGCCCGGGATCCTCATAAAAAAAGTTTTGCCTGGTTTAGTGAATGAAGTGTATCCACACGACCTTAACAATAAATATGAGGTTCATGTGGCTGTTTCTTAAAGGGAGTTCTTTGTTTGTGAGTGGTGGCATAAACCCAAGCAATTCGGGTATCTGTTCTAGAGATAAATGATAGCTCAAGCCTTCAAAGTTCCATGTCATAGAAGATGTTGTTTCTAAAAACCCACCTGAGACATAAATACAGGAAGGAATCCATAACTTTTAAAATTCATTTAGTTGTAAGTAACTTCTTAAGCAACTTCCCAGTTGTGTTAACTTACTGTGTAGGGTTGTTAGTTTTAAACCTGTAGATGTCATGGGACATCTACTGTCAAATTACAATTTTCAGAAAGTAAAAACTTGAGTCATTAATACAGGATGATTATGTGTCAAATATTTGTTTAACTCAATAAAGGAATCAAAAGGATGGTAAAGTTGATTCAAAGAAAATTCAAGAGACTTACTATGCATAGGCACTGAAAGGATGGTGCCATAGTTGCAAGGTTAAATACAAAGCCGGTTAATGTCCTTCAAGGCCGTAAAGCTCACCTTTGGTGTTGTCTTTTCTCCCGAAGAGGCATCTTGTATCTCTAAGCACGTTGTTCATTTGTATCACTATCAGTTTTTGAAAATTAACATCTATCCTTGCAAAGTTATAAAATATCCTAATCAGTGGTGAATAGTAAACCAGGCAAAGATACATAGCCCTAAAGAGTGACATAATCCTTGGGCGCGTCTCACAGTGCTCCAGCAGGACATTGAAATGATATGTGAGCATCCTTTAGCCTGTTTCCAAGTTGGAGATTTTTTTTACCCCTGACCGTTAGAGAAAATGTTGGCTTTGGTTTTGGAGAATTAGATCTGACCCATTCTTCTGGGAGTAAATGGGTAGCAGGGCCACTTGACCTTTATTCAGAGATGCCGGCCATCATCGTCTGTATGAGGCGTTGAGGGCCATCTGTTTTCTGCAGGGGCTGCTTGTGAGAGGAGTAGAATCCTGTTCCTCAAAGAAAGGGGTCAAAGGTGCTGGTTAAAAGAGCTGACAGTCAGGGGCCGACTCTTGCAGGACTTGGTAGGGCAGAGTGAGGAGGCTGAGTTTTTTCAGTATGGTGAAGGGGTTGAAGTGGAAACATGACAGAAACATTTTGACGTTTTGATGTGTCTTTTTTGTGTTTTGTTTTTTGTTTTTGAGGAGGCTCAGCCCTGAGCTGACATCTGCTGCCAATCCTCCTCTTTTTGTTGAGGCAGACTGGCCCCGAGCTAACATCCGTGCCCATCGTCCTCTACTTTATATGTGGGACACCTGCCACAGCATGCTTGATAGGTGGTGCCATGTCCGCACCCAGGATCCGAACTGGTGAACCCTGGGCTGCGTTTTGATGTTTGATTGCTGACTGTAAATGAAAAAATCTCTTCAGTGTGGTTAGACTCATTGACACTCTTCTTTATTACTTAAGAATTATTTCGGAGGTGTTTTTAAATGCCATCTTTAAAAGCTTTCTGTTTAGCAAAGTGGCGTATGCAAAAGTACAGTGTTTATTATGCAAATAATATAAAAAGACATCAACATTCCATGTCATCAGAAGACGCTAGAGAGTCACTTATGGTATTGGGTGGAGACATGGCAGCAGAATGAGTCCTTTTCATTCAGCACTGACATTGTGAGGTGAGTGATAATGCCATTCAAATATCTGCCTTCACAAGAGGGACCAGCCCCCTGAGGGTTTCTCTGCTGAAACTCTAGGTACCTGAATTAAAGGGCAGGTGCATGCTGCTCTGGTCTCGCCCCCTCTGAGGAGCTCATGGTCAGGTGTAAAGGCCAGCCACAATACGAAGAACACTTCCCTAGCAGAAGCAGCACAGGAAGTGCACGATGCGGCCTGTGGACTTCCACCATCAGCATCACGCATTGGTGGGAGGTTCAAAGAACACTTACCAAGCTGGCCTGAATCTGGAGGAAGGGCTCTCAGGATAGGGGCCTTGTCCAGCCTGGCCTTTTTTTTTGTAATTATACATTTTGAAAAACCAAGCAACAGCCGCTTCTCAGTTCCATTTCACTACATCATAAAATAAAATGACTCCGGTGGGAAGAATCAGATCCTGAGTCGAACCAGAGCAGTTTACCAAGGCGGCAAAGAAGTCTCTGAGCTTGTGCCGAGAATCCAGTGCTCACGCCCATCACTAACCTCAGCTGAAGACTGGTGAGCTGTCAGGTTTTGTTGTATTTGTTGTTGGTTGTTTTTTAAGAGGAGTGATTATGTCTTTCATCTGATTGTCATGTTCGTATGTGCCTAAGTACATGGTTTTAAGGACCCTCGTGAAGCTTTTTAGTTTCTTTACATTGAACAGAGAAAGATACATGGACAAGAAATACCCACGAATATCAGAAATGTAATTATACGCAAAGCGGTGTCGGGGGCCTGCTTAGACTAGAGTAGACTTGTGACAAGTTAAGCCACCATTCCCAGGGAGGTCTCTGGTGAAAGGCATCAAATCTCTGTCCTTTGCCTTGTTCTCTAGAGGAGCATATTTATCAGTAATTTTAGTAAATGGTATCTGACATTTATGTGGTTTAAATCACATTTTGTTGTTTAATTCTTACAGTTACCCTGTGAAGCAAATATTATAAATAGTACTACCTCTTGTTTACTGACAAGGTGCAACAGATTGCTTAAAGTCACAGAGCAAGGAACTGGCAGAACTAGGCCTTAAATCCAGGTCCTCGACACCACAGCCAAAGTGCTCTGAGCAAGAAGGTAGAGGGACTCCTGCTGTGGTGGGTCAGGATTCACAGAGAGCTGCCTGCAGGAGCCTCCTCCACCTCAAGATGAATAAGAATAAGATAAAAACCCCTTATTTCAGAGCAGCCCCTATTCCGAGGAGTAAAGAGTAGCGACTCCTGACTTGCCGCCTCTCACCTGTACCCAGAAACCCGAAAGTGTACCAGGAACCCAGATGGCCTGTCTTTTTTTGCACCTTTCTCTGCTTTTTTCTTGTAGTTGATTTCTAGTTTAATAGCATTATGATCAGAAAAAGATGCTTGATATTATTTCAACTCTCTTGTATTTATTGATGTTTGCTTTGTTTCCCAAAATATGGTCTATTCTTGAGAATGTTCCATGCGCACTTGAGACAAATGTGTAACCTGCTGTTTTTGGATGAAGTGTTCTATATATATCTATTAAGTCCATCTGGTCTAATTTTTCATTTAATTTTATTATTTCCTTGTTGATTTTCTGTCTGGATGTTCTGTCCATTGGTGTTAATGGTGTGTTGAGGTCCCCTACTATTATTGTATTGTTGTTGATGTCTTCTTTTAGTTCTATTAAGAATTGCTTTACAAATTTTGGTGCTCCTGTGTTGGGTGCGTATATATTTATAAGTGTTATGTCTTCTTGGTGGAGAGTCCCTTTTATCATTATATACTGTCCCTCTTTGTCTTTCTTTATCTGTTTTGCTTTGAAATCTACCTTGTCTGATATTAGTATAGCGACACCTGCTTTCTTTTGTTCATTATTAGCTTGGAGTATTGTTCTCCATCCCTTCACTCTGAGTCTGTGTTTGTCTTTGGGGCTGAGGTGTGTTTCCTGGAGGCAGCATATTGTTGGATCTTGTTCTTTGATCCATCCTGCCACTCTGTGTCTTTTGATTGGGGAGTTCAATCCATTTACATTTAGAGTGATTATTGAGATGTGGGGGCCTACCACTACCATTTTGTGTCTTGTTTTCCGGTTTTCTTCAATTTCCTTTGTTTCTCGTCCCATGGTTTAATCTGTTCTGATGTAGAGCTGCTACTCTCTGTTGTTGTCCTTCTACTTATCTCCTCTGCTCTTGGTTTTGTAGCCCCTGTCCTTTTTTGGATTTTTCAGGAATGAGGGTTTTCCTGAGGATTTCCTGAAGAGGAGGTTTTGTGGCAATGAACTCCCTTAATTTTTGTTTATCTGGGAAAGTTTTTATTTCTCCATCGTATTTGAAGGATATTTTCGCTGGGTAGACACTACTTTTTTTAATATAGGGAAATGTTAGTATTGAATTTGACTTATTTCAAAAGGTATAATCCAAGGATAAAAAATACCATAATCATCTTTTTAAAATAATTCTTTCTTTAAATTCTAAAGTTATAAAAGATGAACCTATTTGTTACTGAAAAATGGTGCAGAAGATGAGAAATAACATCAATTCCAAAGGAGGTTTGAAAGGAGCAAACTAGAATATTAGCATGTAGTAGTTGTGGCTTGTACCCCTCAAGTGTCCAGTGCACGCTGGGGGCTGCTGTGCTCTCCACGGTCAATCACGTGATCGGATAATAGCACTGCGAGTTAGCTGCTATGATTATCCCCATTTGTCAGTGAGAAAAGTTAAGCAGCTTGCTCCAGGACACATAGCTAGTGAGTGGCAGAGCTAGGAAAGGACTTGAGACAGTTTGACTCAGGAGCCTGAACTATACTGCTTCAGATGAGGGTAAATATTTGAAATCCTCATCCGATTTTAAATGGCCTCAGCCGGAACAGCTGGGGTGACTCTGGTTTCCTCCTCCACCAGGCTAATCTGATCGTATTCTCATAGCAGTGTCAAAGGTACAAGAGAGCAAGCTCCTGTTCAAGACTCATTTCAAACTTCTATTTCCAGATTGAAGGACTGTGACAGTCAGCCAGTCCACAATGGGAGCAAAATGTAAAGTTACATGGCAAAGGGTGTACTGGCTATAAAGAAGAGTTCAAAATTGGGACCGTCACTAGTTAAGGAAGTTCCACTCTATTTCTAATTTGTTAAATTTTATCATGGGTGAATATTGAATTACCTGCCTCTATTGAGATTTTCTTTTTCTCCTTTGTTCCATTAAGCAGACGAATTACATTGAGTTGTCTCCTGCACCCCTTCCCCAAAAAACACCAAGTCAACCTTGCATTCCTGGAATAAACCCAACTTACTCATGATGTTTTGTGCTTTTTACATATGCCTGGATATACTTTACAAAAATTATGTTGTAGATGCAAGATTCTGTTGATATTGACCTGTGATAGTATTGACTATTCAAGTTTTTAAAACTTTCATTGTGTTTAATCTTGTAATACCTCTGTAAGCTGAATGTAAGCATTTGTATTAATTATTTAAGTCAACAAATATCTATTGAGGTTTTGGTATTTGATAGGTGCTATTTGCATTAAAAAATGTAAATCACATACCATAAAATTCACTCTTTGAAAGTATATAATTCAAATTTCTGCTTCTATGGGTTTGCCTATTTTGGACAGTTTGCATAGATGAAATTAAATGTATGGATTTTGTGTCATCTCTGTTCTTTTGCTTAGCATAGAGTTTTCACAGTTCATCCATGTTGTAGCATGAAGGAGTAGTTCATTCTTTTTTTATGGCTGAATAATAGCCTATTGTGTGGGTATACCATTTTTTTAATCCATTCATCAGTTGATGGACATTTAGGTTGCTTCCATATTTTAACTGTTATGAATAATGCTTCTGTGATCATTTATGTACATGCTTTTGCATGGACATAGGTTTTCACTTCTCTTGGGTATGTACCTAGGCTTGGAATTGCTGGGTCATATAGTAACCCTGTGTTTATATTTGAGGAACTACAAAGCTTTTCCAAAGCATCTATACTATTTTACATTCCCACTAGCAATGTAGGAGAGTTCCAGTTTCTCCAAATCCTTACCAACACTTGTGATTATCATAGCTATCCTTTTTATTATAGCCATCCTGGTGGATGTGAAGTGGTATCTCATTGTGGTTTTTAATATGCATTTCCCTAATAACAATTTTGAGCATCTTTTCATGTGTTTATTTTCCATTTGCATATTTTTGGAGATACATCTATTTAGAGCCTTCACCCATTTTTAAGTTGGGTTATTTTCCTTTTGTTGTTGAGTTATACAGGTTCATTATATATTCTGGATATCACACCCTTATAAGACATATGATTTGCAAACATTTTCTCATTCTGTTGGTTGTCTTTTCACTTTCTTGATAATGTCCTTTGAAGCAAAAAAGTTTTTTAATTTTGATGATGTCTGATATATTTTTTTCCCTTTGGTTTCTTATGCTTTTAGTGTTATAGCTAAGAAACCCTTGCCTAATCCAAGGTCATGAAGATTTACATCTGTCTTCTTCTAAGAGTTTTATAGATTTTGCTCTTAGCTTTAGGTCATTGATCCATTTTGAGTTAATTTTCATATATGGTGTATAGTAGGAATCCAACTTCACTCTTTTGCATGTGGATATCCTGTTGTCCCAGTACCATTTGTTGAAAAAAGTATTCTTTCCTATATTGAAAGATCCTGGTACCCTTGTCAAAAATCAGTTGTTGTAGACATATGGTTTATTTCTGGACTCTCAATTCTATTCCATTGATCTGTATATTTATGCATATGCCAGTACCACATTGCCTTGATTACTATAGCTTTGTGATAAGTTTTGAAATTGAGAAGTATGTCCTACTTTGTTCTTATTTTTCAAGATTGTTTTGCTGTTCTGTGTTCTATGCAATTCCATATGAATTTTAGAATCAACTTGTCTATTTCTGTAAAAAGCTGGAATTCTCAGAGGCATTGCATTGATCAATTCTGGGAGAGCTGCTACCTTAATACTGAGTCTTCTAATACAAGAACATAGAATGTCTTTTATTTAGGTCTTTAATTTCTTCAATGAGGTTTCGTTATTTTCAGTGTACAAGTCTTGCACTTTAGTTAAATTTATTCCTACATATTTTTTGATGCTATTGTAAATGCAAATTGTTTTCTTTCATTTTCACTTTCTCATTGCTACTGTATAGAAATACACTTGATTTCTGTATATTTATCTTGTATCCTGCAACCTTTCTGAACTCATTCATTAGTTCTAGTTTGTGTGTATATGTATAAATTCCTTAGGGTTTTCTATATTTACAGTTACATCATCTGCAAATAGTTTAATTCTTCTCTTCCAATCTTTTATTTCGTTTTCTTACCTAATTGCCCTGGATAGAACCTCCAGTACAGTGTTGGATAAAAGTGTTGAGGGTGGATATCTTTGTCTTGTTATAGACCTTAGGGGGAAATTTTTCAGTCTTTCACTATTAAGTATGATATTTGCTGTGGATTTTTGATAGATACCCTTTAACAGGTGGAGGACGTTCACTTCTATTCCTAGTTTGTTGAGTGTTTTTATCATGAAAAGGTGTTGGATTTTTATCATAAGCTTTTTCTGTGTTCATTGAGATGATCTTGTGGTTTTTGTCCTCTGTTCTTTTTGTATGGTTTATTATATTGATTTGTTTTTATATTTTGAACCATCGTTGCCTCCCTGAGATAAATCCCACTTGGTCATGGTATATAAATCAATTGTATATGCTGCTGGATTCAGTTTGCTAATAGTTTGTTGAGGATTTTGGATCTGTGTTCATAAGGGATATTGGTCTGTGGTTTTCTTTTCTTGTGATGCCCTCTCCTAGTTTGGGTATCAGAATAATACTAAGAAGAGATGTTTGCTCCTCTTCTGTCTTCTGGAAGAGTTTGTGAAGTATTGGTTTTAATTCTTCTTTAAATGTTTGCTAAAGTTCACCAGTGAAGCCATCTGGTGCTCAGCTTTTCTTTGTGAGAAGTTTTTTGATTACTAATTTAATAAATTGTTATAAGTCTATTTAGATTTTCTCTTTCTTCTTGAGTCAGTTTCAGTAATTTATAATTTTCTGGGAATTTGTCCCTTTCATCTAGGCTATCTAATTTGTTGACATGCAGTTTCATAGTATTCCTCCATAATCCTTTTTATTTCTGTAAAGTCGTTGCTACTGTCCCCTCTTTCATTCCTGATGATACTAATTTGAATGTTCTCTGTTTTTTTTCTTGCTCAATCTAAAAGATTTGTCAGTTTTGTTGATTTTTTTCAAGGAACCAACTTTGGGTTTATCTGATTTTTGCTATTGTTTTTCTAATCTATATTTCATTAATTTTTGCTCTCATTTTTATTATTTCCTTCTTTGCTTGCTTTTGAGTTTAGTTTACTTTTTTATTTCTAATTCCTTTTTTTTTTTTTTAAAGATTAGCACCTGAGCTAACAACTGTTGCCAGTCTTTTTCTTCTGCTGCTGCTTCTCCTCCTTCTCCTCCCCAAAGGCCCCCAAGTACATAGTTGTATATCGTAGCTGCAAGTCCTTCTGACTGTGCTATGTGGAATGCCGCCTCAGCGTGGCGTGATGAGTGGTGCCTTGTCTGCGCCCAGGATCCAAACCAGCAAAACCCTGAGCTGCTGAAGCTGAGCGTGTGAACTCAACCACTTGGCCACAGGGCTGGCCCCTGACTTCTAGTTTCTTAGGGTGGATGCTTAGGGTAATAGGTTGAGATCTTTCTTATTTTTAATGTGACGATTTACCAAATTTCCTTTTGTTATGGATTTCTAATTTCATTCCACTTGTTCAGAGGTCATAGTGTTGTGAGTGGGTTGTTCTACAGATGCCTGTTAGGTCTGGGAGGTTGTAGTGCTACTCAAGTCTTCTCTTTCCTTGCTGATCTTCTGTTTAGTTCTGTCCTATCTAGTTCAGTATCCATATTGACAGTGGGGTATTGAAATCTTCAACTATTATTGTTGAATTGTCTTATTTCTCCTTTCAGTTATTTCAGATTTCCTTCATTTTAGGCTCTCTTGTTAGGTACCTGTATGCTTAAAATTTTGTCTTCTTGTTGATTTAACACTTCTGTGATTATAAGATGTCCTTCTTTAGTAACTATTTTGGCTTTGGTTTTTTGTGTGTGTGTTTGTGGGGAAGATTGGCCCTGAGCTAATATCTGTTGCCAGTCTTCCACTTTTTGCTTGAGGAAGATTGTTGCTGAGCTAACATCTGTGCCACCCTTCCTCTATTTTATATGTGGGACACCTCCACAGCATGGTTTGATGAGCAGTGTGCAGGTCTGCACCCGGGATCCGAACCCACAAACCCCAGTGCCAAAGCACAGTGTGCAAACTTCACTACGCCTCAGGACTCGCCCCATGTAATTATTTTGTTTTAAACTCTGTTTTGCTTTGTATGGTATAGCTGTTCCAAGTGTCTTCTGGTTATTTTTTTTGCACAGTATATCTTTTTCAAATCTTTTACTTTCAACCTGTTTGTTTCTTTGTATCTAAAGTGTGTCTCATATAGATAGCAGAGTTGAACCAGGTTTTTTTTTTGTCTCTTCTGCCAATCTCTGCTTTTTAAATGGAGTATTTGTAGTTACTGATAAGGTAGAATTTTTCTGCCGTGAGCTCTTTGTTTTCTGTATATCTTATGCCTTTTTCCCCCTCTATTACTCCATTATTGCTTTCTGTCATTCAGGTTAACTCGGTATTTTCTCATGTACCATTTTAGTTTCTTTGTTGATTCTTTTCCTATATGTTTTTAGCTGTTTTCTAGTTGTTGGCCTGGGGATAGTGTTAACATTTTAATGTGTAAAAATGTGGTACAGATTAATACCGATTTAGGTTCAGTAGTCTGTAAAAACTTTGCTTTTATATAACTTCATTCCCTACTCCCTCCTTTGTGCTGTTAATATCGTACAAATCCATCTTTTTATTTTGTATGCCCATCAACACAGATTTATAATTATTGCTTTTTTGTCTTTTAAATCAGATGAGAGAATTATGAACCAAAATAAACGAATTATGAACCAAAAGACATTTACCTTTTTATAATTACCTATGTAGTTACCTATACCCAGTGCCTTTTATTTCTTCAGGTGGATTTGAGTTACTGTCTAGTGTTTTCAGTTTAGCCTAAAGGACTACCTTAGTATTTATTGTAAAGCAAGTCAGGTAGCCACTAATTCCCTGTTTTGGTTTATCTGAGAATGTCTTAATTTCTCCTTCATTATCAAAGGATAGTTACGACAGCTGGAGAATTCTTGGCTGACAGTCTTTCTTTCAGCACTTTATATATTTATCCCACTGCCTTCTGACTTCCATAGTTTCTATTGAGAAATCAGCTGTTGATCTTGTCACAGGTTCTTGTACATGGCGTGTCAGTTCTCTCTTGCTGCTTTCAAGATTCTCTCTTTGTCTTAACTTTCAGCATTTTCATTATGATGTGTCTAGGGAGGATCTCTTTAGATTCATTTGGTTTGGAGTTCCTTGACCTTCTTGAATATGCAGGTTAATATTTTCCATCAAATTTTGGAAGGTTTAGCCATTATTTCTTCAAATATTCTGTCTGCCCCTTTTTTCCTCTCATTTTGGGACTCCCAAAATGTGTGTGTTGGTATGCTTGGTGGTGTCCCAGAGGTCTCTGAAGTTCTGTTCTTTTTTAAGATTGGCATCTGAATTAACATCTGTTGCTAATATATATATTTTTTTACTACTTCTTCTCCCCAGAACCCCTCCAGTACATAATTGTATATTCTAGTTGTCGGTCCTTCTGGTTCTGCTGTGTGGGACGCCACCTCAGCATGGCTTGATGAGTGGTGCTGGGTCCATGGCCAGGATCCGGACCAGCAAAACCCTGGGCCACCAAAGCAGAACATGCAAACGTAACCACTCAGCCACAGGGCTGGCCCCAGAAGTTCTGTTTGTTTATTCTTTTTCCTCTCTGTTCCTCAGATCAGATAATCTCAATTGACCTATCATCAGGTTTGGTGATTATTTGTTCTGCCAATCCATATCTGCTGTTGAACTACTCTCATGAATTTTTCATTTCAGTTATTGTACTTTCAACTCCAGGATGTCTTTTTTTATTTTTTAAGAGTTTATGTTTATTGATATTATTTGGTGAGGGATTCTCCTCGTACTTTCCTCTAGTTCTGTTGACATTACTGTCTTTAGTTCTTGAACGTATTTCACATGGCTGATTAATGTCTTTATTAAGTCCAGTATCTGGATTTCCTCATTGGCAGATTCTGTTGACTACTTTTTTCCTGTGTGGGGGTCATTTTTTTCTTGTGTCTCTGCATGTCTTATGATGTTGCTGTTGACAACACAACTTTGAAAATAATGTGGCAACTCTGGAAATCAGATTCTTCCCCTCCCCAAGTTGTGATGTTGTTTCTACCTCAACATTTGACGCTTTCTTACAGTTTCTGTCTTTGCTGAAAAGCCCCAATGGTTCATACAAGTAGATCCTTTTACATGTATCATAGTTATTTTAATGGCCTTATGTGATTGCACCATTTTCTGGGTCATCTCTGAGTCTGGTTTTGTTGATTGCTTTGTTTCTTGACAAGTTACCTTTTTTTCTTGATCTTGATGTATTTTATAATTTTGGTTTGAATGCTGGACATCTTGTATAAAACAGGAGAGACTAAGATACATAGTATCTATGCCTAGAAATGGGCATGGTTCTCGTCAGGCATCTAGTTTGGGGCAGTGAGTCTTTCTAGTCAGGGTTTGAGCTGGGTTTGGTTTTGCCCTGCTGTGGTTGCTGGAAAGCTTTTCTCACTGTTTGTCCGCTACCATCAGCTGTCAGCTGTTTCTGTACGCCAGAGTCGTAGAGGACTTCTCTCTCTGTGCTCTTGCTGCCCCTGAGAGCAGACTGCTGTTGGTCTTTTATTCATTTCTAGTTAGGCTGAGGTAGGAGGGGGCAGTGGGAGCAGGGTGCTTCTTTGCTCTGGCCCTGTCTCAGTCTTGGGCCCCACAAACCTCGGCCTTGTGGAGGAACTTTGTTGGGGTTCTTGTCCTGCCCTCTGTTTCCCCCACGCTCTTTCCCTCAGCTCTGGTGAGTCAGCATGGTCTGCTGCCCCTCCCCTAGCTGCCTGAGAGAAAGGGCAGGGCCGGCGAGTTGGTCTCCATACCTTTCCCATAGGGCCAGCAGACAACAGCTCCCACCCCCACGTTGCCTGCATTGCTGAGAGAGAGGGTGTCTGATTTCCCAGTTTGCTCCCTGTCTCTATGAGTGAACTCCGATACTGTCACGCTCACCCACACTCAGCCTTTAGCAGTTCTTTAGGGTTTTAGCTGATTCCTTCTTACTCATTTTTAGAGGTCCATCCTGCTCTCGTGCTCTGCCCAGATGAAACAGCATGCCTCATCTTTCATTGGACAGGTTTGTCTTTCCTTGAATGTCAAGCTGTTTGGTTACCTTGCAACCTCAGCCCTCTGATGAATTTGAGAAAAGTTGTCATTTTGTGGTTTTTCTAGCTGTTTAGCTGTGGACAGGTCTATTCTTAATTTTGAACTGTTGCTCTATTTTCCCCACTTAACTTTTGTTTGCAATAGAACACAGGGTTCGCAGAATTGGTTTGTAACTAGAGCAGGGTTTGACATGGTTTCTTAGAACTGGATCCACAGAAGGCATCATCCATGATGGACCAGAGCTGGGTCTGGTTTGGCCTTTGCACCACAGCCTCCTGGCCTACAAAGCTTCTCGAGATAGTTAGCTCCTACTCAAACATAGAAGTATTTTAGTACAGCAGTAGAAACCTGGCAGCTGTACTACAGTATCCACAGTATGTGGGAAGAGAGTGAAGAGTAGATTGACCTCGTAGTTGGGGGACTAGGAAATGTGTCAGTAGGTGAGGGTGGGGCAAAGACATGACAGGGCCAGCTTCTGAATCCAGGAGGTCTGACTCATGTCCTTGCTCTTACTCACCGTGGTCTGCGTGTGCTTTGTCAGTAAGAACACAAGTCGCTGCTCTGTGTACGAGGCTTGGCTCCTCATAGATCATCTGTACCTTTCTGTGCCGTTAAGCCTAATTACACACAGTCTTTAATTACAGCCAAGTCCCAACTCTTAGACATGCTGCAAAGAGCTTCCTTTTGGTCAAATCCTAATGAATATTTGTGATTATTTCTCTAAGACAAATTCCTAGATTTGGATTTGTCAAAGATTGCTTGTTTTGTTTAATGTTTTTGATACAAATTGTCAAACTGCCGTCCAAAATGGACTTTACCACTTTGCTGTCTTGAGAGTGTACATGCTTGTTAGGGGCCTGATATTAGGGGTTTTGTTGTTTTGGAAGTTAGATGGTCTTGTGTGTTTCTTTTAATATTAGAATGGTTAACTTGATTGCTTCAAACTTCCAAGATATGGAAATTAATTTTTAATTCTCTTGAGCAAACAAAACCACAGACATGTTTGGAGTGACCATCATTTTTGGTATAAACTGTGTACTTCTACCCTTCTCTTAGGAAATAATATTTCATACTAGATGTCTTAAACTTTCAAGATATTATTTATATAAAATCTGTATTCTTGAGAATAAATTCCCTTTAATTAGTCATGAGGTAAGGAACTTTTGACCAAAAAGAACTAAAAGTAAAGACTGGCCGAATGTCACAAATACTTGGAGCAGTTCCTGAAAGTTCACTGTGGTTTAAATTTTGACCTTGATCACATCGTCTGAAAACGAATTGAAAGGCCAACCATAGAATGCCAAAAGGGTGGGAACAAGATCTAGACGGACATTTCTGTTCCCCAGGCCCGCCTTGCCCTCTTTAGTGAGTCTGACCATTCATCTTTATCTGGGTAGGTCATTCTAGGCCAATAGCCTAGCTCTGTGATGACAGAAGCATCTCACAATTCCTCACAGCCTGTCTCTTTTTAAAATAAAATCATAAATTTTCTTTTTTTTATGGTGCTTCATAAATCCAAGGAGGTTTGGTGTTTCTCAATTTGCTGGGCAAGGCGTCTGCGTCAAGTTTCAGCCACCTGCACGGCCAGCACCACATCTCCAGCAGGCTGGTCTCGGAGGTTGATGAGGAGCCAACAAGTGCCGCCCCCACCCCCGCACCCCCCCCCCCCCCCCCCCCACCCCGCACCTCTGCTTTGATCAGCTTTGTTTTTGAGGTTGCATGTCAGATTTTGTTTAGGGAGAGAAAAATAGCTCTGTGTAGAGGGAGATGTCAGGAAGACCATTGCTCTGATGTGCTGCGGGGATTCTGTTCAGGGTGTACTCTGCTGTCTCATGTCCTGTCCTCTGCCTTTGTCACACTGTCTCGTTCCTTCTGGTTTTGGGGTGGCTGAGTGTCTCTGTGTGTGTATTGGTCTCCTGTTTTTTCAAAGACCCTCAGTGAGAAACTTCGCTTGGTTCTTCCAAGTACCAGTTTGTCTTCTTAAATAATAGGTTTGTTTTTATCTTAGAACCTTTCTTTTCTTTTCTTTTCTTTTTTTTTATTTGAGGAAGATTAGCCCTGAGCTAACATCTGCTGCAGGTCCTCCTGCTTTTGCTGAAGAAGATTGTCCCTGAGCTAACATCTGTGCCAGTCTTCCCCTATTTTGTATGTAGGATACCGCTACAGCATGGCTTGATGAGTGGTGTGTAGGTCTAGGCCCAGGATCCAAACCCGCAGACACCAGGCCACCAAAGGAGAGTGTGCAAACTTAACCACTATGCCACTTGGCCAGCCCCTTAGAACCATTTTTTAATGGGGCTTTTCAGCCTTGCTGTGGCCTCTAGAAAGCCCAGAGCTAAGTATGCATTCTGCTTTTAGCAACTAGCTACAGAACTTACTTTCTCCTCTGGAACTGTTGCCTCTAGCTCCCTCCTGTCGAGGTTAGTCATGCTTTCACAGCCTTTGCTTTTGCAGCTTTCATGGTCTCCTTGGCCCTTCAGGGTCTGTAGCATACACTGACACGGAACTGCGTTATCTAAAGACTAATTATAATAGCATCTGAGAACACAGTTAAAATTAATGCACATGTTATTCTGGTTTAAACTGTTTCTAATTTAGAGATGAGGTGAAGGGTGGAAGGGAGAGCTGCTTTAAAATGATAGTTTATATGAAATGGTTAATAATATCGTCCTCTTCTTTGCTCTGATGTTTGAATACTCAAGACACTAATTGAAATGGTATCACTAGGAAGAGATTCAAAGTATAGATGACAAGTTTTCCTTCTCAGCCTGTTGCTGTGGACATTGCAGATGGAAGGCTGAAGTAGACCTTACTGTGAATATCAGCAAACACCTTGAACCTACCCTTTCTCTGGTAATAATAATAATTCCAAAGAAGGTGTTGAAGACTTGTCCTCCTTGCAGTGTCTGGGCTAGGGACAGAAAATTAGCACTTGAACATTTTAGCCTAGAATGTGCTAGATTCAATGAATATAGATTGTGAATTAACTTTATTTGGATTAGAAATTTGGTTATGCTCTATAGGTGTCTAACCAAGATAGTATCTTCCTTTAATATCTAGGATGTGAAATTAATGCCCACGTGATATTAAAATGAAATAAGGAGGCAGAGTGACTTCAGCATCGTGGTGGAGTGAGTTCTCCCGGCAATCTCTCCCCTCCACGATACAATGAAAAAGATATTTATACTCCAACAGAGGACATCCACACAACACAAAAAGCATCTGAGAGATGCACGCAGCCACACCCTGGAGGGTCGAGAGGCTGGAGCCCCTCCAGAGGAGGTGGAACGGGGTGAGAGAAAACTTCACTCCCTCCCCAAGAGACTGCAGTCTAGGACTTTGCATGGCCTCTGAGAGGGTAGGAAGTGGGGAGGGGATGCCCGTTCATGGGAACATCAAAGATCCCTGAGGTCCCTCACAGCCTAGGGGAAAGCCCCCTACCGGGGTGAAAGCTCTCATGGGGGGGTGACTTCATCAGGCCAACACCTCAGGAGAGCAGATAGCAAGAGCAGAGTGAGTAAGCCCTCAAGAGCTCACAGGAGAAAGTGCCCCATCCGCCCACCTGCCCAGCACCGGCTCCAGTCCCTGCGATCTCAGTGAACAACAGAGGGCTCAGAATACATGGCTGTTGACCGCCCCCCCCCCCCCCCCCCCCAGTGTGAATAGGTGATTACCGCAACCAAATAGTACCATGATGCAAAAGAACAAAGTCACACCCTCTAGCAGTATTAAAAATTATATTAAATCTCCAGACCACAGAGACAATGACAAGTGCCCAGAAATCAGTCCTGAGGACACAGAAATATGTAATCTAAATGACAGAGAATTCAAAATAGCTATCATCAAAAAACTCAACACGTTAAAAGAGAATGTAGAGAAACAATTCAACAAGTTCAGGAGGTACTTAACAAAAGAGATTGAAAGTATAAAGAAGAATCAGTGGGAAATATTGAAGATGAAAGACACAGCCAACGAGATAAAACAAAATATGGATTCCCTGAACACCTGAGTGGACATGATAGAGGAGCAAATCAGCATAATCGAGGCTAGATATATTGAAATACTCCAGATAGAGGAGAAGAGACAATTAAGACTAAAAAGATATGAAGAAAGTCTCTGAGAAACATTTGACTTAATTAGGAAGTGCAACATAAGAATTAGAGGTATTCTAGAGGGAGAATAGAAGGAGTGTGGAGCAGAAAACTTGTTCAAAGAAATAATAGCAGAGAACTTCCCAAACCTGGGGAAGGAGAAAGAAATCCATGCAAAAGAGGCTGTCAGCTCTCCTAAATATGTCAGTGGAAAAAGACCTACTGCAAGGCATATAGTAGTGAGACTGGCAAAAGTGAATGACAGAGAAAAAATACTAAGGGCATCAAGGCACAAGAAAATAACCTGCAGAGGAACCCCCATCAGGCTTTTAGTCGATTTCTCAGGAGAAACCTTACAGGCTAGGAGTGACTGGAATGACGTATTCAAATCTTTGAAGGACAAAAACTTTTAGCCAAGAATAGTCTATCCAGTGAAAATATCCTTTAGATATGATAGAGAAATAAAAACTGCCCCAGATAAACAAAAGCTAAGGGAGTTCGTAGCTACAAGACCCCCCATACAAGAAATCCTCAAGAAGGCCCTCATATCTGAAAAACAAAAGAGAGAAAGGGGTTACAAAGCACAGAGTAAGGAGATAAGTAGGTAGACAAAATCAGAAAATTGTAGCTGTACATCACAACAGGTTAGCAAATACTCAAGTATAACATTAAAGATAAAGAGAAGGAACACACCAAAGACAAAGATAATTTTGTCCTTTTAATCACAAAATCACAAGATGGAATAAGATGTGAGAAAAACAACTTAGGAGGGGAAGAGGAAAGGGAATGAATTGGTTTAGTCAAAGGAAATAAGAGGCCATTGGAAAATAGACTATCTTATCTAGGAGACTTGGCATACAAACCTCAGGGTAACAACTAAACAAAAAAGCAGAACAGAGGCACAAATAATAAATAAGGAGAAAACGAAGAAACACAACATAAAAAACTACATAACTCGATTGGTAGAACAAAACGCACGAGAGGAGAAACAAGGGAAATACAGGAGAACTGGAAAACGAGTGATATAATGACAGCATTAACCCTCATATATTGATGATCACCCTAAATGTAAATGGATTGAATTCTCTAATCAAAAGACAGTGGTGAGGTGGATTAAAGAACAAGACCCAACAACATCCTGCCTCCTGGAAACACATCTCAGCTCCAACGACAAACACAGGCTCAGAGTGAAGGGATGGAAGACGATACTCCAAGCTAACAGCAAACAAGAAAGCAGATGTCGCAGTACTTACATCAGACAAAGTAGACTTCAAGATAAGACAGGTAAAGAGAGACAAAGAGGGGCAGTACATAGTGATCAAAGGGACACTCCACCCAGAAGACATTACACATTCCCAACACAGGAGCACCAAAGTACATAAAGCAACTATTAACAAACCTAAAAGAAGACATTAATAATATCACAATAATAGTAGGGGACCTCAACACTCCACTCAAATCAATGGATAGATATCCAGACAGAAAATCAACAGAGAAACAGTGTAGTTAAATGAAAAGCTAGACCAGTTGGGCTTAATAAACATATAGAACACTCCATCCAAAACCAGCAGAATATACTTTCTTCTCAAGTGCACAGAGAACATTCTCAAGGATAGACCATGTGTTGGGAAACAAGGCAAGCCTCAATAAATTTTTGAAGGTTAATAATAATAACAATAATAATAATAACAAGCGTCTTTTCCGATCACAATGCTATAAAGCTAGAAATTAATTACAAGGAAAAAGCTGAGAAAAGAACAAAGATGTGGAAATTAACTATAGCTATTGACCAAACAATAGATCATTGAAGAAATTAAAGGAGAAATCAGAAAATATCTGGAGACAAATAAAAATGAAAACATACCATGCCAACTCCTATGGGATGCAGCAAAAGCGGTCCTAAGAGGGAAATTCATTGCAGTACAGGCTCACTTTAACAAACAAGAAAAATCCCAAATAAGCAATCTCAAACTACACCTAATTGAATCAGAAAAAGAACAAACAAACCCGAAATCAGCAGAAGGAGAGAAATAATGAAAATCAGAGCAGAAATAAATGCTATTGAAACAAAAAAGACAGTAGAAAGGATTAATGAAACAAAGAGCTGGTTCTCTGAGAAGATAAATAAAATTGACAAACCCCTAGCCAGACTTACAAAGAGAAAAAGAGCGAAAGCTAAGATAAATAAAACTAGAAAGAGAAAAAATACCACAGATTATGAGAAAATACTACGAAAAGCTATATGCCAACAAAATGGACAGTCTAGAAGAAATGGATAAATTCTTAGACTCTTATAATCTCCCACAGCTGAATCAAGAAGAAATAGATAGGGGCTGGCCCCATGGCCGAGTGGTTAAGTTCACATGCTCCACTTCAGCGGCCTAGGCTTTTGCTGGTTCGGATTCTGAGCACGGACCTGGCAACAGTCATCAAGCCATGCTGAGGTGGCATCCCACATGCCACAACTAGAAGGACCTACAACTAAAAATATACAGCTATGTGCCGGGGGGCTTTAGGGAGAATAAGTAAAATCTTTAAAAACAAATAACAAAAAAAGAATACAACAATTACAAGTAAAGAGAAAGAAACAGTAATCAAAAGCATCCCCAACACTAAAGCCCAGGACCAGACGACTTCCCTGGGGAATTCTACCAAACTTTCAGAGAGGATTTAATACCTATCCTTCTCAAGCTATTCCAAAAAATTAGGGAACATGGAACGTTTCCTAACACAGTCCACAAGGCCAACATCACTCTTAATACCAACCGGAATTGTATTGACAACCCTAATACAGCAATACATCAAAAAGATCGTACATCATGATCAAGTGGGATTTATTCGAGGGACACAGGGATGGTTCAACATCCGCAAATCAATGTGATACACCACGTTAACAAAATGAGGACTAAACCGCATGATCATCTCAATAGAGGAAGCATTTGACAAGATCCAACAGCCATTTATGGTAAAAACTCTTAACAAAACGGGGATAGAAGGAAATTACCTGAACATAATAAAGGCCATATATGATAAACCCACAGCTAATGTCATACTCAGGGGGAAAAACTGAACGCCATGCCTCTGAGAAAAGGAAGAAGACAAGGATGCCCACTGTTACCACTCTTATTCAACATAGTACCAGAGGTTTTGCCCAGAGCAATTAGGAAACTGAAAGGAGTAAAAGGAACCCATATAGGGAGTGAAGAATTGATACTCAAGCTGTTTGCAGACAATATGATCTTATATATAGAAAATCCTAAAGAATCCATCGGAAAATGATTAGAAATAATTAACAACTACAGTAAGGTTGTGGGGTACAAAATCAGCTTACACAAATCAGTTGCATTTCTGTAGTCTAATAACGAACTTACAGAAAGAGAACTCAGGAATACAATTCGATTTCTAATTGCAAAAAAAGCAGAATAAAATATCTAGGAATAAATTTAACCAAGCAGGTGAAGGACTTATACAATGAAAACTGTAAGACATTATTGAAAGAAATAGATGATGACATAAGGAAATGGGAAGACATTCCATGCACATGAAGCATAAGAATCAACAGAGTTAAAATGTCAGTACTGCCCAAAGCAATCTGTAGATTCAGTGCAATCCCAACCAGAATCCCAATGACATTCTTCATGGAAATAGAACAAAGAATCCTAAAGTTCATATGGGGCAACCAAAGACCCTGAATTCCTAAAGCAATACTGAGAAAAAAGAACAAAGCTGGAGACATCACAATCCCTGACTTCAAAATATACTACAAAGCCATAGTGATCAAAACAGCATCGTACTGGTAGAAAAATAGGCACACAGATCAGTGGAACAGAACTGAAAGCCCAGAAATAAAAACACACACCTGTGGACAGCTAATCTTCGACAAACATGCGCAGAATGTACAATGGAGAAAAGACAGTCTGTTCAATAAATGGTGTTGGGAAATCTGGACAGCCACATGCAAAAGAATGAAGGTAGACCGTTATCTCACGCCATACAGAAAAATAAACTCAAAATGGATCAAAGACTCGAAGATAAGTCCTGAAACCATAAAACTCCTGGAAGATGATATAGGTAATACAGTCTTTGACATCGAACTTAAAAGGATCTTTTTGAATACCATGTCTTCTCAGACAAGGGAAACAAAAGAAAAAATAAACAAGTGGGAGTGCCTCAGACTAAAGAGCTTCTGCAAGGCAAAAGAAACTAGGATCAAAACCAAAAGACAACCCACCAACGGGGAGGAAATTTTTGCAAATCATATCTCTGACAAGGGGTTAATCTCCATAATATATAAGGAACTCACACAACTAAAGAATAAAAAGTAAACAACCTGATCAAAAAATGGGCAGAGGATATGAACAGACATTTTTCCAAATCAGATATACAGATGGCCCATAAGCACATGAAAAGATGTTCAACATCACTAAGCATCAGGGAAATGCAAATCAAAACTACACTAAGAGTAGTGTACTCTTAGTACATTTTCGCCTGTTAAAATGGCTATAATCACTAAGACTAAAAATAACAAATGTTGGAGAGGATGTGGAGAGAAGGGAATACTGCTGGTGGGAATGCAAACTGGTGCAGCCACTATGGAAAACAGTATGGAGATTCCTCAAAAAGCTAAAATAGAAATACCATATAACTGAGCTATCCTACTACCCTGTATCTACTCAAACAACTTGAAATCAACAATCCAAAGTAACATATGCACCCCCATGTTCGTTGCAGCACTATTCACAGTAGCCAAAATATGGAAGCAATCCAAGTGCCCATCAACCAATGATTAGATAAAGAAGATGTGGTGTATATATCTACAGTGGAATACTACTCAGACATAAAAAGAAAATCATCCCATTTGCAACAACATGAATGGACCTGGAGGGTATTATGCTAACAAAGTAAGCCAGACTGAGAAAGGCAAACACCATATGATTTCACTCATGTGGAATATAAACAAACACACAGACAAAGACAACAGTTCAGTAGTTACGAGGGTAAGGAGGGTGGTGGGTGGGCACAGGGTGAAGGGGAGCATGTTTATGGTGGCAGACAAGCAATAAGGTACAACTGAAATTTCACAGTGAGGTAAACTATTATGAAGGATATAAAAAAATGAAAGAGGGAAGTTAGATTGTAATTGGTTAGTTCTCTTACTAAAGCAATAGTTGCAAAAGCCAGTTGGTTCTAAAAGTCAAGAATAAACATGAAGAAAGGTGTTGAGAGAATTCAATCCTATGTCAAATAAGGTAGAATCATGTTTGCAGGAAATAAAATTTTTGTAGCTGTCATAAATAATAATACTCCACTGCTGGAGTATTATACCATGTAGATCGTTGTTGTTATGTTTCTTGTATTTTTGTTTGTTTTTCTTGTTATCCTTCTTTATTCTCAGCACTGAAGAGGAAGATGGGTCTGATCATTTTCTGTTCCTTTCTTGGTACTTTAAGGTGACATTGTAGTGTATAGATTTTTGTAAGTTTTTTCTCTCCAATATTTGACTTATTTTCACAGTTATTAATGAGGATATAAAAAATACTAAATTTAAAGTATTACCTATTTTACTGGATTTACATTAGGAACTTAATATGCTTACTTAGAATGATAGGATTAATTTTGCTAGCAATTTTTCATTTTTTGTTTTAGTTTGTCATAAGTAAAACTAAATAGCTTGAATTTGCATTAGTAAAGATTGACCGTGCTTGAATAAAGTTTTCCATTAACCTCTTCAAATATTACACTTCACTTTTAAGGATTTCAATTTCCTCAATATTCTTAACTGATTCTAAAATGTTGGTTGCCAGTAGCTTAGTAACTGCGTTCTTGCCGTATGTGTTGAGGAACTGAGTGAAGATGGACACTGAGATTTTTTGGTCTCCTGAGGACTTCATCACTTTTCTAGCTTTAGGAATCCAAATCCCCTTAGGGATTGATGTTGTCTGAGGAGCTCAGCCAACTCAAAAAGAAGATTACAGCTGACAGAGTTCTTTCCTGTAGACTACTGACCTCTATACCACAAAGCTAAAACATGGGCAAAGACACTTGAGGCTCTCTAGTTGTTTCCTGAACTGATTGTAGATGCTTGCATAATTTATGGTGACATTGCTAATTGGAGTGTTTTTGTTCCAGAGAACAAAGATCTTCAAGTTCTTTGTATTCTCCTACTGTCAGAATGTCGTTCAGCAAACTTTGAATGTCTTTAAAAGTAAGGTTAGTGCTCTGAACCAGAGGCACAAGCTGGAGGGGGCCTGGATCCTGCCCTCAGGGAAACATGCCACCCGTGTGTGTACGTTAAAACTGCAGACTGACTGGGCGGGAGCAATTTCTGGTCATAAGAAGAGAAAAAGTATGTTTTATGAAGGTTTTGTCTCTAGACTAAGAGCCTCAGAATTGGGTACAGATCCTTGTGCAAGTTATCTTTGGTTATATTAACCCGTCTTCAACATTTAAAGGATTTTACATCCTTGTCTCTTCTGCTTCTCTAGCCCAAGAAAACCAAAGAAATTTAGTAAGGAAATGGAAGTTATCACAATCCAATCCATGATTTGGATCTTCTCCAAGAATGTGATTATAATTACTTATTAAACACATCCTAGCTACTTTAGGAAAATATTAAATATAACTTCCAGAAAGTAAACATAGAATTATCATATGATCCACTTCTCTCTCAACAGGTATAGATATTTCTGTTTAATCCATAGACTTACCAATTCCACTTCTAGGTATAAATCCAAAGAATTGAAAGTAGGGCCTCAGATACAGGCATGCTTCGTTTTATTGTGCTTTGCTTTATTGCGCTTCTCAGATACTGCGTTTTTTCCGAAACCCTCCACCAGCAAAAAGATTATAACTCACTGAGGGGTCAGACATTTTTTAACATAAAGTATTTTTTAATTAAGGTATGTACATTGTTTTTTAGACAATGCTATTGCATACTTAACAGACTACAGTGTAGTGTAAACATAACTTTTATATGCGCCAGGAAACCAAAAGATTCATGTGACTTGCTTTATTGCAGTGGTCTGGAACCAAACCTGCAATGTCTCCAAGGTATGCCTGTATCTGTACGCCCATGTTCATAGCATTATTCACAATAACCAAAAGGTGGGAACAACCCAGATGTCCATTGATGGGTGAATGGCTAAACAAAATGTGGTTTATATGTACAGTGGAATATTATTCAGCCTTAGAAAAGAATGATGTTCTAACACATGCTGCAACATGGATGAACTTTGAACACATTATGCTAAGTGAAGCAAGATAGCCACAAAAGGACAAATGTCATGTGATTCCACTTATATGAGGTATCTAGAATAGTCAAATCCATAGACACAAAAAGTAGGATGATAGTTGCTGGGGGAATGGAGAGTTCTTGTTTAATGGGTTCAGAGTTTCAGTTTGGGAAGACGGAAAGAGTTCTGGAGAAAGAGAGTTGCACAAGAGTGTGAATGTACTTAATGCCACTGACCTATACACTTAAAATTGGTTAAAATGGGGGCCAGCCCAGTGGTATAGTAGTTAAGTTCGCACACTGTGCTTTGGCGGCCTGGGTTTCATGGATTTGGATCCTGGGCCATTCAAGCCATGCTGTGGCAGCATCCCACATACAAAACAGAGGAAAATTGGTAACAGATGTTAGTGCAGGGCCACTCTTCCTCACCAAAAAAATAAAAATTGTTAAAATGTTAAATTTTTTGTATATTTTACCACAATTTAAAAAACCCATTGTGTTCCAAATTCTGTTTGCTAATATTTTATTTAGGACTTTTGCAAAAAATATATAGATTGATATAAAAAGCAAAATCACAATTAAGCTGTTTTTGAGGTATTAGAATGCCTCTCCCTCATGTCTGTCTTGGTAATAGGAGTATAGTTCAGAGGTTTGTTTTAATAGGAGTTCTCTCTTCTCATGACAGGCCAGTGGTGGGGGTAGAAGGCGAGTTGTAGGTGGCCCCCTGACCTGCTGTGTAGCAACCCCACTTGGGGCTCTGTTGTTTCCGTCTGCACTAGCCTGAAAGAGAGTCAGTGTGGCACGTAGACAAACTAAATGAACTCTGGGGCCAGACAGACCTGATGCCACTGGACTGTAGTTTTCTGAAGGACAGAGTCCATGGATGTCCCTGGAGACAGGACTGCTTTCAAGGTGTGCGGGGTGTGCCCTCTGAGCAGCTGAGAGTACTACGTGGCAGAGCTGGTGCCCTGACAGCTCCAGGCCATTACTAGGTGTACAGGCAGGAGTGGTTAAAGTGAAATGCCAAGGCCAGTTTATTCATCAAATTATATGTCTGTTTTTAAATTATATATGTGGTTTGTTTTTTCTTTTAATAATTGTACTAGCATGATACATCCCTGAACCGTTCATCTTAAAAAATGGTTGCTTTCCATCCCATTGTAAGCAAAGTTAGATAATATAAGTCAGCAGCTTTAAGGTGGACAGGTGGCAGTATAGGACTTAGAGATGGATGTATTTTAAGCACAGTGAGGAAGCATTTACATATGCACGAAGGGTATTTCGTTCCAAAACTTCCTCTCTACAGGACCAGGAATCCTAGTGGTGACAAAGTACAGTCATACATCACAACAATGAGGATACAGTCTGAGAAATGTGTCGTTAGGCGATTTCACATTGTGTGAACATCACAGAGTGTGCTTACACAAACCTAGATGGTATAGCCTACTGCTCACCGAGGCTGTATGGGACTAATCTTAGGGGACGTCCGTCAAATGTGCCGGCCGTCGTTGACTGAAACGTCGTTATGCAGTGTGACTGTACAAGCTCCTCTGCCCAGGTAACTAGACTCCCTGCATGGTGCCCCAGCGGTGTCTTCTCCCCATTTATGAATATTCAGTCCCTTCCTCCCTGGTTGATGCCAGAAGTAACGTGAGGACCCTAGTTTGGAGGCCTTAAAGTGATTAGACATGTGTTGGGGGTTCTAACAGCCCTTGATCTTTTGTTTTTTTTAACTGGCTTAGAACACATTTTCCGGGCCCTGGAAGATCTTCCCATGCCTCTTTTCCTAGGCTGAATTTTTAGTTGTTACAGGTGGGTGGGTGAGCTGTAGATCCCCTTTAACCCTTCCCCATTGCCTCCAGCATTAAGTCCATACTCTTTTTTAACTTTTTATTTTTAACTTGGCATAACCCTTAAAAAGCTAACTTCAGCCTCTTCTTTTCCAGGCTGGTTTTTTAATGGTAAACCTTGATCACAGGTCCCTGAATACATATCTAGGCTTCTCCATTTCTTTGTTAATGCCATAGTACCCTAATGTGCCATAATCTGTTTTTTGCCAATTATCTTTAAAATATTTATTGAGCATCTACTATATGCAAAAGTACTTGAGAGCCAGCTAAAATCCAACTCTATGAAATCCTCAGCAGCAATACCTGGAAATGTTCCAAAGCTTCTTGAAGACATTTCTTGTCACTAGCAGTCATTTCCATCACTGACCTTTTGCTGTTTGGCTTTTCACGTCCGCATGTCTTTGCTACAGCAGCAGGCAGCTTCATGCGATGGAGAGAGCACTGGTGCATCTGCAGGACCTGCGTGTGATCTGAGCTTGGCGCCCCTCTCCGCTCAGTCACCTCGGGCGAGGCGGTTAAGCTTCCTGGACCGTGGGTTTTCATCTCTAAATGGAGGTTTAATAAGATGCCAGGACCAGGCTGATGAGCCCTAGATGTTAGTTGCCCGTGTCTCTGACCTCTGATTACCTCCTCTGAGAAACTCAGATGACTGATCACTGGGATTTCCCCTCTTGCTTTTGATGAAGGATAAGAAAAAATGTTAGAGTTGTCAGTGAATGAGAAGTCCGTTCTGAGGGAAGATGATTACTCAGAATGTGGAAATTTCTATTTTCCTGAATGATATTAACTGAAAAATTATAAATATGAGTAATACAAGAACCAATCATTGGACTATTTCCACATTTGAGGCTATTTGTGAAATTGTGAGCGTGTTCCCTTGACTGCAGTCTTTAAAAAGGGAAGCAGTATGATCTTGTCAATGTCAGCCGGCACTTAAACACTCCCTGCTGGTTCCCAGACCCTGAGTTCTCATGGAGTTTTTATTTACTCACTATGTTTGTTATTGGTGAAAAGCAATTATGTTGAATATCTTTGAATATCTCTGGTTTCTCTCCATTTCTGATACCCTCCTTTATCTGTTTTCACATCTGCCTATACTCCTGTCCAGTGTTCTTTGCTTCTTATCTCACATATTCTTTTTCTTTTTTTCATTTCCTTATTTGTTTCAATTATTTGGACTTTCATGACCCTCTTTCTGATTTGAAGGAAACATTACTGCTAGGTTAGCCTCAGTCTTCTCTGTTAAGTGTTTTCCTTTGGGTTACCCTGAATGGCCCGTTTCAGACCACAGGTGTGCTGCATCAGTGAAAGATGCCCAGCCAAGGTACCCTGGAACAGGGCTCTCAGCCTTCTGCGTGCATCTGAACCATATGGGAAAGGTGCCTGCGCTCCCTCCCAGGAGCTCTGGGGAGCAGGGAATGTGGCCCAAGGAGCGTTGTTTAAAAGCCACCCAGTGATTCTGTTGTGCAGGCAGATTGAGAACCCCTGCAGTAGGTGGCAAAACATTGCACTTCACATATTGTCGATTACATTATTATGTATCTCTTGATTCATAATTCTTTGATTTAATTGGGCTGATCTTATATAGGTTTAAGGAAATTATAATTATGTAACTTTAAAATAAACTTTAAATAATTAGTCTCATTAATTGCTACTTTCCTTTTATCTTAAAATAATATTTTTCTTTTTAAGTCTTCTCATTGCTTTTTCATACTTATTTTTAGATTGGCTTTCTGAGAAGTTAATTATTAAACAATAATTTAAATTGAAGAAACCACAGTGTATGGATTTTTTTCTGTTGATTTTCAAAATGCTTCCTAATTCTGTGTACTCTCAGATTTTTACCTAATTCATTTCACAGTTTTCCATTCATCTGCCTTCAGTGTATTTCTAGCATTCTTGAGTTATTTGTGGTTTCAAGGAATTATTCATATGCTTTACGGACTAAAATGGCTTTTGTGCAGCCTCCATTCTTAGGTATTCTTTTACTCTGTAAAGAATGAGTTGTTTGCAGTGTTTTTCCAAGAGCTAATACTGTGCCAGCAGCCTCTCATACACAGTTCTGGGCCCCCTCGCCCAGGCCCAGCACAGCTCTAGCTCACGTTGGGCGTCGGGATGCACGTGGTCATGCCTGGGACCTGGAGCAGAGTGCCTGATTAATTCTTAGGAGATGATGTCAGAGATGCAGAAGGACCCAACTTATGGAAAACCTTAATTATTCACCTGATAAGTTTTTATTTCAGTTGGGTTTCTTTGGTTCTTGTTTATAGGGATAATACTTGAATAAAAGGCCTGAGAAGAGCTGTTGTGGCCCTGGAGTTGGCCAAGGCCAGTGTGCAGTAGCAAAACTAGAAGCCAGAAAAGGAGCGAGGCTGATTAAGTAGTCAAGATCTAGAAAAATTAGCGTGAAAGCCGGTGAATCAAGAGAACAGTACAGAAGCCGGGCTAGGGAAGGGCGTAACGAACGGAATGTGAATGTATAGGGCGGCGGTAATGCATCTGTTCCTTCCCATTGCCAAGTGAGGGGGAAGTGTGACCCCCCAGAGACCAACGACCCCGTGGATCTCTAGCTATAGAGTCAGGACAATGACCTGGTGTCCTGTTCTCCCCTCAAACCACTTGCCTCCCAAGCTGGCAGTGAGCCACGGCAGGGAGATCATCATGATGCTGTCGAGGAAGCAGAAGGCATGCAGGTTGGGTCGATGAGCACTGAATCTCAGGTTTATTCATGTGTCAGATGTATCCCAAAGTCAGCTGCTGTGCTGAGGTCCAGGCACCGAGGTGCCCTCCTCCTCAGGAGAGACAGCCCTTCACAGCCCAGTGTGACAAGTGCCCGGAGGCTTCAACAAGGCCATACTGAGTCCGGTGGGGGGGCGGGGGGGGTGCTGTCAGGGGAGCCCCTTGTGTGGGTTGTGCCAGAAGCGTGGCTCAAGCTTTCTCACAGGATGGGAACTGCCTGCACAGTTACTCAGGTCTAAAGCAGTGTTCTCACCCTTCTCAAGTGCAACCCATAGTAAGACACATTTTATGGAGTGGCCCAGGGTGCTGATAGGTGTTGCTCTCTAGTTTCTCTTAGTCTTTTCTGTTTTAAGTAAATACTCATTGGCATCCACAAAGTTGATTTTGTATCCCAGAGCTTGAAAAGCACTGTTGTGAAGAACAGGCAGGGAGAACACAGCACCAACCCACCCCTAGACAGAACCCCAGAGTTGATGATCAGCCTCAGTGTAGGGTAGCCATATTGAAATGACTAGAAGAGAAAGACCTTCGAATCTAGATGCATGGACAGCAATTGCTAGAGCAGCTGGAATAGGAAGGAGACTGCTCAGGCACTTGTATTTTGGAGTGACCATGGCTGTTTTGTGTGGCCTGGATAACTGGCTGATCTGGCAAGACATTGTTATGGTTTCCAGCACATTCACGGGAAGTGTGGTGCTGGCCACCAAAGACCATCCGGGCTTCCCTCTCGTTTGCTCTGCTACTTCTGCCATCTTTGAGGTCCAGAGGCTGAGGCAGCAGGACCTAATGACTAGAGCACGTGGTTAGGGGCAGGGTTGGGGAAGGGGGACGTCCAGCTGCCTCATAGCCAAGCAGTGGGATTGGGTGGGCCAGGGAAGATGTGTTTGTGCAGCAGAAATTGGACAGATGCATTCTTTTTTATTTTATTTATTTTCTATTTTTTTAATTTCAGTACATAATAGTTTATAACTGTGAAATTTCAGTTGTACATTGTTTCTTGTCTGTCACCACATAGGTGCTCCCCTTCACCCCCTGTGCCCACCCCCACTCTCCTTCCCCTGGTAACCACTGTGAACTGTTTTCTTTGTCTATGTGTTTGTTCCTATTCCACATATGAGTGAAATCATCTGGTGTTTGTCTTTCTCAGTCGGGCTTATTTCGCTTAGCATAATTCCCTCCAGGTCTTTCCATGTTGTTGCAAATGGGATGAATTTGTCTTTTTTTATGGCTGAGTAGTAGTCCATTGTGCATATATATACCACATCTTCTTTATCCACTCATCAATTGATGGGCACTTGGATTGTTTCCACGTCTTGGCTATTGTGAATAGTGCTGCGATGAACATAGGGGTGCTTATGTTACTTTGGATTGTTGATTTCAAGTTGTTTGGATAGATACCCAGTGGTGGGATAGCTGGGTCAGATAGTATTTCTATTTTTAGTTTTTTGAGGAATCTCCATACTATTTTCCATAGTGGCTGCACCAGTTTGCATTCCCACCAGCAGTGTATGATGGTTCCCTTCTCTCCACACCCTCTCCAACATTTGTTATTTTTAGTCTTAGTGATTATAGCCATTTTGCCAGGAGTAGGGTGGTATCTTAGTGTAGTTTTGATTTGCATTTCCCTGATGCTTAGTGATGTTGAACATCTTTTCACGTGCTTATGGGCCATCTGTATATGTTTTTGGAAAAGTGTCTGTTCATATCCTCTGCCCAGTTTTTGATCAGGCTGTTTTTGTTGTTCAGTTGTGTGAGTTCCTCATATATTATGGGCATTAAGCCCTTATGGGATATATGATTTGCAAAAATTTCCTCCCCGTTGGTGGGTTGTCTTTTGGTTTTGATCCTAGTTTCTTTTGCCTCGCAGAAGCTCTTTAGTCTGGTGAAGTCCCACTTGTTTATTTTTTCTTTTGTTTCCCTTGTCTGAGAAGACATGGTATTCAAAAAGAGCCTTTTAAGTTCGATGTCAAAAAGTGTATTACCTATATTATCTTCCAGGAGTTTTATGATTTCAGGACTTATCTTCGAGTCTTTGATCCATTTTGAGTTTATTTTTCTGTGTGGCGTAAGATAATGGCCTACCTTCATTCTTTTGCATGTGGCTGTCCAGATTTCCCAACACCATTTAATGAAGAGACTATCTTTTCTCCATTGTACATTCTGCACATCTTTGTTGAAGATTAACTGTCTGCAGATGTGTGGTTTTATTTCTGGGCTTTCAGTTCTGTTCCATTGATCTGTGTGCCTGTTTTTGTACCAGTACCATGCTGTTTTGATTACTGTAGCTTTGTAGTACATTTTGAAGTCAGGAATTGTGATGCCTCCAGCTTTGTTCTTCTTTCTCAGTGTTGCTTTAGGAATTCAGGGTCTTTGGTTGCCCCATGTGAATTTTAGGATTCTTTGCTCTATTTCTGTGAAGAATGTCATTGGGATTCTGATTGGGATTGCATTGAATCTGTAAATTGCTTTGGGTAGTATGGACATTTTATCTATGTTTATTCTTCCAATCCATGTGCATGGAATCTCTTTCCATCTCTTCATATCACTATCTCTTTCTTTCAATAATGTCTTATAGTTTTCATTGTATAAGTCCTTCACCTCCTTAGTTAAATTGATTCCTAGGTACTTTATTCTCTTTTTTGTGATTGTAAATGGAATTGTGTTCTTGAGTTCTCTTTCTGTAAGTTTGTTATTGGAGTACAGAAGTGCAACTAATTTTTGTAAGTTGATTCTGTACCCTACAACCTTACTGTAGTTAATTATTTCTAATCATTTTCCGATGGATTCTTTAGGATTTTCTATATATAAGATCATGTCATCTGCAAACAGCAAGAGTTTCACTTCTTCACTCCCTATGTGGATTCCTTTTCTTCCTTTTTCTTGCCTAACTGCTCTGGCCAAAACCTCCAGTACTGTGTTGAATAAGAGTGGTGATAGTGGGCATCCTTGTCTTGTCCCTGTTCTCAGAGGGATGGCGTTCAGTTTTTCCCCATTGAGTGTGATGTTGGCTGTGGGTTTGTCATATATGGCCTTTATTATGTTGAGGTAATTTCCTTCTATCTCCATTTTGTTAAGAGATTTTATCATAAATGGCTGTTGGATCTTGTCAAATGCTTTCTCTGCATCTACTGAGATGATCAGGTGGTTTTTATTCCTCATTTTGTTGATGTGGTGGATCACATTGATTGATTTCTGGATGTTGAACCATCCCTGTGTCCCTGGAATAAATCCCACTTGATCATGATGTATGATCTTTTTGATGTATTGTTGTATTTGGGTTGCCAATATTTTGTTGAAGATTTTTCCATCTATATTCATCAGCAATATTGACCTGTAGTTTTCCTTTTTTGTGCTGTCCTTGTCAGGCTTTTGTATCAGAGTGATGTTGCCCTTGTAGAATGTGTCAGGAAGTGTTCCATCTTCCCTAATTTTTTGGAATAGCTTGAGAAGGATAGCTGTTAAGTCCTCTCTAAAGTTTGGTAGAATTCCCCAGGGAAGCTGTCTGGTCCTGGGGTTTTCTTTGGAATGCTTTTGATTACTGTTTCTATCTCTTCACTTGTGATTGGTCTATTCAGATTGTCTGTTTCTTCTTGATTCAGTTGTGGGAGATTGTAAGAGTCTAAGAATTTATCCATTTCTTCTAGATTGTCCATTTTGTTGGCATATAGCTTTTCGTAGTATTTTCTCATAATCTGTTGTATTTCTGTGGTATCCGTTGTTATTTCTTCTCTTTCATTTCTCATTTTATCTCAGAGCTTTCTCTCTTTTTTTCTTTGCAAGTCTGGCTAGGGGTTTGTCAATTTTATTTATCTTCTCAGAGAACCAGCTCTTTGTTTCATTGATCCTTTCTACTGCCTTTTTTGTTTCAATAGCATTAATTTCTGCCCTGATTTTTATTATTTCTCTCCTTCTGCTGACTTTGGGTTTTGTTTGTTCTTCTTTTTCTAATTCAATTAGGTGTAACTGGAGATTGCTTATTTGGGATTTTTCTTGTTTGTTAAGGTAAGCCTGTATTGTGATGAATTTCCCTCTTAATACAGCTTTTGCTGCATCCCATGTGAATTGATATGGTATGTTTTCATTTTCATTTGTCTCCAGGTATTTTCTGATTTCTCCTTTAATTTCTTCGATGATCCATTGGTTGTTCAATAGCATGTTGTTTAGTTTCCACATCTTTGTCCTTTTCTCAGCTTTTTTCTTGTAATTTCTAGCTTCATAGCATTATGATCAGAAAAGAAGCTTCGTATTATTTCAGTGGTCTTAAATTTATTGAGGCTTGCCTTGTTTCCCAACATATGCTCTATCGTTGAGAATGTTCCATGTCTGCTTGAGAAGAATGTGTATTCTGCTGTTTTTGGATGGAGGGTCTATTAAGTCCAACTGCTTTAGCTTTTCATTTAATTACACTGTTTCCCTGTTGATTTTCTGTCTGGATGATCTATCCATTGATGTGAGTGGGGTGTTGAGATCCCCTACTGTTACTGTGTTATTATTAATATCTTCTTTTAGGTTTGTTAATAGTTGTCCTGTGTACTTTGGTGCTCCTGTGTTGGGTGCATAGATATTTATAAGTGTTATTTCTTCTTGATGGAATGTCCCTTTGATCATTATATACTGCCTGTCTTTGTCTCTCTCTACCCGACTTATCTTGAAGTCTACTTTGTCTGATACAAGTATTGCGACACCTGCTTTCCTTTGTTTGCCATTAGCTTGGAGTATCGTTTTCCATCCCTTCACTCTGAGCCTGTGTTTGTCATTGGAGCTGATATGTGTTTCCTGGAGACAGCATGTTGTTGGGTATTTTTCTTTAAGCCGTCTCGCCACTCTGTGTCTTTTTATTGGAGAATTCAATCCATTTACCTTTAGGATGGTTATCAATATATGAGGGCTTAATGCTGCCATTTTGTCACTCATTTTCCAGTTTTCCTGCATTTCCTTTCTTTTTCTTCCTGTGTATTTTGGTCTACCAATCAAGTTATGTAGTTTTTAATGTTGTGTTTCTTTATTTTCTCCTTATTTATAATTTGTGTCTCTGTTCTGCTTTTTTGTTTAGTTGTTACCCTGCGGTTTGTATTCAAGATCTTATGGATAGGATAGTCCCTTTTCTGATGGCCTCTAATTTCCTTAGACTAATCCGATTTAGTCCCTTTCCTCTCCTCTCCTAAATTGTTTTTCTCACATCTTATTCCATCTTGTGTTATGAGTGTGTGGTTAAAATGACAAGATTATCTTTGTTTTTGGTGTCTCTCTTCCCTTTGTCTTTAATGCTATACTTGAGTGTTTGCTATCCTTCTCTGATTCTATCTATTCAACTGCTCACTTCATGCTTTGTAACCCCTTTCTCCCTTTTTTTTCCCCCCTGATATGAGGTCCTTCCTGAGGATTTCTTGGGGGCGGGGGTCTCGTGGCTATGAACTCCCTTAGCTTATGTTTGTCTGGGAAAGTTTTTATTTCTCCATCATATCTGATGTATATTTTCGCTATATAGAGTATTCTTGGCTGAAAGTTTTTGTCCTTCAATGATTTGAATATGTCATTGCAGTCTCTCCTAGCCTGTAAGGTTTCTGCAGAGAAATCTGCTGAAAGCCTGATAGGGGTTCCTTTGTAAGTTATTTTCTTCTGCCTTGCTGCCGTTGGTATTCTTTCTTTGTCATTCATTTTTGCCAGTTTTTCTACTATATGCTTTGCAGTAGGTCTTTTTACATTGACATATTTAGGAGTTCTAGCAGCTTCTTCCACATGGATTTCCTTCCCTAGGTTTGGGAAGTTCTCTGCTATTATTTCTTTGAACAAGCTTTCTACTCCGTTCTCTTTCTCTTCACCTTCTTGAATACCTGTAATTCTTATGTTGCATTTCCTAATTGAGTCAGATATTTCTCAGAGACTTTCTTCATTTCTTTTTAGCCTTAGTTTTCTCTCCTCTGTCTGGAGCATTTCAACATGTCTATCTTTGATTATGCTGATAACGCTCCTCTATGGTGTCTGCTCAAGTGTTCAGGGAATCCATATTTTGTTTTATCTCTTCCATTGTGTCTTTCATCTCCAATATTTCTGATTGATTCTTCTTTATAGTTTCAGTCTCTTTTGTGAAGCAGCTCCTGAACTCATTGAATTGTTTTTCTACATTCTCTTTCACCTTGTTGAGTTTTTTGATGATAGCTGTTTTGAATTCTTTGTCATTTAGATACATATTTCTGTGTCCTCAGGATTGATATCTGGGTACTTGTCATTGTCTGTCTGGTCTGCGATCTAATATAGTGTTTGATATTGCTAGAGGGACTTTTGTTCTTTCGCATCCTCGCATCATTTGGTCACAGTTACCACCTATCGCCACTGGGTGGAGGTCAAGAGCCACGTATTCTGAACCCTCTGCCTTCATCTGAAATCCCAGGGGTGGGAGCCGCGCTGAGTGGGTGTGGGAAGGGGCACTTTCTCCTGCTGCTCTCAAGGTTTTCTCCCTCTGCTCTCCTGGGGTGTTGGTTTGATAAGGTCATCCCCACCCCGCCCCCCCCCCCCCCCCCCCGCAACCCTGAAAGCTTTTGCCCCAGTAGAGGGCTTCCCTTTAGGCTGTGAGGGCCCTTGGGAGTCTCCTATGTTCCCGTGAATGAACGTCCCCTCCTCCATTCCTTCCCTCTCAGGCACCTCCCATGGTCGTGGATTGCAGTTTTTAAGGTGAAGGAGTGAAGGTTTCTCTTACCCCGTTCCACCTCCTCCGAGGGGACTGCAGTCTCTCCGCCCTCCGTCATATGGCTGCATGGGTCTCTCCCACATTTTTTGCGTTGTTTGGATGTCCTCTGTTGGAGTATGGATTTTTTCTTGTGGTATATTGGAGGGGAAAGATTTCTGAGAGACCTCACTCCGCCATGATGCTGATGTCACGCCCCAGACGCATTCTTAATGAAAAAGTTTCTTATATTTCAGTTTAGTTACGTTAAACATGTGTGATGAAGAGGCTCAGTGTCTCAAGTGGCGATGTTATGTCACTGGGTTTGTGCTAATACAGTGCACAAACATAGAGCACCTACCAGCACAGCATTCAGTGGTGCTGTGAAAATGGACTTGTACTTCGTTTCTGAATCCCCAGTCCAGAGCTGCAGGTTGTCCTTGGGCAAATCTAGCCGGGGGGGGGGGGGGGGGGGTCATCCGGGGGAGTAATCCTGAGGGGCATTCCAGGGAGAGTCTGGGTGGGCTGGGAGTCACAGGGCAGCACATGTTGGCCAATTCTAAAGGCCATTTGTACCTTCCTTGTCACCCCCCTGCAGGGTGACAGGTCGGGACTGGATATTCCTCCTAATTGATGTCCAAGGAGGATGTGTTTTTGGCCGGTGACGTGGTCTGAGTTGGGGAGGAATTCCTCAGCACATCGAGGTTTGATGGAGTTGTATGCGAGGTGCCATTTGCTGTTATAAAACATAGGTCTCCAGGGGAGGATTGTGTGGTAGCTGCTGGTCTTTGAAACAAAAAGGGATCTAATTAACTTGAAAATGAGCCTGAAACACTAACAACACATTCGTGACTAGAGAGAAAGATTTGGAACACAAACATATAACACTTTCCTCTCTGGTTGTTGGAGCATCCTTATTCGGCTTCAGGAAGCCTCAGGGGCCTTTGCTGTGGAAGCGCATTGTTCCTGATTCCTTACCTCTACCTCCCAGCAGTGTCTAGGCACTTCGCAGTGGGGTTTGGGTGGAGCCCCCGGTTTGACGTGAGGAAGTTCCTCCTGGAAGGGTTTTGCTGATGAGAAACAAAGCTCTCAGAATGTGGGGTTTGCTCATAGGCATTTCCATCCTCATTCCCCGTTGAGCTGTGGTTGGTGTATGTATGGCCTCTTGAAGCAAATCGTTCTTCAGATGGTTTTATTTTTAGGGCCAGGTCTAAAACGTGGCTGTGAATAAATTCTTTCTTGAATAAGGCCAAAAGAATGACTTTGATACTGAGCAATGGAAAGAAGACTTACAGGCAGTTTTGCTATAATGTGATACACGCATTCCTAAAAATCACCACGCTGTGCAGTCATGCACTAAAACCACAGGGCTTATGGGGGAAATGGGATAGTGGGCCAGCACTCAAAAGCTTTGTCACTGGCACATTTAGAAGTAAGATAGGACCCTAATACAAACAGTAGCATGATTTGACATGTTAAATGGCTAAGGAAAACATAAGTACTACAGTAAATGTGGCACTTTATCTTGAAAAAGGCTGCAGTCTGCCGGTGGAAGTGGGTGTCGGGGGAGTTAGGTGGGTTGTCATGAAGTGCTCTAGGGCTCCTGACGTCACTCAGCTGTAACCCCTCCTGTGGGTGGGGTGGCTGTTGGAGGTGTGTGTTGTGTGTGTCCCTGTTCAGCTAGACTTAGCTGAGTGTGACTGTGTGCTCACCAGCGTTCTCCAGACAAAATCAGGCCCAAACACAGATGAAGTTTGCAGTGTGCTCCCGTTGTTCCTAATAGATCAAGTCGTGTGGGAGCAAAACTTTACAGCAGCACTGATGGTATGTTAATGGGTTTTTGTTTTTGTTTTTTGAAGACAGCTAAGAATGAGCATATATAGCCTTAAATCTGGAGGTTCCTATGGATAGGGGAACTGAAATTGAAGGAGACTCATATAATTATTTATAAAGGAGTCTTTTAATGTGTTATGGACAAAAGGGATACTGGTATTTTACGCCTACCTTCCACATTGGTTTGAAAAGCTTTCTGTTAATGAATTCAATTTGCAGATTATATAATCTGAATAAAACGGTAGGCTCTTGTATAGTTAAAGAGGATTGGGTTCAGTAGGTGTGGATAGATAGCAGTATTTTGCAGTGTTAAACTCTGTGAAGGATGGTTGGTGATTCTGTAGACCCCACGGTGCTTGCTTTCTGACTTTGGACTAGAGAAGGTAATGGCCATGCATGTCCCAAATACCGAGAACTAGTTCTGAACTTTTCTTGCTGTTTAGAGCCATACTGCCTTGACAGCATATTAAACTTACCAACTTTTGATTAAACAACCCTAAACTAAAAGGCACTTAGAGAAATACCAGTTAAATCTTTATCTGTTTAAAAATAATATCCCAGAAATTTTTATCTGGCTTTTGGATGCTGTAGTCTGTTTTGAAGTGGTTTTTACCCTGATTATGTCAGTAGTATATTGTAGAAATTTACAAAGTACCAGGAATATAAGAATAACCCCTATCTCTATCATCAAGAAAGAGCCGTTCCTAGTAAACTCGCATGTAAGCATTGTTGACCACACTGTGTATACGCCTTTGTTATCTTTAGTTTTCATTTCTTTCGTGTATAATTTTGGGGTCACAAAGTGAAAGAACACAAGCTCAGGGTCAGATCTGCAGACATGGCCCAACTTTCAGGTATCCTATATGGACCTAAATTAGATTACCTATGTTGAGAGCTTGGCGTATGTAACATGTAATATAGAGGGTAGGTGCTATGATGTACTTACTGACCTGTATTTTAAAAATCTGCGTAATGTCATGATAATGGCTGCTTAATATGTGTCAGATGATGCGCCCCACAAGTTGGTTAACCATTTCCTAGTTTTAGAAATATGCTTTTCTGTTAATTCTGTCATCTCTCACTTTTAGATCTCTTTCTATTAACTGATTTAATCTTGATCTTGGGTCCTACTTCCCTACTTCTTTGCGTGTCTAGTGGTTTTGGTTGCTAAGCATTGCTGCGTTTTATGTTTGGAGTGCTAGGTTTTGTCGCATGCTCTTCAAAGTGTTGGGTTTGTTCTTGCGGCCAGTTGTTACTTGCCTATCAGTTTGATTCTTTCAAGGCTTATTTTTAAGCTTTGTTAGTGTAGTTCTAGAGCATCCTTCATTCTAGAGCTACGTTAGTTCCACGACCAACATGTGCCTGTTCTGGGCTCTACCCTGTGTCCCGTGTGTTCACTGAGGTCTCTCCACTCTGGCTGGTGCGGACTCCCAGCCCTGTTTGAACTCTGGCCGTGAGTCAGTTTACAGGTAGTTGTTCTTTCCTCAAAAGTTGTTCTCTGCCAAGTCTTGTGGAGGTTCACCCTATGCATGCTCAGATTGGTGTTCAACAAAGACTCACAAGGATCCCTACACAGTTCTGGAACTTTCTCTGTAGCTCCCTCCTTTTTGATACCCTGCCACACAAATTATAGCCTCCTGGGCCTTCTCTCCTCAGTCTGTGTTCTCAGTTACAGGTTCTGGCCGGGCTGTGTCTGGGCCCCCTCCCTGCACCTGCAGTGTGGAGACGGCCTCCAGCAGAAGGCCCGGTGGATTGCTGGGCTTGGCTTGTCTGTTCCCTTCACGCTGGGGCCGTGTTTCTGCATGGCCTGTCACCCGGGCTCTGAGACAGTTGTTTTGTGGATTTTGTTCAGTTTTCAGTTCTCACTGGCTAGTGAGGAAATCCAGATACCGTTTCTCTCTTCAGGTTGGAAGCAGAAGCCACTTTTCATTTCCAGAGAGAGACGCTTTTTGACACAGTGCATTTTAACAGGTTAACAGTAATGTTTGAGGGTATCTTTTCTGCTCTCGAACATGTTAAAAGAAAACCATTTATTAGGAGAGACACTAAAATGGGTTTTTCCTCGCTGAATTAAGTGCCTTTAGGTCCTTGGAAAGCATTCAGTGGCTCTGAAACCAAACCTTAGGAGCCATCAGGTCACTGGGACAGCTTGTGCTCCTGTTTGTGACGAAACTGTTCGTCTAGTGAGCCGCACGAAGTTTTCACATGGTTTACCTTGTGGGGTGTTTTCCCCTGAATCTCTGCGTTTACCTTTTAGTTTAGTCATTAACAGTTGATTCTGCTCTAAATTACTGTCCCTGCATTGGCACGAGGTGATCAGCTGTGTGCCATTCGGAGGCCCCTTACCTTCTCATCTCTAAGTGGAGGGAGCTGGACTAAAGGGACTTCAGGGTCCCTTCCATTCATTTATTCAGTAAATGTTTGTCGAGCGTTCTAAGCACTGGGAACAGACAGGGACCCTGCTCTTACGCAGCCTAGTGGAGTACAACAACAACGTTATATTATAAATAAACAAATGGAAAGAAAGAACTTTGATGAGGAGTGCTACCAAGAAAACAAACTAGGGCAAAGTGAAATGGTGATAGGATGGGACCCACATTAGGTGGGGTGGTCCAAGAAGGCTTGTCTGAGGAGATGACATTTGAGCTGCAGACCAGATAAGCAGAAGAAGCCACCATTTGAAGCTCTAGGGCAAGGACATTCTAGGCAGAGGTAAGACCAGGTACAAAGGCCCTGAGGTGAGCACAGACGTGGACGGTGAAAGAACATGGCTGATTGTCATGAGTGAAGGGCCAAGGGGCATCAATGATGGGGGGGGACCTGGCTTGGTGCTGGCAGTCTGTGATTCCAAGACTCAGCCCTGCTATGAATATTTCTCTACCTAAATAGGCCCCAGTTAGATGTCACATGGCCCCATAGGTGGATAACAGAAGGTCCCAGGAGTCATCATATTGGGGTAGGTGTGGTGGTCGAGGCACTGGCAAGATCACAGAGTCTACCATCAGCAGGGACTGTATTGGCACCAGGGAGCAGTAGGGGTTTAAGAGGACGATGAAGGCCGAGTTTCAGCAGTCCTGGTCAGCGCGAGCCAGCATGAATACCCTTCCTAAATTTGCAGGACCACGGACAGCTCCATAGGCCCTGTTGCCCCAAAGATGATGTTGGGCTTTTGCTGAAGCTCACATATGAAGGCTACATGGACCCCAGAGCCTAGAAATGCTGCTTCCATAGGGAGAAGCCATCAGGAAAACTGCTTGGAGAGTGCAGGAATGTGTGGCTTTCAAATCGGGAAAGAAAAGACACTGACAAGCAGAGCAGTTCAGGGATGGACGGGGCTGACCCACAGCCGGCCGGCTTTGTCCTGGTGGAGGGCAGCCGACGAGCGCTTGGCATCCTCCGATTTTGCCAGTGTCATTCTTACTGTGCTTTAATACAGCACCAACTAAAACTCCAGCTCAAGGTTAGTGACTCTTAAAGACCCAGACAGCTCTCACTTGTCATTATTAGCACACTGGCATGTGTGGTCTGCAGGAACCGCCTCCTCCTGAGAATGCCAGAGCCTCCAGCCTGTCTCCACTCGTCCCTTTATCACATCATTCTTCACCCCCATGTTGTGTGGCCTCCCATCTTGCCTCTGCACAGGCTTAGTCCTGATGTGATCTCTTTAGGCAGGAAAATTGTGATTGTCAGCCATCATCTAAATAACAGTATCCTGTCACCTGCCATTGTATTTCTGTGTTCCTTAAAACAGCATTTTGCTGGGCCAGCCCAGTGGCCTTGTTAAGTTCGGGCACTCCACTTCGGTGGCCTGGGGTTTGCAGATTTGGATCCCTGGCACAGAAGACCTACGCACTGCTTATCAAGCCATGCTGTGGCAGTGTCCCACATACAAAAAATAGAGGAAGGTTGGCGCAGATGTTAGCTCAGGGCCAATCTTCCTCACCAACAAAAAAAGCATTTTGACAGATTCTTGATTTGAACATTTATGTTTTTATTCAACTATTTTTCTTTGTCTTTCATTGTATCCTATAGTCTGGCTTTTTTAGTTAGCACTCTAATGAAACAACTTGCTCGAGTTTGTTGATGGCCTCTAATCTCCCCTCCCATTCCCTCTTCTCCATTCTCCACCTCTCTGTGGCATATGCCTCTATTGACAGATCCTCATTGCCATGGCGTTTTCTCCATCCTTTGGGGAAGCCTATGATTCCCTTCCTCCTCCTCTCTTGCCTCCTCGCCCTGCACTCTCTAGGAGGCCCACTTTCTTGTTCTTCCCCTTGGTGCTCCTACTTCTGAGTTCAACCATCATTTCTGGGCACCAGCTCCCAAGTACTTACCTCCAACCCTGACTCCTCCTGCCCCAGTTCTGGGCTCTGTAGCATCTTCACCTGAATAATCACCGTGGGTAAAACTGAGTTTCTCCTCTTCTCCTCTTCCTCTAGCTACGTCAGACTCCCCTGTGGTTGCCCTGTCTCTCCTGGGCACCCAGGCTCAATGGTTCAGAATTACTCTGTTTCTCTATGCTCAGGAAGTTATCTGGTCGTGTTGACTCTAGCTCTCAATTCGAGTGGGGTGAGGAATGAGGGACAGAGAAAAGTGGAGACAGCAAGTGTAGACCAGGTGAGGCTGTGATGGATATGAGAATAGAGGGCAGTGCTGAGAAGAAGAGCAGATTAGAGTAGGCATCTGAGAGTAGAAGAGACTGGAGAACGCTTTCAAAGACAGAGAGGGGAAGGACCTGATAGAGGAGAAGTTAAAGGTTAAAAGAAAGAGAAAGGATCCTTGCTAGCTTCCTCAGAAGGATTCAGCAACACCCTTTCTTACTGGTAACAGCTTATCAAATGCTCTTTCAGTTAGAAATATGCCGGGTTACACATCCTTTAGAAACTTATCCTATAGGTTTGCCAGCATTGGAAAGACATAAGCCAAGGTTACACATCGCAGCATTGTTTGTAATATCAGAAAATCGCTGAATATAAGTGTTTATTGCACTGTGGGTTGGTAAATGAATCATAGAACATCCACTCAGTGGACTGCTGTGTAGCCTTGGGAAGGAATAAGGAAGCTATGACCTGATAGACAGCAATTTCTAAGATACTGTCAAATGAATAAAAGCAGGATGTAACAGAACACTATGTGTATATAATATCATTTGTTTTTTTTTAAAGGGGGAGATGGTGAAGGAGAAATATTGATATCCTTATTTGCTTGTATTATGCATGGAGATACTCTGCAAGGGTACCTGGAAACCAGAAATGGTGGCCAGCTGGAGGGTCAGGGTCCTGGGGTGGGGTGGGGGGAGGCCTTTTGCCATGGATCTTTTTATATTTTTAGACTCTTGAACTATATACATGTACTATAAGCTCTTCCAAAATTTCAAAACATTGAATTTATTTTTTTAAGAAACCCTCCAAAATATTTCTGCCAGTTGACTGAAAGTCAGATTGTTTAACCAAGGAGACTGACTTCTCTAAATGCCCATTCATCAGTCGTTTCTGATAGCTTTGGCTCATTTTCTTTCACTTTGAAGGTAATATTTCTGACCCATAATTAATCATGTTCTTCCCCTCAGAAAACTTCTGTCATTGCTAATTTTATTAGTAGAGCCTGATCCAGGCTTCTTACATTTCTTTCCCTTGCTTCTACTCCCCAAAGGCTCTGTACATTCATTACCAGCTTAGATAGTATTTAGACGAATCATATCAATAAGATAATTATTTACCTTACGACTTGAATTCTTACCCTGACATAGCTTGGTAACCCTAGGAAAGTATTAAGTGAAACTGTCGACTTTATTATAATAAGAAGTATTAAGTTCAGGAGACCGTATCTTTAAGACTGACTGAAAACAGCACCGGGTTAATGTCGAGGAGCTGCCACAGGAGGGAAGGTTAGCAGAACATTTCACGTGGCAGGAAAGAGAGCTGTCTTCAGCTGCTTAAAAGGCTGTTGGAAAACGTGGTAGAGCTGGGACCAGTGGACAGACGGTGTACTAGTCACATCCCAGGGCAGCAGAACAAAGAACTGAGTGTTTCCGGTGCCCCACTAGAGGGCAGCGTCTGCGGTGGCGGCTGCGGCCGCATTCCATAAACAGCAGGGACAGACGGGTGCGTTGCGTGTCTGTACAAGTCAGTCTTGATTCAGAAAAAGAAATTTCAGCTAAATGGCAGATAGCCTTGGCTCTAATAAGATATTTTCTTGAATCAATTTCCTTTTTTCTTTCAACTTCTGAGACCTATTCTCTTTTAACTCCATTCTTCAAAAGTCCCAAATTTTGTAGCCTCTTTTCAGCAAGTATCTTTCCATCTTTATTTCTTCGGCAAGATAAGCAAGAGGGTGATTTCCTTGTCAGACTTAGAATGGGAAAATGCCTTTAAAAGGAGACTTTGAAAAGGTTCTAATTTTTAACATTCCTGCATTAATATGTTAAACCTGGGTTTGTAATGAGCATTTTTACTTAATTCGTAGACAACACTGGGGAGTGAATTGGTAGCAGGACATCACAGACGACTGTGATTTCAAACTCTTGACAGGTACATCTCCGTTTATGGATGCGTTAACAGCCAATGGAACAACCAACATACAGACATCTGTTACAGGAGTGACAGCTGGGAAAAGGAAATTTATTGACGAGAGAAGAGACCAGCCTTTTGACAAGCGGTTGCGTTTCAGTGTGAGGCAAACAGAAAGTGCCTACAGATACAGAGATATTGTCGTCAGGAAGCAGGACGGCTTCACCCACATCTTGTTATCAACAAAATCATCCGAGAATAACTCACTAAATCCAGAGGTGAGAGATGTCCCTTGGCTGGTTTGTGCTTCCTGTCTCTCCACGCTCCTGCTGGCCGAATTGGTGCTCTTCTTTGTGCTCTTTCTAACTCTCCTTCTGGGCCGCCTCACAGTGCCCACCAGAAGGTAGGAAGCAGCGGTCAAGTTTGCAGGCTTGCTCCTTAGAACGCTTTTGACTGCAGGAGATTGGGGACCGTGTGCATGTGTCGAGGTCCATCTTCCTTCTAAGGGGTGGGGGCTGGGAGGGGAGGCAGAGTTCTGCACAGGGGAGGTGGTAGTTGTGTCTCCGTCCTTCACCTCGGGGTCAGGAGGTCTTAATCCTCGGGGCTTCCCTGAAGTCACGTATAAAATGTGCGGGCACACGTGCTTTTCTTTAGCTTTCATCAGGTTCTCGAAGGGTCCTTGGTTCAAACAAGATTGAAGTGCCTGGTCCGCAGCCCCTCAGGAACTGAACGGTCCTTCCTAGTCAGTCTTCAGCATCAGCATCACAGTGGGGCTTAGTGCTAGAGAGATCCCAGCGTGTGCTCACTGCTCATAGTAAAGTTAGCTGCCAAGGATCGAGGCAGACTGGTGCCTGCAGAGGTTCGGAAACTAGTTCTGTGAAGTGTCCAAAACCAGAAGTAGTTGAACCTGCACTGCACCTTACTTAAAATTTTACATTCTAGTAGTCATTTGTTTTCCACTTGTGAGCAGCTAGGTCAAGTTTTTTCCAGACAAGAAAACCAAACCGCTGTGTGTCTGGCCAGGGTCACATGACGAGCCGGTTGAGGAGTGCTTCTGGGCACATTTTTGGACTAGAGTCTCTTCATTGGTGATTTGTAAATGCTTCACGAAGATCATTTTAAATGGTTCTGTGCCCTTCTAAAACTACTCCTCCATGTTAATGTGTTTGTTCTTAATACTCTTCTGCACCCAGCTCTTGGGGTTTCTCCCAGGTGTGGTAGGCTGGTGTTTAAAAAAAAGGAACTGAACTGGTTTCTTTCATCTGGTTGAATGTGCCACCTGCTGTCCAAACTGTAGAAATGCCAGGTGGGCAGACCTTGTCTCCTGAGAGCCACAGTGGCTCGAATATTCAGGTAACTTAGGTGCACACGTCTTTCTAATTATACTCTCTTCATAATTACCTATGTAATTATGCTCTGTCTCCAGCCTTCCTAGTCTCTCGTTACAGAAATCTGTCAATTATTTTAAAGTGTGGTCGTTATAGGGAACAACGTCAGGCTGTAAAGCACTGTGTGCAGATCCTGATTGTCTGGTAATCGGGTGCTCTTGGCACTGCTGTCGGGAATGCTCTGCCACTTGAACTTCTGGTGACTTGCAGGTGATGAAGGAAGTCCAGAGTGCCCTGAGCACGGCCGCCGCTGACGACAGCAAGCTCGTGCTGCTCAGTGCCGTGGGCAGCGTCTTCTGCTGCGGTCTCGACTTTATTTACTTTATACGGCGTTTAACAGATGACAGAAAAAGAGAAAGCACTAAGATGGCAGAAGCTATCAGGTACGCATGAATGGTATCCGTAAACATCGGTCCAGTGTTTTGCTTTCAGCGTGCCAGTGCCCGATAGAGCAGGCTTAAACAAGCCTTGCAAATAAAATGTGTCTTTCCTTCCGAGAGACACTAGTAGCAAAATTAATTAAATCGTTTTCCTTTTCTGTGGGCCTGGCATCAGTTACTACTTTCCTTGAGCAAATGACCGATTTCAGGGCAGGCTCAGTCCCAGCGGTGCCCGGGGATGTGTGAATGATGGAAGTCTGCGTGAGCGTGGAGCCAGTTTCCATCATTGGTTCTGTGAGTGTGTTCTGTCTTCAGTCCTTAAGTAAAGATGCATTCTCTTTCACATCATAACTTACTGTTTGCTTGGTTATAAAATAAATTGGCTAGGCTTTATGACAAGCTCCTTCCGTAACATCATGTGGAAAGGTTTTTTAGTACAAGTGGTACACATTCTTGTTCAAGTTCATCCAACGACACATAAAACTAGATAATATAGAAGAAAAAGTAAAAGTAAAAGATCCCTTTCTCTCAGCCCCCTCCCCCCAAGGTGTCCACTGCTCGTTCATCTGTCTCCCCAGCAGTCTTGTAAACGCCTTCAAATATGTGTTCCATGCACACACAGATAACATAGATTCATTTTTGGTTGTGTTAAATAAATGGAATTATACTATGTGTTGTTTTCAACTTACTTCTTTCGTTTAACAGTATGACTTTAGATATTTCCATTTCCTCTGTCTTTGGACTTCCCACTGCTCTATCATAACAGGCTAAAACGCTTTCCCTAGAGCCACTCAATTCTGCTAGGCGTATCCAGGTGTATGTTTTGCTTATGTCCCCACTTCTCATGCTGATCGCTGTAAGTATATAAAAATGTCTGATTTTTCAGAGATTAATTTTATTTAAAGTGAATGAAACCCAGTCACCAACCAGAAAGACTGATGTACAGCCCCACCCCTTCCTGAAATGCCATGCCCTCAGTGAGCCCGTGAGCCCTTTGGGAATGCCTTTGTCGTTTACAGAAGGGTGGAAGCTGAGGGGTGCAGATTTGCAGATGGCAGTGAAATTGGTTGGATCTTCTCCAGAATCCCCAGATATTTGAAGAGTTGAAGTTGAGCTTCTTTTGATAATTATTGAGCTCCAAGTGGCTGGGACTCTAAGCACTGACTTGAGGGCACAGGGCTTCCTGGTCCCTTAAACTGCTCCAGGGGTGCACACCAGGATTGGTGGGGGTGCTTTTCTGGTTTGGTGGGTCTCAAGCCAGATGGGCACCTCTATCTGACGGATCTTCAAAGACAGGTCTTATGGGCGCTGCTGTGAGAGCCCATCAGAGGGGTCCCGGAACCCCACACCTTGGGGTTATAGAGTATCTATCACCTTGGCCTTTTATAACATTTTTAATCATTTTCAGAATTACTATCTTTCATCATACTGTACACACATGTGCACATATGTGCATGCAATACAGGGGGTTATCTATTCCTTAATCTTTGTGAACATTACCATTTTTTAGACTATCATATGATAGTTATTGTTTTCAAAAATAGCTTGAAATTTTATAATCCGATTTTATTAAGTATTATTTCTGGTTTCGTAAGCAATTTCAAACTTATATACTAGATGGGACCATCTTGTTACTCAATTTCGAATTAGACTTCTTGGTCACTGCACATAATTCCTTGACAGATTGTCAGTACCTCTGAGACAACGTGCAGATGTTCCCAGTTATTAATCCATCCCATCCTTTCATGATGAATTACGTGAATTTAATTTTCATTTTTTAAATACAAACTGCTATGCCTCAGATGGTGTCTTAGTATATTTTCTGTAGGATCACACTGACTTTACAGATAATATTGTGATTTGGGATCGCTGCTGTAGTAAGAGAATGGGATTTATGCCACTGCCTTCTCAGTTCTGGCTCACTTGCCCGCTGGAAGTTTCCCTAAGCCCTGCTGAGTCTAGTCCAGCCTGGTCTTCCAGTGTTAATCACGCTGCAGTGTTGGGTTAGGAAAAGCAGAGGAAAGACAGATCAAGAGACCTCATTTGTTAAACTTGTAGGTCACTTTAAATGTTTATTTTCATGAGCTGCCCACTCCCATTTCCTCTCCAAACCCTCCCGCTCCCATGCCACTCTCCTCACTCCGCACAAAAAGCTGAATTAGTATTCTAGGAAAAAGCTAAATCCTCCTTTAGGGAAATCCACTTGGTTCTTCTTAAAATGAATGTATTTTTGTCAATGTGAATTTTTCTTAATGGCAGGATCCGGAAAATAATTAATTATACCAGATTCAGTTAACCTTTACTCTTGCTCATTTGCATTTAAATTAATTTTTATATGTAGAAGATTAGCTTATACGTATAAAGCTTTTGGCTTATACACATAAAGCTATTCCTATGTATAGTTTTTGTTTCTATGGTGTCTTGTCTCGAATTCCTTAAAACTTTGGGGCAGAGAATGTCATTGTAGCAAGTTTCCAAAAGAAAAGTGAGAAAGAGGAAAATTAGGTTTCACGTGGATTGCCAGGTGTCCACACAGCTAATTCTTTTATCAGGATTGTTGGTGATAACCAGTGTGCAGATTAATTGTAATAAAAACATTCAGCACATTAGTGATAACAACAAGATTATTATGATCAGCTTAGAATATTAGGCTTTTGAAGTCTTGGGTCTGAGGGCCATGAGCCTCCTTTCCCCAGAAGGGGGAGGGTCTTCTACCACCACGAGTGAGGCGAGACCAGCAGGGCTTTGGGGGGAGAACAAAGTGAGTGAGTAACTGTCCCCTATGGGCTGCCCTCTTCCCCATTCAGTCCTGCTCCCTACAGTCACCGTGACGGGAGAGCACAGCTGAGACAGGGCAGTGAACCGACGGTTAAAACTTCTGACCCCAGGGCCTCATGTTCCCTCAACAGTTCCTAGACTGTCACGCTTCCGTGATTTTCTAACTCTTTGGTGATGTCTGTGAAGTAGTAAATGTTCTTAAAAGAATGGATATAATTTTGGTTTTGTTTAATTATAAATCTTTTTAAGCTAATTTTGTGGCAAATATAATTTCTTTCCTTTCCCTGCTATACTCAACACTGTCTTTCACTCAATTCACAGATAAATCAAAGGAAACTGAAATTTTAATTCAGTATGGTACATTGAGCACATCTGGGTGTTCATTTGTTTTGATTTTAAGTTTTAAAATATACTTGCTTTTGGGGCTGGCCCTGTGGTGTTAGTGGTTAAGTCTGGCACGCTCTGCTTTGGTGGCCCAGGTTCGTGGGTTCAGATCCTGGGTGCAGACCTACACCGCTCATCAGCCATGCTGCAGCAGCATCCCTCATACAAAATAGAGGAAGATTGGCACAGACGTTAGCTCAGGGCTAATCTTACTCAAGCGAAAAAAGAGGAAGATTGGCAACAGATGTTAGCTCAGGGCCAATCTTCCTCACCAAAATAGATATATACACATACACACATTTACTTTACGCCCACCAAAAGCAACAGGCAGGCCCTCTTTGAATGCAGGGCTCTTGAGAGCTTCATCCCCCGGCCTGAAGGCAGCCCCTGCCTCCCCACCTGCAGCCTGTGGCTCCATGTCCAGCTCACATGACTAAGCTTTGTGGCCCTGGGAAGTTTGTACTCAACAGAAAAGCATTTCTATGAAACATTTTGTTTATTTTTTAAACAAAACAAATTTCTCTGTGGACCATGGTTGTTCTGGCATGGTCACACGTCAGAATGGCCAGGTCGTGTCCTCTGAAATGGGAAGAGGTCCTCAGTCATGCCCCTCCCAGAAACAGCCACAAGTTTCAGATTAAGTTACTATTCCAGGCAAAAATAAAAATAAAATCATCTTTTTAGGGGGGAAAAATTCACTTCCAAACAGTTTCTTCAGCCTGTTAAAATCTAAGCTTAGAGTTTGCAATGTCTATTTTGGAAACAGATTTTTTTCTTCTATACAAACATATAACATGAGAGGGAAGACTTCTGCATGGAGCAGTTAATCCCTTCTGCCGTTTCTCTGTAGAAAACTTCATCCTTGCACTGTTCTGGTCATTCTTTCCGGACTAACCTGCCATCCCATCCGTGGTCTCCAGACGTCGTTAGCGCTGGAGCAGTTCCTGCCTCGCCCGTTCACGTGAGGCGGGTGCACACCGGGCTGCTCCAGGACACCCAGGGAGACACATTTTGAAAGCGTCTGCTCTGTATCATGGAAACAATTCCTCAGTTACCTTTTCAAGAGTCGTCATCAGTAACTAGGCATAGAAAATATATATCCATCATGTATCATTGACCCAAAATCCTCAAAAGGTGGCACAACTGAAGTAGCTTCGTGTAAACTGTCTATGATTATTTCAAGAACCCATTTAAAAGGTTCTCTGGCTCTTTGTATCTTTAAAACCTAGTGTGATCTTTTCCAGCAGTGCCTCAGAGGGCTCTCTCATTTAGAAAGGCTTAGTGTAACTCATTCATTTGAATGAGTTAATTCTCACTCCATGTCCCGATCCCACAAACCTTGCGGGATCCTGGGGCCTGGCTTAGGTCTGTTTGCTGACTGCAGGGTACCTTGAGAACAATCCCTGAGCTAGGCTTGCAAGCTGCCAAATTCTGCACTTACTCCTCTCTCCCTCTCTCCCCCTCTCCCCCTCTCCCCCTCTCTCTCTCACTCAGTGTCTGTCTCACAACATACTCACACTCCCACCCCTCCCTGACCTGCCCTCCTACAAAAAAATACATGACCCCTCACGTCAGGATTGGAGGAGGAGGGGAGACGAATCTGAACAGACTGCTCTGCCTTTGAACTGCTGACTTAGAGAGAGTACCCAGATTGTTTTCAGTACCAAAGATGGGGGTTGAATTTTGAATTTAGAATTAGTTCTGACCTAGAATAGTTCTGACCTGGAACTCAGACTGCCTGAAAGGAATTATCTTGTATTTGTTTTTGTGTATGTTTGTCCCTTTCTGCACCACGTTAAATGATAACAAGAAACCACCTCTGCATGTAAGATTAGATGCTAGTGGTGGGAAGAAGATGCACATTCCCAATACAGTGTGGCACCAGCCTACCCTAGATTGAAAAGCAGCCTACTCTTCCAGCCTGATCCCAAAACAAATCCAAAAATAGCATTGGCTGCGTTTTGTGAAACTCCACTTCCTCTGTGAAGGCCGCCCTGTCCCTAGTCTTGTTCTCCTTTGAAATCCTGCTGTGACTGTATCGCACAGCACACAGTGGAATACAAAGTGGTGTGGAGACGTGTGTCTGTTGCTCTTGTTTGGACTTCTGTCTTAATCCAGCCCGTAAGCTTCATGCCTCTACCTTCCCCAAGCCATTCAGTCTAGTTCTGTATAAACCCAGGAAATATCTGCTATTTCCAAATAATCACTGAGCTGTCTGAAATCACAAACCAAGTCCAGACTCAGACCCCATGGTTCCTGACCCCAGTCCACTAGTCTTTGCTCGACACCAGGCAGTCTCAGTATGCCTCGTGCCAGGTTTTCTCTGGGAGAATTTCTGGATTCGTCCTCTGAAGCCCGTAGTGTTTATTGGGCTCCTTGTGTCTTAAAAGGAAGAAAGGGTGAGGAGAAAGACATAGTGGTCATAGAGCCCAAGAGCCAGGTGCAAATACAAGAGCAGCCTCTGGCTGTATTTTACCCGCACACTTCACAGAGGTCCTGTAGCAACAGCCACTTGCAGCGTGGCCTCCAGGGTGTCAGTAAGCCTTTACAACATGCAGTAAATAAACCCATGATCCACAGCTTCTGGGAGAAGGCCTCCACCTCATCCCAGCTCTTAGTGATTTCCACGCAGTTTACATCTCGTTAAATTGAATTCCATAATGGTAGATTTTTCTGTTGCTCAAATACACAATGCTTTGAGTAATTCCTCATTTATTTTTCATTTTAGAAACTTCGTGAATACTTTCATTCAGTTTAAGAAGCCTATTATTGTAGCAGTAAATGGCCCAGCCATTGGACTAGGAGCATCCATATTGCCTCTTTGTGATGTGGTTTGGGCCAATGAAAAGGCTTGGTTTCAAACACCCTATACTACCTTCGGACAGAGTCCAGATGGCTGTTCCACCGTTATGTTTCCCAAGATTATGGGAGGAGCATCTGTGAGTACCTCTTTTTTAAAAATCATTCTAGAAAACTTGCTGAAGAAATCTAGTTTGCTTATTTTCTAAATATATGCAGGGCATCATTCTGTGGGGACTTTCCATCAAAATGCACTTGTAACTCAGTTCTTCATTAACTCATATTCTTAATTCATGAAATCATAGAAGGCTTTCATTCTTTGAACGTTTATTGACACTGTTTTGCATCATTTCCTGTAGAACCTCATTCAGTGAGGAATCTATATCTCTGTCTAATTAACCCTGACATCCACTATTAGTAAATACTCAGTTTGTAACCCAAACAACAGAATTTGCAATCAAAATATTCTGTACCTACTAGCCTAAAAGCTGCACTTTTAAGAGAAAGCGATGAGGGAGCAAGTGGCTTAGGATATGAATTTTCCCCATATAATTATGGAATTTTATTTTTTAACTGCTTAATTCCTCCATAACAGTAGTTTGTGTTTGTATATAGCTTGTAACTTACCATGCAGTTAAATGTGTTTCATTCCTTTTTCCTCGAAATAAGGCGAGAGGTAGGGTCCTGGGTTGGGGTCTTCAGAAAGAGGCACTAAGGCGGAGTTTGGCATGAAGGAGAAATATTAGGTAGGCAACACCAGTTGAAGGAGGAGAGGAAGTTGGGCTGGGCAGAGGGAGAAGTTGAACTGTGAGGCAGGCCCCAACGAAGCTTCGACCACACCATGGGGGGCCCCAATGTATATATGGCCTGTCACGGTTATCCTACAGTGGACCAAAATGGCTGGTTCCTTTATGTCCGTCATCACTGCATGTGGGCTGCCCTGGAAGAGCCTGGGGCCCGTGGACCAGGTGGCTCTCAGCAGCAGAGGGTGTCCCCGAAGGAGCTGATGGCTGGCTGCTGACAGCACTACCAGCACCTGAGCAGCAAGACTCCCTTGGAGGGGATCTCAGCGGCACATCCTCGTGTCCACCACAGTCCACCCCTTGTCCCTTCACATCTGCCTCTTCATACAGGTTTAGGGGGCAGCTCCTCCAGGCTTCCAGGGGGCTTCTCCTCCTGGGGGATATTAACTGGTGGTAACTGTTGTGAGAGGAACCACTGGGTGGTCAAGTTAGTGGGTAAAGGTATGATGAGGAAAGGCTATTTGCATCCTCTCGTTACTGTGATGGGAACGAGACTCCACGGCAGAGGAGCCTGGCAGCACCACCTCACTGGATGATTGGGCTTCACCCAAAATAAGACGTGTTGGCCACAGTTCACACTGATGTGACATAGCATCCCTCCGCCCACTCCTGCCAATCATGCATCCCCCTAGTCTGATCCTGAGAGAACGCCAGACAAGCCCAGGTCATAGCACATTGTACAGATACTGAGCAGTGCCCTTCCAGAGAGCCAAGGTCCTAGGAGTCACCAAGAGACAGGAAGCGTCACAGACTGGAGAGACTCGGGACCTGAGAGCTCGGTGCAGTATGGGGTCTCAGATGGATCCTGGGTCAGAAGGGACGGGAGTGGGAAAATGGGCGAAATTGGTCCAGGGTTTGTAGTTTGGTTAATCATATTGTATCGGTGGTAATTTTCTGGTTTGATCGTTGTAAGATGTTATATAAAATGTTAAGGTTCCAGAGAGCTAGGTGAAGCGTTTACAAGAAGTCTGTACTGCTTTTGTAATCTTTCCATGAGTCTAAACTTACTCCCAAAACAGGAAGTGGAAAATAGTTTAGAATACAGAAATGTAAAGGAGGAAGAAGTTTAGTGGACAAATCGTAGCCCCCACTGCCACATCTGGTCTCAGAGCCACCCCTCATCCTCATCATCTCCCTTCCTGTTCTAGACCCCCTCCCCCCACAGCTGGCACCTCTGCTGGCCTCGGTGGCCACCCTGGGGTGGACACTGGTCCCTGAAGCGCCTGAGGCCTGGTCACCATGACCCGCTCAGGCTCAGCTTGCTGCACTGGAACATTTACGGCCGCAGCTGGGCAGGGGAGGACCAACAGGCTCCTGGTGGGCCCTTGGGCTCCACACATCCCCTCTCTCCACACACTTGTGCAGCTGCTCCCAACTCCTGACAGTGGGGAGGGTCCCCTCCTCGCCCACTGGGCCTGGGCTCAGGGACACCAAGTGCCCAGGCAGTGGTTGTGGCTTTAAGTTCAGTGGGCCTCTTGCTGTGTCCGCTGGCAAAGTGTGCCCCCTTTGGGACCAGCAGAGCCCACGAGTTGCAAGGACAGAAAGCACAACATCCCTCAGGGGATCGTTGCGAGGAATGTGCAGCCACTCCTGCTTCCACCCCTTGTTTCCCAGACACAGTACCACATTAAGGTCTTTGACGTACTGTGTGTACTGTGAATGGTAAGACGGTGCCTGTCCTCATGGAGCACACCTCCAAACGGGGCTCCACCTCCACCTCTGGCCATCCCAGTGCTCCTTCAGACCAGAAGCTTCTAGAGGTGTTGAATGTCACTCAATCAGAGGACCCCGTGGTCATGGGCCCACTCCCACACCTCCTTTGCTGTGAGGGGCATCCTCTGGTCTGGCACAGTGCTCTGTAGCGTCCCATGCCAGCGGACCAGACACTCCATAAGCCTGAGTGATGCTGCCTGAGGACCTGCAGGCAGGAGAGCAGACCCAGACCCCGGGTAAGCTTCTGCTCCTGTGGAAACCGTCAGCTTGCTGCCAGGTGGCCAGCTGGCTAGTCTCCTCGGGAAGGGCGCCACAGGGTAGCTCAGCAGTGGCGTCTCCTGCTGGCAGGTGGACATCCAGTGGCAACAGTGGCTGAATCAGCCTCAAGAAGTTTAATAAGCTGTTGAGATCTGTGTCTCATACCTCAGCCACTCCATTCAGGTGTCCATCATGCCAGCACGTGACCAAGACTGGCCAGTGTCAACTGCCGTGCTGTTTAGTTCCTCTTCATGGTGGGTGCTCTCTGGTGGACACTGACATGGCACAGCAGTCTGCACACTTTCCCAGTCATCCATCCACACGCCTCTACCCCGGACCTCCTTGTCCCTGGTCTTTCAGGCCCCTGACCAGCCAGCCAGGCCATTCACCGCTGCCCTGAGTCTGTGTGTTCTAACTTTGATCCACTGCTCCTACGCCAGGTGGGTGACCAGGTGTATCTCCCGTTTGAGAGCATTTGCCCTCACTACAACCTTCTCGAGCCACTCCTGACGGAGGCTTGAGTGAAGTTGCCATCACAGTTTGGCTTGTACTCCCACACACTGAGCCAGCCCACCCGTAAGCCAAACTTGCTCATAAGGACTCCTGCATACAGCTGCACGTGTGTACTGAGGCAGGGCGCTGGCACCCCAGCGGTGGGTGACATGGGGTTTGGGCCACCTGCTTGTGCAGCTCACCTGTGCCCTCCAGTGTTTGTGCCTGATCCCAGCAGTGCATCTGCCACGGGCCCTGCCTGGCTTTACTCCTTGGTGGGCCTGATAGAGCTCAGTTGGTGATGGACATTCCAGTGTGTGGTCACTTGGTGTCCAATGATTAGGTATTCTGTCTGTGCCAGGAGCCAGTAAGCACCACAGAATTATTTTTTAAAAGGCCCACACTTCTCTGCTGTGGGCAGCATACCCTCCTCCAGAAGCCTGCATGCGATCCTCCTCTGGCAATTCAGGATCACTTAGCCTGGGCCATCACTGTCTCTGTGCTTCTAGGAGCCATCCCAGGAGTGAGGTCACATCAGCTCCAGGGCACCTGCCAGGGTGTTAAATCTTGTTTCTCAGGATAGCTCCCAAATTGGTGAACCCCCTGCCCCTTTGAACCTGGGTGAAGCACCCTTAGAATTTAGTCCCACATGTTCTGCCCGCTCCCACCAGCACGTTCTGGCTAGATCATGCAGCTCTGCTGGAGGAGGAGGCACGTTACAGGCCTGGTGGCCAGGAGAGGAGTTGGGGCAGGGCTTAAGGGAAGCAATGCCATCTTTTAGAGAGAGACTTCCACATTGTCTTGGAGCAAGGGGGCAGCACTTGTTCTTAATAGGGACAGGTGGGCCACTTCTACATGCTCAGAGAGCTCACAGGAGTCTCGGGTTCAGAGTTTGAAGACATCCACCCAGAAGTCCCCATGCGAAGTTGAAGGGTCTCCTCCCCCACTCATCCCTCCCGCAGCCTAATAGACTCTCCTTGAGTGGGTGATTAACTTTGTCTGGAGCTTGGCCACTCTAACTAATAAGTCCTAGGTCTGGGTCTGAATCTGGGTTTCAGCTTTGCCGTCTTGCTACCCAGGAGCCCCTCAGCTTGCATCAGTGGTGACTAGCAATTGCCATCCCATCACCTGTGAGAGATTTAGCACTTGGATCACCACCTGTGCTGGATGCCATTGGTGCTCTGCCTAGCCTGTGAGGGGGGTCCTTGTTGCCAGCCAGCTAGGGAGTGATCCTGCTCCAAAATCCCTCTCATCACCACTCTCTGTCCCACTCCCACCTGTCACAAGTTGGCTTCTCTGGACGCAGAGGCTAAGGTGGCTTTTGGCAGGCAGGACGTTTGTCAGCTCTGTCAGGGCAGGCGTGACGCCGGATTGGGTAGAGGGTGAAGGTGAGCTGTGGTGCGCCCCTGCTAACCCATGTCCCCATGCTCCGGAGCGTGTGCAGCCGCCACAGTTGTTGCAGGTGCCCCCGCCGCACCCCCTTGTTGAATGTGGCAGCCCCAGGGAAGGGCCCATCGTGGGTGAGGCTGCCCTAGGAGATCCTGCTGGGAGTTACCTGCTGTCAGCACTCCCGGCAGCTGGGCAGCGGGTGTTTCCTGGGCCGGAGAGAGGGTACTAGGTGGCACATCTATGTCCACCCCAAGTGGTGCTCCGTGTTTTACAGGTGAAGTAGCGCGTGTCTGAGTCCTTTGTCTTGTTGTTTTCACCATGCTGCATTCTTCTGACAGTTACTACCTATTCCAGTAGTAAGGGAATCATCATTGTCATCATTAAAATCATTTTAAGGTCATTTTGAGTCATTACTCTAGAGGAGATTAAAATAATGGGGAATTCTATCCTCTCACATTGTATGACCTGACCTAAGTAGATGTCTGATGTTGACGCACATCCACAGGAAGGGCAGATTGGAGAAATATTAAATAAACTTGACATTTGAACACATTTTGGGCAAAGGCATTTTGGAAGTGGAGCCTTTGAGCCAAATGCTGCTAAGGGGTGGAGGTCTTAGAGTTCACTGTGCTCAGGAAGCGCCATAAATAGCTTGAAGACGTCACTAGATGAAGGCCTACTCTTGGGTCTGTGGCATTTTTCCCCAGTGGTGAGCAAACATTACTTTTGCTGCTGCTTGTGATCTTCTGGTACCACTTGAGCAGCAGTTCTCAATGGGGGCAATTTTGCCCCATCCCCCACTCCTAGGGAGCAGGTGGCAGTGTCCAGAGGCTTGGTTGTCACGGCTGAGGAGACTCTAGTGGGCAAGGGCCAGGGTGCTGCCCAACATTCTCCAACCCAAAGGACAGCCTCCACACCAAAAATTTATCCAGCCCAGAGGGTCTTTGGTGCCCAGGCTGAGAACGCCAGCTCTAAAGCAAGAGCAGAGAACTTTAACTTCACACAATGTAAATTCTGCACTTTTTGGTCAGAGTATTTGACTAAAACGTCTATACAGAAAATGAATAAATGTAGTTGAGGTGAGTCATTGTGACAACTCTTGTTGTAAATGGCTGCCCATGCAATGCAGTTCCTTTCGTGAGCTTTCAGCAACCTGACAAATGGCTACAACAAGTTTGGTTTTCCCCACTTGATATGTGCAAAACTGCAAGGAGGATAAGCTAAACAGCATCATATTATCTGGGTAAGAAGAACATGCAGATAAAGCCAGCCGTGAGAGTATCCTTCCTTACAGGGTCTGCTGCAGGGAGGGAGGTCTCCGGAGCCAAGCTGTAGTCACAAACCATGTGAGTTAGCCTAGGACATTCTTCTGCAGTTCATCCCTCCCTGTCCCTGTGGACATTCATGGAGCACCAAACACTGCAAGGTCACAATCCTGTCTCCGGGACCACCCCTGTGAGCCTCTACCCTCAGGAAGCCTCTTGGGCTCTGTGATTGACACCTGAAGGGGCCTGAGTAGAGGGGAGCACTGAGCTGACTAACATGGGCTCCCCTTGATAAACATGGCGGCTCTCAGTCCTGATGGTGTGTGATGCTGGAGAAGCACCCAGTGAAGTCTTACCCTGAGTTTACCATGGAGAGCTGCCCTTCTGAGGAGACAGAATAATGTCCCCCAAAGATGTCCACGTCCTGATCCCCGTGTGGGAGACAGAATAATGTCCCACCCTGAGTTTACCGTGGAGAGCTGCCCTTCTGAGGATGTAGAGACTGGCCCGAGGAAGGAAGTGGAAGTGGCTGCCAAGCTGCCTCCATGAGATTTGAAGCGCCCTAGCCCCTCCCTGTGAAGCTGGTCAGGTGTCCTAACCACATCTCTTAATGAGATCTTTTTGGCTAAACAAAAAGAGGTCTCCCCCTCACTCTCCTCCGGCATTTCTCATTTGTCTGGAGGGAAACATAACTTTTTAAAAACAGTTGGATGGATGGATGAGTTTGCCCACCTTAGGTATTTCTGTGGGGTGTCCACATGTAGTCCCTTGTTTAGTCAGCCATCTTGGAACAAAATGGCAGCTAATAAATTTCCCAACCTTATCTTTACATGTCTGTTATTTGAGAAGTTAGAAACTTCTCACTTTAAAACTGCTGGAAAATGGTGTTGGGAAAACTGGACAGCCACATGCAAAAGAATGAAAGTAGACCATTATCTTACACCATACACAGAATTAAATCAAAATGTATTAAAGACTTGAATGTAAGACCTGAAACCATACAACTTCCAGAAGAAAACATAGGCAGTACACTCTTCAACATCAGTCTTAGCAGCATTATTTTCAAGTACTGTGTCTGACCAGGCAAGAGAAATAAGAAAAAATAAACAAATGGGACTACATCAAACTAAAAAGCTTCTGCACAGCAAAGGAAGCAATCAACAAAATGAAAAGAGTCTAACAATTGGGAGAAGATATTTGCAAACCATGTATCTGATAAGGGGTTAACATCCAAAATGTGTAAAGAACTCATACAGTTCAACAACAAAGAAACTAACACAATTTAAAAATGGGCAGAAGATCTAAACAGACATTTTTCCAATGAAGAAATAGAGACGGCCAACAGGCACATGAAAAGATGTTCAGCATCACTAGTTATTAGGGAAATGCAAATCAAAACTACAGTGAGATATCACCTCACACTTGTCGGAATGGCTATAATTAAGAAGACAAGAAATAAGTGTTGGAGAGGATGTGGAGAAAAGGGAACTCTCATACACTGCTGGTGGGAGTGCAAGGTGGTGCAACCACTATGGAAAACAGTATGGAGATTCCTCAAAAAATTAAGATTAGAACTGTTATGCAATCCAGCTATTCCACTGCTGGGTATTTATCCAAAGAACTTGAAAACGCAAATGCGTAAAGATGTATGCACCCCTATTTTCACTGCAGTATTATTCACAATAGCCAAGATTTGGAAGCAACCTAGGTGCCCATTAAGGGACAAATGGATAAAGAAGATGTGGTCTATATACACAATGGAATACTACTCAGCAATAAAAAACAATGAAATTTGGTCATTTGTGACACCGTGTATGGACCTTGAGGGTATTGTGCTAAGTTAAATAAGTCAGAGAAAGTCAAATACCATATGATCTCACTCATAAATAGAAGATAAGAACAACAACAAACCTATAGATACAGATATTAGATTGGTGGTTACCAGAGGGGAAGGAGGAAAGGCGAAAGAGGCATGTGTGTGGTGATGGATGGTAATTGGTCTTTGGGAGGTGAACATGATGTCTTCTGCACAGAAATTGAAATATGATGTTCACTTGAAATTTATATAATGTTATAAACCAATGTTACCTCAATAAAAAAAGGAAAGAAAAAACTGCTGAAAATTGCGTTTGTGAGAACATGCTCAAACTGAATGTATTTAATCTTGCCAGTCTTACCAAGGGAGTTTTCCTTATTGGTTTTATTTGATGACTGTAATTTAAATCAACTCTACCTGTACTTATGTGAGAAGCATTAACAACCTTGACTCAGTCCTACCATTCATACTTTTGGGTAAATTCAGAAATGCCCTTAGTTGTCCTGCACATCTGGACTAGAGAAAACTAAGGAGGGAAGGAATCTCCAGTGACAGCAGGTGCAGAGTTAGCCTGCCTCTGGAAGGAGGAAGACGGGTGGCAATGACAGCTCACTTCCTGGAGGGGAGGATTGCTTTGCTGGGCTGTCGGCCCCAGCCTGAGAGAGTCAAGGAAAGGGAAGGAGAGACACGGAGGGAAGAGAACAGTAGTAGGGCTATGAATTGACCTCCAGATGGCAAGAAATAATGTTCAAAAAAGTGCCTGTGGAGGACAGAGAGGGCCCCGCGGAGGGGCTGGGGAAGAAATGCGTGAAGGATGCTTGCTCTTCATTACTCCCCACTCCCCAGGGGCACACGGCCTGGCATGTGGTTTGCATCCTCTACCCAAGCTAAGACCCTGTGGTTCAAGTTGGTCTTGGGAACATACTTCACACTTGAGCGGTTTAGTTGTGATGTTTTCTTCACTGTATGTTGAGAGTAAAAGACACACAAACTAGGAAAGTTAAGTTCTGTGTTACCATGGAGCATGGCGTGCACTCAGTCATTGCATCAGGATCTCCGCTCCCATCATCTTAGAAGAATTATCTTAACAGCTAACAGTAAGGTTAAGGCACATTTCTAAATCTGTTGTTTTTTAAGACGTCTTCACTGAGAAGTGGTGTTCAGGGTTTTGTAGAACATCTCCAAACCTTTCAAGTGCTCCTGTCTTTGCCCTAGACTTGGCTCTGAGCTCCACTTTGGCGGAGCCTGTTATCTGTGCTAAGTGATGGACAGTGGTGAGTGTTGAAACCCTTGCAGGTCCTTCTTGTGAGGACCCCTGCCCAGCCCCGTTTCCCAGTCTCCATCTGCGTGGAAAGGGTGGGGAGTCAGCCAGCTATTTGCTTTGCCGACCCTTTATTAACGTGCTCCACAGACTACGCACTTCACCTGCCGTGAGCCATCTCGATGTGTTGACAGGAGGAGCACGGGGACTGTCAACCAAGGGACAGACTTCACAACTTCAAGGTCTTTCAGAACAGTGATTTTACCTCTTTTCAAAAGTGTGTTTTACTCAGAAGCTCATCATCAAGTTGTCTTAGTGACCATCAGTCTTCAGGAGGGTTAACCGTGCAAGATAAACTACAGACCGGAAATTGTCACATCAAAATAGTGGGAAGTGGGGCTGGCCTTTAACTAGTGGTTAAGTTCACTGCTCCACTTCAGTGGCCCAGGGTTTGCAGGTTCAGATCCCTGGCACAGACCTACACACCACTCCTCAAGCCACGCTGTGGCAGCGTCCCCCATACAAAACAGAGGAAGATTGCCACAGATGTTAGCTCAGGGACAGTCTTCCTCACAAAAACAAATAAATAAATGAAAGTAGTGGGGAGTTTCTTTGTCAGATGTATGTTCTGCCCTTTTCTCCTTATTTCAGCATCTCTGAGTCTGTCATCTGAATGAGATCAAATCCATACACATTGTGTTGAGACCTTAAAAGTGACCTAGAATCTAGGACTAAGTTAAAATCAATTTTATGTATATTTATACACACACAATTTTTTTTAAACAAAAACAAATGTTAACTTCTCCAGTGAGTCATGGGAAGTAAAGTCAGGCCTTCCTAAGCAGACTACAGTTAGTGGTCATTTTGGACAAATTCGGGTCCTGGGTATTTTATTTTAACGTCTAAGCAATAAAACACGCCTCCAAGTTACACTCAGCACAGACATTCGCTGCGTGAGAACACTGTCTCTGTATGTGGAAAACCACTGGCCTCTCGCATGCAGAAAATACTGTGCTGTAGTTCTGGGACTGGTCCACATCCTTCAAATGACAAATTTTCTGGCCTTGCGTGTGCCTCAGTTTCCCAGGAAACCGTTCTCTGCGTTGAGTGAGTTGGCATGTAGGGATGGCTGACACTGGGAGGAGGTGGTGGGTGGAGAGGGACGTGCCAGTAACTTGAAGTGAACAGCAAATAGACCTTTTCTAACTTAGATTCCTGGTTACCTGCATGCGATTCTGTATTATGTCATGAAGTAAGCCTTTCATATTCTTTTTAAAAAATCCCAGGCTGGGGTGTTACTTCCCATCTGCCTAGTTGATTGCACCTTGCGTGGTTTGTTCTCCGTCACAGGTTTGAGTTAGGGATGGATTTTCAGGTTGGGTCTTCCCTGCCCACCTGCCCCTCACCTTTCTTGTCAGCACCAGCTCTTCTTCCTTTCAGGCAAATGAAATGCTGCTCAGTGGGCGGAAGCTGACGGCGCAGGAGGCGTGCGGGAAGGGCCTGGTCTCCCAGGTGTTTTGGCCCGGGACCTTCACCCAGGAAGTCATGGTTCGCATTAAGGAGCTGGCCTCGTGTAACCCAGTTGTACGTTGAAATTCCTTCTCTTACTTTTTTCGTTTTTCTTGCTATGACCTCTGCCTCCAGACAGCTCACACCTTGACCAGTATTTCCTAAGTCCCCCACATCTGCCCCCTGCCCAGCCACCTTCACGGGAGACACTGATGAAGCCACTGCTCCAGAGCTGCCTGCTTCGTCCTCCCTTTGCAAATACCTAAGAATCACAGGAATGCACTTCGATCTGAGACTCAGTAACTGGAAAATGTCCTATGAAAGTCTACAAAGAACATTTACGTAGTTCTTACTGTTCCCAAAGCCCTTTCATCTAATCACATTTTTTTCCTCCTACAGTGGATCTAAGTTTTTGTTTAATAAATGTGCTGGGTAATATTCAGTCTTCTAACAAAATTTCATTTAGCAAATGACAGAATGAAATATTTAATATTAACTGACATAACTCCCATCTAAGCTATCCCAGATAAATGAACAACGCTTATTGTTAAAATTAAGTTTTGGTTAGAAGATTCCTCAATAGGCATTCTCCAAGTTTTCATTGAGCATCGCAGCAGCTGACGTCTGGTCCCGGGGTCCACACTGGCCCGCAGCAGTAGCCTGGGGCCAAGGCTGGTCTTGATGCTGGGAGAGGCCCGGGATGCAGATAGCACAGCTCCCTTCTGAAATAGGTTGACAGCCACTTTGAAGTTGAGAATTTGTCCAATATCTAGTGTAAAATATACTTTATACATATATTAGGCCTGATGTGTATTGTGAAAAAAATGTCTGGTAGTCTTTTCAACAGATAATTAGTCTAGTTTGATCATTGCCTCCATAAATTTGGGGCAAAATGGAGCCAGCGCTTGCAGACACACCCTGCTGACTGACGCTTATTATCCGGTCCAGGTGCTGGAGGAATCGAAAGCTCTCGTGCGCCGTAACATGAAGGTGGAGTTGGAGCAGGCCAACGAGAGGGAGTGCGAAGTGCTGAAGAAGATCTGGGGCTCGGCCCAAGGGATGGACTCCATGTTGAAATACTTGCAGAGGAAAATTGACGAGTTTTGATTGGCAGGCTGCCTGCTGATGACACTGGAATTGTATTGAGCAGGACATCTGTGACTACAATTTGCCCTAATTCATCACCACAGCCTGAAACAAGTTCACTTGTAGCTCACGCTTGGAGGCAGGACTTGAAATACCCAAGCTATTTATTATCAAGGAGTTTTTAAGTACTGTAACTTTAAAATAAACAACTACAAAGCTCCTTTGTCCAAACGTCATTATTTTATACGTAATCTGCACACAGGTATCAGAGTGCCTGGGGAGCGCTAGACCGCTCTCTGAAGCTCTCATTTTTGTTATCTTTGGCTAGTACTGTATAAAAAAGAAAACAAGTGTGTTTTGCTGGTTTGGGGTGGCAGAAAAGTCTGGAATAATGTTTGTTTTCCTTATTTTTTCTTTCTAGAACACAGAATCTAAAGAGGTATTAGCCAGCCTCACTCCCCTGCCCCAGGGAGAGATAGAGAAAGATCTGAGATGTCCCTTTGTCTCCAAGAAGGTACAGATACCTCAGAGATGGGACATTCCTAATCAAAGGAAGACTTACCTATTACGATAAGTGTTTCTGGTGAAAAATCCACTGAGAAACATACCTCCAAACTAAATGTATGCTTAGGATTCATGCTGAGAAACCAGTTGATTTCTCCCTTGTTTTAATCTGTCCACTTCTTACCCAGTTAACGTGCAGAAACCACTGTGTGTCTAGAGGAAATCTTGTTCTGCAGTGTCAGCGAGTCACTGCAGAGCTCAAGTATGAGTATCTAAGTTATAAGGTAGTCTTAGTGGGTTTTAAGGAATTAGTTTTTCTGACTCTTTTGAAAAATAACTACATAAGTGCTTCTTGTTGCTGGGTGAGAAATAGTACTTTATATACAGTTTTGGTTTTCTATTTGCAGATATCATTGATGTATTACACCAAAAAAAAGTATTTTTATGTTTATAAAGTGTAATTTTTAGGTTCACTTAGAATATATTTTATTTAATAAGTTAAAATTCTTTTGGCACACTATTAAATGCAGAAACTCCTTTTGGGGAAGAAAAAAAAAAAAACTACCTTCTAGTCAACATTTAATGTTCTCAGTCTCTGCTTTCCTGTCTCCACAATGTACTGAGTACAGTATGGTGTCCAAGAGTGCCCGGTGTACATAGGCGTCGCATTCCTTTCTGGAGTGGGAACTGACTCCTGATTACAGATGCCTATTATTAGTTAGGCTTCTGAGCTTGCAATCATATTGAATGTATGAAGAATGAAATAAAATCAAAACCTTATTTTTGTACAGTTTTGAAGTTTATACTTAGAGCCGACCACCTCCCGGCCGCGTGGAAGCTGTACAGTGTGTAAAGCGGCCTTCACCTTGGATGGGTCGGTGCGGTATTTTTGCATCTGTGGGACCTACTTTTTCGTTCAGTAGTTTGGACTATATATAAACTGTACAATCTGTAAAGTTTTTATAGAATAAATATTCAGCTGTGAAAACTGGTTAAATAAAACTAATATTTCTTAACACATTTGAAACACTTCTCTGATAATTCTTTACTGCTGAAGTTTCTCATGGGATGGTTAGTGTTTCTTGTGAAATATTCAGATGGGCATAGTACCTTTGTACTGTTCAGAGAATGCACACCTGTGCACCCACACCTAGGGAGGAACTGGAGGATGACCGGGATCCCGTCAGGTCACGCCTGCCGTGCCCCCAGCTTACATTTCCTGGATTTCGTGTCAATCTTACCCTTGCTTCTCTTTCACAGAAGCATGTTTCTGACATATATCACCTAGTTTTGCCTATTTTTGAACTTTATATCATCTCACTTGTATATAAGCTTCTGTGATTTGCCTCTTTGATTCGGTATTGAGAGTTTAAAATATTTCTTGTACCCGTCTGTAGAGTTGTAACTTATGTCCTCTCTACCCACACCTGCAACGTAGACATTTTCATTCCTGTTTTATAGATAAGGAACCTGAAGTATGAAACACTTCACGTAGGAGTAGGACCAGACTTCCAACCCAGTTAACTGTGACAAAACCTATATTCTCGCCACTACTCCATAATGTCTGTTGTCTGGAATTTACAAACAGGGAACTAATTCAGTGGACTCTCAAGTTAGGAGTCTGATTTCATAAACGTGGACTTTGCATTCTCTGGGCCGTGTTGGCCACATTCTCTCTTCTCTCTTCTCTTTTGAAGCAAAACTTCTACCTTTTAAGTTCTGGCTCCTGAATAATCAAGCCCAACTAGGAGGATGAACTGACGACAGTAAATTCTTAGGTTCATGCCCAGTGAGGGCAACAGGAAATGCAATCTCTCATATTGATGGAAGTCTAAATTAGTTCAACTTTAGAGGAGAATTTGACAGTAACTATCAAAATAAGTATTAAAAACCTGGACCCAGCAACTCCATTTAAGGGATTCCTCTTAAGGAATGAATTCTTACAGGAAATATGAGAATAAAGATGCATATGCAATTAACGCATCTCAGAATTGTTCCTAATAGTGGAAAGTTGGAAATAGATGCTCATCAGTAGGGGTCAGGTTAAATAATTATGCCACAGCCACGCAGTGGAATCCACAGCTGTTGAAAATGGATGGAATATTTATAAAATCTTAGGTGAAAACATATTAGGGAACAATTTATATCAAAAACACCCATTATGTGCTTTTAAAAGTTTCAAAGCATATACACAAGAAACAGGTTCTTCTTTATTTATCAGGTCCTCTCCCAAGTGCTTCCAAGCTCCTGGGTTGAAATACTGCTGTGCCCCTCGGAGAGGTGGAGAGCCTGTGACCACCGAGAGCCAGAGGGGCCATTCTGCCCGCGCGCGGACCACGGCCAGCCCCTTCTGGGCCTTGGTTGCTCAGCTGTGCTTACGCTGCAGTACATGCCAGCTGCTGTTCTAAACCTTGTATGTGTATTAGCTCATTAATTTTTTTTGCAACTACTCATTTTCCAGAGAACATTAATGCAGTATACATAAGCACTATAAAATGAGAACTCTCAAAAAAAAAATCTTTTGGTAGGCTGATGTAGTTTCTGACGTCTCTGGCAAGAAGACTAGTGAAGACTAAAGAAATCAGAATCCCCAACTTGGAAGAGCTTTGAGGGAAATCCACACCCACAGTGTAAACAGAAGCACAGTGTGTGGAGGGCCGCTGGTGTGGGCTGCTCACCCCGCTTCTCTCTGCGCCTTGTTACTTGGTCATAGTGAATGGGGAGTGCCCCGAGTATGCCCCAAGAGTCTGGGCAAAGCAGGAGCCCAGAGAGCCAGGGGCGGCTCCTTAGCCAACTCTCTCTCCTTTGGCCACATCACAGAGGCTCCAACCCACTTATTCATTACTTCACCTACACTATATGTGAACGAATGTTGTAACTTCTCCAAAGGAAGGCAGTTGTGTATGTTACAGGTGCACTGGCCCCTGCCAAGTAGTGACGCACATGTTCAGAGGGACAGCCGCAGGCACGGGGCTCTCAGCTGGCTCTGTCACTGCCCTCAGGAAGCTCTCTCATCTGCTTCCCCCAAACCCTGGTCCAACGAGCCATTCTGGGGCCCTCTCTGTTACTGACCTTTCTGTCCTCTAACTGGCTTTCCCCAGCCCATGACCTTCCTGTCCTAGAGTGCACTGTCATGGCCTCCAGAACATGCTGGGGGAGCCCTGCTCTCCACATGATGGGAGAGACTCAGCAGGGGGAACAGTCCTCCAGGGGGCCCTAGGCCCTGGAGTGCAGCCTGGAACTTGAGAGAGGGGAAGCACTGTGACGTTGCATGCACCTGGTTATACATGAGGAAACAGGCCCAGAGGGATCAGGTGACTTTCCCATCATCATACAGCCTGTAAGTGGCCTGCCACAAGGAATAGCTAGTTTTCTACACATTGCGCTGCTCCATGTGCCTGCCTTCCTCTGCACCTTTACCTGCCAATATCAGATTGAGATGAAAACAGGCTCCCAGCTGTGTAGATAAGTGGTCATCAAACTGCACATTACAATCACCTAGAGAGCTTTGAAAATACCCATTACGCTGGCTGCACATGAGACCAATTAAATCAAAACCTCTGGACTGAGGTCCAGGCATCTGGGGTATTTGACCCAGGACACGGAGCTTGACTTGTCTGCGCCTGGGTGTGGGGAAGGGTGGGAGGGTGCCCTGGAAAGTCCAGTCCAGTTCTGGCATCTCTTGGGGCTGTAATTCAGTGGGTGGGAGTGTGGGGCAATAGGGCAGGGTGGGTGATCTGAGGCTGCTGGGCAGCTCGGGATTTAGGGCTTTTTCAAGTGGAGGCTGGACCTCAGAGAATTTTAATGGTCTGCGAAGTATTTCTGCATCTGAAGGAGATAGACCAGTCCACTAAGCTCACTGAATGCTAGTATTTAGAAATAAACACCCTCACTGCTTGGCAACGGGGGAAGGGCTGACGATATTCCAGGAAACTCCTCCCTGTCCTCTGGGGAACATCTGACAGTCTCTGAAGATGCAAATATCTGCTCTGGTGAAAATGTCATGGCTTGATTTGAACATTGGTTTAAAAGTTACTTTTTTGGTGGGGTTGAAAACGTCAGCATTTCAAAAGCAGACTTTTTGATCTTAAAGCCATATTATGTCCTTAGATAACTAATAAATTTAATACAGGCATTTATAAGAATAAAGGCTAAGGGCTAATGAGTTTTAACATTAATTCCTATGTTCCTAAATTTTACATTATATTCTAACACTGGCAGGTATATATATATCACTTATATGAAACACCCTGGATAGAACAACTAGACAGATCAACAAGGAAATGAAACACTTGAACAACATTACAAACCATGTAAACCCAACACACACATCTATAGAACCCTGCACCCAACAGCAGAATGCATTTTCTTCTCAAGGGCACATGGAACATTTTCCAGGATAGACTATATTTTAGGCAATAAAACAAGCCTCAATAAAGTACGTCCTTCAACCACAATGGAATGAAATTAGATATCAATAACAGAAAGAAATTTAGGAAATTTGAAAATACGTGGAAATTTAACCACCACATTCCTAAAAAATCAAATAGTCAAAGAAGAAACCTTCACAAGTGAAATTAGAAAATACTTGGGGATGAATGAAAATGAAAACACAACGAAGGTTACATAATAAATTACATAGCGGCTGGCCCCATAGCCGAGTGGTTAAGTTCACACACCCTTTCAGCAGCCCAGGGTTTTGCTGGTTCCTATCCTGGGCACGGACATGGCACCGCTCATCAAGCCACGCTGAGGTGGTGGCCCACATAGCAGAATTAGAAGGACCTACAACTAGAATATACAACTATGTACTGGGGGGCTTTGGGGAGAAGAAGAAGAAAAGAAAAGATGGACAATAGATGTTAGCTCAGGTGCCAATCTTAAAAAAAAAAGTTATATAACAACAAACCATCTATATTAAAAAAGCAGAAAAGTAAAAAGATATCAAGTCAATAACCTAGATTCCACCTTAAGAAACTAGAAAAAGAAGAGCAAACCAAACCCACAGCAAGCAGAAGAAAGAAAATTAAAAAGATTGGTGCAGAAATGAGTGAAATGGAGAATATAAAAACAATAGAGAAAATCAATGAAACCAGAAGTTAGTTCTTTGAAAAGATTAACAAAACTCACAAACCTTTAGCTAGACTGACCAAGGGAAAAAAAAAGAATACTCAAATTACTAAAATCAGGAGTGAAAGATAGGACAGTACTACCAAACTTATAGAATAAAAATAATTGTAAGGGAATATTGTGAGCAACTGTATGCCAACAAATTAGGTAAGCTACATGAAATAGTCTAATTGCTACAAAGACACAAACTACTGAAACTGATGTAAGAAGAAACAGAAAATCTGGGGACCAGCCCCATGGCCGAGTGGTTAAGTTCACGCGCTCCGCTTCAGCAGCCCAGGGTTTCGCCGGTTTCGGATCCTGGGCGTGGACATGGTACCACTCGTCAGGCCATGCTGAGGTGGCGTCCCACATGCCACAACCAGAGGCACTCAGAACTAAAATATACAACTGTATACTGGGGGGCTTTGGGGAGAAGAAGAAGGAAAAAAAAGATTAGCAACAGTTGACGGCCCAGGTGCCAATCTTTAAAAAAAAAGAATAGAAAACCTGAATGGGCCTATAGCAAGTAAAAAGATTGAATCAGTAATCTAAAAACTTCCCACAAAAAAAGCCAGGACCAGATGGCTTTACTCATGAATTCTATTAAATGTTTAAAAGGGAATCAACAACAATCCTTCAAAAATGCTTCCAAAAATAGAAGAGGCAGGAATACTTTGTAACTTACTCCATAAGGTTAGTTTTACCCTGATACCAAAATCACACAAAGACATCACAAGAAAAGAAAACTACAGGCCAATATCCCTTATTAACAAAGATGCAAAAATCCTCAACAAAATAATCTAGCACCATGACCAAGTGGGATTTATCCCAAGAATGCAAGGCTGGTTCAAAAATCAATCAATGTAACACACCATACTGAGAAAGGACAAAACTACATGATCACTCAGTGAATGCACGAAAAGCATTTGAAAAATGCAACAGTCATCACAATAAAAATGTTCAAACTAGGAATAGAAGGGAATTTCCTCAACTTGATGAAGGGCATCTATGAAAAACTGACAGCTAACATACTTAATGATGCGATTGAAAGCTTTCACCCTAAAATCAGAAACAAGGACGTTTGCCCCTGTCACTTCTATTCAACATTGTACCAAAGGTTCTAGCCAGGACAATTAGATAAGAAAAGAAATAAAAGGCAACCAGATTGTATAGGAAGAAGTGAAACCATCTACTTGCAGATAATATGATCTTATATAGAGAAAATGCTAAAGAATCCACAAAAAAAAAACCTTATTAGAACTATTAAGTTCAGAAATCCAGTTCAAGATGGCAGTGTGGGAGTATCCTAAACTTACCTCCTCCCACAGGCACACCAAATCTGCAGCTACACATGGAATAATTTCCTATGGAAAAACAACAAAAACTAGCTTAGTGACTCCTAGTCATCAGCATATGAGGAAAAAACCCACACCAAAGTGGGTAGAAGCGGCTGAGACACAAGCTCGCCATAAACCCCACCCCGGCATGCTGACCCACAATCAGGAGGACACTCACAACCCTGAGCTTCTCCCTGAGGAGCAAAGAGTTTGAACCCTCCATCTGGCACCCCAACTTTTCTTTTTTTTTTTTAAAGATTGGCACCTGAGCTAACAACTATTGCCAATCTTCTTTTTTTTTTTTTTCCTGGTTTTTCTCCCCAAATCTCCCCAGTACATAGTTGTATATTTTAGTTGTGCGTCCTTGTAGTGGTGGCATGTGGGATGCCGCCCCAGTGTGGCCTGACGAGCGGTGCCATGTCCACACCCAGGATCCGAACCCTGGGCCCCGAAGCAGAGTGCATGAACTTAACCCCTTGGCCAAAGGGCCAGCCCAGGCACCCCAACTTTTAAGACCTACATCTGAGAGATGAGCCCTCAAAATATCTAGATTTGAAAGCCAATGGGGCTTGTGTCCATGAAACCCACAAGGCTATAGTGAACTGAGGAACAGTTCTTAAAGGGCTGGTGCAGACTCACCCACCCCTGGGCCCAGCGCCAAGACAGCCAAATGAAAAGCACCCAGACTTTCTATGAAAGAGGCTTGTTTGCCTGTCTTAAAGTATCAGCCTGAGGGGGCAGGCATCTAACTTAACACACTTATAGTGGCCTATCAAGTTACTCTCCTGGGACAGAGAACAATGGGTGCCATCTTTGAACTCTCCCTCAGCTTCACTCTGTGTCACCAGTATCTCCTAGAAAGGAGCTTGGATGCTCATCTGGAGCCCTGAGGGCCAGAAGGCCTTGTGTTCACGGGTTCAACAGGATGGTAGCAAAGAATTCTTAACTGGCTATCACCCCAGGGCTCAGCAAAGAGGGAGCAGACGGAAATGCCCATCTCCCAGTCTTCCTATGAAAGAGGTATAGTTGCATACTTTAAAAGCTGCTGCCACAGGGTCTAGCTTCCAATCAGCCTGAATCTAGGTGCTGACTGAGATCCTTCCCTTTGGGATACTCACAGGTCTTGGCACACCTCAACTACTGGGAGCCAATAATAAATAAAATAGGCTGCTTGGACAATCACGAAGGTTTGAGAGATAACCAAGAGCTAGGGCAGCGTTGAATGATAAGTTTCACCTCCTACACGAGGCCACTCCTTCAAGAATGGGAGAAGTGACTGTTTTATCTAATGCACAGGAATCAATACAGAGAGTCAAGCAAAGTAAAGAAACAAAGGAATATGTTCCAGATGAAAAAACAAGATGAAACCTCAGAAAAAGATCTTAATGAAATAGAGATAAGTGATTTACCTGATGAAGAGTTCAAAATGATGGTCGTAAATAAGCTCACTGAGTTTGGGAGAAGCATGGGTTAATAAAGTTAGAACTTCAACAAAGAGATAGAAGATATAAGAAAGTACCAAATAGAAGACACAGAGCTGAAGAATACAATAAATTCACTGAAAAATACAAGAGAGGAGTTCAACAGCAGACTGGATAAAGTAGAAGAAAGGATCAGTGAATTCAAAGACAGGGCAGTGGAACTCACCCATTCAGAGCAACAAAAAGAAAAAAAGAATTAAAAACAGTGAAGACAGCTTAAGGGACTTATGGGACAACATCAAGCAGCATAGCATTTGTATTATATGACTCCCAGAAGAAGAAGATGGAAAGGGGCAGAAAACTTATTTGAAGAAATAATGGCTGAAAACTTCCCTAACCTGTAGAAGGAAACACATCCAGATCCAGGAAGCCCAGACAGTTATAAGTAAGATGAACTTGAAGAGACCCACACCAAGACACATTATAATTACAATGTCCCTCGTTATGTACAAGAGAACCCCTGTAGGAGTATTGGCAGATTTTTCAGCAGAAACTTTGCAGGCCAGAAGGGAGTGGCACAACATATTCAAAGTGCTGGGGGAAAAAACTTCCAACCCAGAATACTCTATCCAGCAAATTTGTCCTTCAGAATTGAAGGAGAGATAACGAATTTTCCAGACAAGCAAAAGCCAAAGGAGTTCATCACCACTAAACCAGCCTCATAAGAAATGTTGAAGGGACTTCTTTAAGCTGAAATGAAAGGACACTAATTAGGAACAGGAAAATGTATGAAAGTATAAGTCTCACTGTGGTAGAAGTAAATATTTAGTAAAATAATGTTATAAAAGTGGTGGGTTAATCACTTATAAAGCTAATGCTGAAGGTTAAAAAATAAAAGTAAAACTACTAACTATAGCTACAATAATTTAAGGAATAAACAAGATAAAATGATTAAATTGTGGCATCAAAGAAATAAAAGGAGGGGAGTAAAAATGTAGAGCTTTATGCTATAAAGCTAGAAAGTAATTACAAGAAAAAAGCTGAGAAAGGGACAAAGATGTGGAGACTAAACAACATGCTACTGAACAAGCAATGGATCATTCAAGAGATTAAAGGAGAAATCAAAAAATATCTGAAGACAAATGAAAATGATAACATACCATACCAACTCATATGGGATGCAGCAAAAGCTGTATTAAGAGGAAAAGTCATCACAATACAGGCACACCTTAACAAACAAGAAAAATCCCAAATAAGCAATCTCAAATTACACCTAACTGAATTAGAGAAAGAAGAACAAACAAAGCCCAGAGTCAGCAGAAGGAGAGAAATAATAAAAATCAGAGCAGAAATAAATGCTATTGAAACAAAAAAGGCAGTAGAAAGGATCAATGAAACAAAGATCTGGTGCTTTGAGAAGATAAATAAAATTGACAAACCCCTAGCCAGACTTACAAAGAAAAAAAGAGAAAACGCAGATAAACAAAATCAGAAATGAAAGAGGAGAAATAACAAACTCCACAGAAATACAACGGATTATAAGAGAATACTATGAAAAACGATATGCCAACAAAATGGATAACCTAGAAGAAATGGATAAATTCTTAGACTCTTACAACCTCCCAAAGCTGAGTCAAGAAGAAACAGACAATCTGAACAGACCAATCACAAGGAAAGAGATTAAAACAGTAATCAAGAGCAACCCAAAGAATAAAACCTCAGGACCAGATGGCTTTCCTGGGGAATTCTACCAAACTTTCAGAAAGATTTAATACCTGTCCTTCTCAAGCTGTTCCAAAAAATTAGGGAAGATGGAACACTTCCTAACACATTCTATGAGGCTAACATCACTCTGATACCAAAGCCTGACAAGGACAGCACGAAAAAGGAGAACTACAGGCCAATGTTGCTGATGAACATTGAGGCAAAAATCCTCAACAAAATTTTGGCAACCCGATCTCAGCAATACATCAAAAGGATCATACATCATGATCAAGTGGGACTCATACCAGGGACACAGGGATGGTTCAAGATCCACAAATCAATCAACGTGATCCACCACATCAACAAAGTGAGGAATAAAAACCACATGATCATCTCAGTAGATGCAGAGAAAGCATTTGACAAGATCCAACAGCCATTTATGATAAAAACTCTTAAAATGGGGATAGAAGGAAATTACCTCAACATAATAAAGGACATTTATGACAAACCCACAGCCAACATCATACTCAACTAGCAGAAACTGAGCGCCATCCCCCTGGGAACAGGAACAAGACAAGGATGCTCACTATTAACCCACAGCCAACATCATACTCAACTAGCGGAAACTGAGCGCCATAGCCCTGGGAACAGGAGCAAGACAAGGATGCTCACTATTACCACTCTTATTCAAAATAGTATTGGAGGTTTTGGCCAGAACAATTAGGCAAGAGAAAGGAATAAAAGGAATCCAAATAGGGAGTGAAGAAGTGAAACTCTTGCTGTTTGCAGATGACATGATCTTATATATATAGAAAAGCCCAAAGAATCCATCGGAAAACTAATAGAAATAATTAACAACTACAGTAAAGTTGCAGAGTACAGAATCAACTTACAAAAATCAGTTGCTTTTCTATCTTCCAATAACAAACTTACAGAAAGAGAACTCAAGAATACAATTCCAGTTGCAATCGCAACTAAAAGAATAAAGTACCTAGCAATAAATTTAACTAAGGAGATGAAGGACTTATACAATGAAAACTATAAGACATTACTGAAAGAAATTGATAATGACATAAAAAGATGGAAAGAGATTCCATGCACATGGAGTGGAAGAATAAACATAGTTAAAATGCCCATACTACCCAAAGCAATCTACAGATTCAGTGCAATCCCAATGACATTCTTCATGGAAATAGAGCAAAGAATCCTAAAATTCACATGGGGCAACCAAAGACCCTGAATTGCTAAGGCAACCCTGAGAAAAAAGAACAGAGCTGAAGGCATCACAATCCCTGACTTCAAAATGTACTACGAAGCCATAGTGATGAAAACAGCGTGTACTGGTACAAAACCAGGCACACAGATCAATGGAACAGAATTGAAAGCCCAGAAATAAAACCACACGTCTGCAGACAGTTAATCTTCGACAAAGGTGCCAAGAACATTCAATGGAGAAAAGATAGTCTCTTCAATAAATGGTATTGGGAAAACTGGACAGCCACATGCAAAAGAACAAAGGTAGACCACTATCTCACACCATACACAAAAATAAACTCAAAATGGATCAAAGACTTGAAGATAAGCCCAGAAACTATTAAACTACTGGAGGATAATATTGGTAGTACACTCTTTGACATCGAACTAAAAAGGATCTTTTCAAATACCGTGTCCTCTCAGACAAGGGAAACAAAAGAAAAAATAAACAAGTGGGAATTCATCAGACTAAAGAGCTTCTGCAAGGCAAAAGAAACTAGGATCAAAACCAAAAGACAATCACCACTTGAGAGAAAATATTTGCAAATCATATCTCTGACAAAGGGTTAATGCCCATAATATATAAGGAACTCACACAACTGAACAATAAATAAATAACTCGATCAAAAAATGGGCAGAGGATATAAACATTTTTCCAAAGAAGATATACAGATGGTCAATAAACACATGAAAAGATGTTCAACATCACTAAGCATCAGGGAAATGCAAATCAAAACTACACTAAGATACCACCTTACTCCTGTTAAAATGGCTATAATCACTAAGACTAAAAATAGCAAATGTTGGAGAGGGTGTGGAGAGAAGGGAACCCTCATATACTGCTGGTGGGAATGCAAACTGGTGCAGCCACTATGGAAAACAGTATGGAGATTCCTCAAAAAACTAAAAATAGAACTACCATACGACCCAGCTATCCCACTACTGGGTATCTACCCAAACAATTTGAAGTCAACAATCCAAAGTAACATATGCAGCCCTATGTTCATCGCAGCAATATTCACAATAGCTAAGACATGGAAACGATCCAAGTGCCCATTGACCGATGAATGGATGAAGAAGATGTGGCATATATATACAATGGAATACTACTCAGTCATAAAAAAAAGACAAATTCATCCCATTTGCAATAACATGGAAGGACTTGGAGGGAATTATGCTAAGTGAAATAAGCCAGTCTGAGAAAGACAAACATAGATGATTTCACTCATATGTGGAATGTAAACAAATACATAGACAAAGAAAACAGTTCAGTGGTTACCAGGGGAAGGGGGGTTGGGGGTGAGCACAGAGGGTGAAGGGGAGCACGTATGTGGTGACAGTCAAGAAATAGTGTACAACTGAAATCTCACATTGATGTAAACTATTATGAACTCAATACAGGAAAAAAATAAAGAAAAAACTGATACTGGGCTTTGCAAGAAATAGCAAGTCACCCTGAAATTATAGTTGTATGAAATTTACAATAAAGAGTATCATATAATGTAAAAAATAAATAAACAGGGGGCCAACCCAGTGGCGCAGCAGTTAAGTGCACACATTCTGCTTCAGTGGCCCAGGGTTTGCCGGTTCGGATCCCAGATGCGAACATGGTACTACTTGGCAAGCCATGCTGTGGCAGGTGTCCCACATATAAAGTAGAGGAAGATGGGCACGGATGTTAGCTCAGGGCCAGTCTTCCTCAGCAAAAAGAGGAGGATTGGCAGCAGATGTTAGCTCAGGGCTAATCTTCCTCAAAAAAATAAATAAATAAATAAATAAATAAATAAATAAATAAACAAATTAAATTAAATTAAATGTAGAGCTTTAGAATGTGTTCAGACTTAAGTTGTTATCAACTTAAAATTGACTATTATAAATATAAGTTGTTTTATATAATCCTCATACTAACCACAAGCAAAAATCTATAGTAGATACACAAAGATAGAGAAAGGAATTTAAGCAACACTAAAGAAAGTCATCAAACCACAAAGGAAGAGAGCAAGAGAAAGAAAAGAACAGAGAGGAACTATAAAACAACCAGAAAACAATTAACAAAATGACAGTAAGTACATACCTATTAAGAATTGCTTCAAATGTAAACTGACTAAATTCTCTGGTTGAAAGATATAGAGTGGCTGAATGGATAAAAAAAAAAAACAAGCCCCATCTACATGCTGCCTACAAGAGACTCACTTCAGATGTAAGGACACACATGGACCGAAAGTGAAGGGATGGAAAAGGATATTACATGCGAATAGAAACCAAAAGAAAGCAGGGGCAGCTGTACTTATATCAGACAAAATAGACCTTAGGACAACGACGGTAATAAGAGCCAGGGAAGGTATAACAGAACTCTGAAGGCATCAATCCAACAAGAGGATACAACATTTGTAAATATCTATGCACCCAACATAGGAGCACGTAAATATAAAGCAAATATTAACAGACCTAAAGGGAGAAACAGACAGCAGTACAATTACAGCAGGGGATCTTAATAACCCCCTTTCATCAATGAATAGATCATCCAGACAGAAAATCAATAAGGAAACAGCAACCTTAAATGACATGTTAGAACAGATGGACTTAACAGACACATACAGAACATTCTATCCCAAAGCAACATACTATGCATTCTTCTCAAGAACGCATAGAACATTCTCCAGAGTATATTATATGTTAAGATACAAAATAGGTGTTAATAAATTTAAGAAGACTGAAATCCTATCAAGCATCTTCTCTGACCATAATGGTATAAAACTAGAAATAATTACAAGAAGAAAACTGGAAAATTGACAAATACGTGGAAATTAAACAGTATGCTACTGAACAACCAAAGGGTCAAAGAAGAAATCAAAAGAGAAATCACAAAATACTGCAGACAAAATGGAAAAACAACATACCAAAACTTGTGGGATGCAGCAAAAGCACTTCTAAGAGGGAAGTTCGTAGTGATAAAAGGCTACATGGATAAACAAGGAACATCTCAAATAAACAACCTAACCTACATCTCAAGGAACTAGAACAACAAGAACAAATGAAGCCCAAAGTTAGTAAAAGGAAGGAAATAACAAAGATCAGAGCAGAAATAAATGAAATAGAGACAAAAAAGACAACAGAAAAGATCAATGAAACTAAGAGCTGATTCTTTGAAAAGATAAACAAAATTGACAAACCTTTAACGAGACTCACCAAGACAAAAAGAGAGAGGACTCAGATAAAATAAGAAATATAAGAGGAGGTGTTACAACTGATACCACAGAAATACAAAGGATAATAAGAGACTGCTATAACAATTATATGTCAACAAATTGGACAACTTAGAAGAAATGGATAAATTCATAGAAATATACAACCTACCAAAACTGAATCATGAAGAAACAGAAAATCTGAACACACCGATTACTAGAAAGGAGACTGAATCAGTAATCAAAAACCTTCCAACAAATAGAAGTCCAGGAGCAGATGGCTTCACTGGTGAATTCTACCAAGCATTCAAAGAAAAATTAATGCCAATCCTTCTCAAACCCTTCCAAAAAACAGAAGAGGAGGGAACACTTCCAAACTCATTTTACAAGCCCAGCATTACCCTGATACCAGAACCAGACTAGGACACCACAAGAGAAAAAAAAAGATTACAAGCCAATATCCTGATGAACACAGATACAAAAATCCTCAACAAAATGTCAGCAAACTGAACTCAGCACCATATTAAAAGGATTATATACCATGATCAAATGGGATTTATTCCAGGGATGCAAGAACGGTTCGACATCACAAATCAATGTGATACACCACATTAACAAAATGAAAGATAATAACGTGATAGCTCAACACATATAGAAAAAGCAAACTTCAACATCTATTTATGATAAAAAAAAAAACTCTCAAGAAAGTGGGTATAGACAGAATGCACTTCAACATAATAAACACCATATGTGAGAAGCCCCCAGCTAACATCATACTCAATAGTGAAAAGGTGAAAGCTTGCCTCTAAGACCAGGAACAAGGATGCCCACTTTTTCCACTTTTATTCAAAATAGCATTGGAAGTCCTAGCCAGAGAAATTAGGCAAGAAAAAAGAAATAAAAGGCATCTAAATCAGAAAGGAAGAGATAAAACTGTCATCATTTGCAGATGACATATTATATATAGAAAATTCTAAAGACACCACCAAAAAACTTCAGAACTAACAAATGAATTCAGTAAAAAGTTACACAATACAAAATTAATATACAAAAATCTGTTGCATTCCTATACACTAATAATGAACTATCAGAAATAAAAATTAAGAAAAAATCCCACATAATGTTATAATCCAATGTTACTGCAATAAAAAATAAAAATAAATAAGTTTTTTTAAAAAAGAAAAAATTACATTTACAATTACATCAAAAAGAATAAAATACCTAGGAATACATTTAACCAAGGAAGTGGAAGCCCTTTACACTGAAAACTATAAGACATTGATGAAAGAAATTGAAGACACAAATAAATGGAAAGATATTCTATGCTCATGGATTGGAAGAATTAATATTGTTAAAATGTCCATGAGCCAGCCCAGTGGCCTAGTGGTTAAGTTTGCATGCTCCAATTCGGCAGCCCAGGGTTTGCAGGTTCTGATCCCAGGCACACACCTACGCACTGCTCATCAAGCCACGCTGTGGTGGCATCCCACATACAAAATAGAGGAATATGGGCACAGATGTTTGCTTAGAGACAATCTTCCTCAAGCAAAAAGAGGAAGATTGGCAACAGATGTTGGCTCAGGCCCAAACTTCCTACCACCCCCCCCCCCAAATGTCCATACTACCCAAAGCAATCTACAGATTCAATGCAATCCCCATCAAAATTCCAATGGCAGTTTTACAGAAATGGAACAAACAATCCCAAAATTGGTATGGAACCACAAAAGACCCTGAATAATCAAAGCAATCTTGAGAAAGAACAAAGCTGGAGGCATCACACGTCCTCATTTCAAACTATGTTACAAAGCTATAGAAATCAAAATAGTAAGGTATTAGCATAAAAACAGACACATAGATCAATTGGGACAGAATAGAGAACCCAGAAATAAGCCCAGGCACATATGATCAATTAATTTACGACAAAGGAGCCAAGAATATACAAAAGAGAAAGGAAAGTCTCTTCAATAAATGGTGCTGGGAAAACTGGACAGCCACAGGCAAAAGAATGAAACTGGACCACCATCTTACCCATGCACAAAAACTAACTCAAAATGGGCTAAAAATAAATGTAAGACCTGAAACCATAAAACTCCAGGAAGAAAATATAGGCGGTAAGCTTCTTGCCCCCAGTCTTGGCGATGATTTTGTCTATCTGACACCTAAAGCAGAGGCAACAAAAGCAAAACTAAACAAGCGGGCCTCCATCAAACCAGAAAGCTTCTGCCAGCAAAGGAAGCCGCCAAGAAAATGAAAAGGCAGCCTACGGAATGGGAGGAAATATCTGCAAATCATGTCTGATGAAGGGGTAATATCCAAAATATATAAAGAACTCATACAACTCAATAGCGAAAAAAAAAGAAAAAAAGAAAAAAAAAATCCAGTTAAAAAATGGGCAAAGGATCTAAAGAGACGTTTTTCCAAAGAAGACATACAGATGGCCAACAGGTACATGAAAAGGTGCTCAACATCACTAATCATCAGGGAAATGCAAATCAAAGCCACAATGAGCTATCATCTCACACCTGTTAGAAAGGCTATTAAGATAAGAAATAATAAGTGTTGGTGAGGATGTGGAGAAAAGGGAGGCCTTGTGCACTGTTGGTGCGAATGTAAGTTGGTGCAGCCACTATGGAAAACAGTATGGAGGTTCCTGAAAATTAAAAATAGAACTACCATGTGATCCTGCAATTCCACTTCTGGGTATTAATCCAAAGGACACAAAAACACTAACTCAGAAAGATATATACACCCTCATGTTCATTGCTGCATTATTTACAACAGCCAAGACATGGAAGCAACCTAAGTGTTGCTACGAATGGATAAAGAAAATGTGGTATATATACACAATGGAATATTGTTTGGCCATAAAAAAGAAGGAAATCTTGCCATTTGTGACAACATGGATGGGCCTCGAGGGTATTATGCTAAATGAAATAAGTCAGACAGAAAAAGGCAGACACTATGTGATCTCACTCACAGCAGAATCAACAACAACAACAACAAACCCAAGCTCATAGACACAGAGCACACACTGGTGGTGCCAGAGGTGGACGAGGGGGAGCAAGATGTTTCAAGAGGGTCAAAAGGTACAAATGTCCATGTATAAAACAAATAAGTCCTGGGGATGTAATGTACAGCATGGTGACTATAGTTAATAATATATATATGTAGTTAATAATAGTTAATGCTGTATTGTATATTTGAAAGTTACTAAGAGAGTAGATTTTAAAAGCTCACAACAAGAAAAAAATTTTAACTATGTGTGGCAATTATTGTGGTGATCATTTTGCAAAATATACAAATATCAAATCATTATGTTGTACCCCTGAAACTAACATAATGTTATACGTCAATTATATCTTAAAAACAAAGTAATAAGTTCAGTGAGGTTGGAGGATACAAGATCAATACACAAAAATTAGTTGTATTTCTATAAACTAGCAATAAACAATTTGAAAATGAAATTAAGGAAACAATTCCATGTACAATAAAATCAAAAAGAATAAAATACTTAGGATAAATGACCAAAAGAAATGCAAAACTTGTGCACTGGAAACTACAAAACATTGCTGAAAGAAATTAAAGAAAACCTAAATAAATGGACATAAGTTCACGGACTGGAAGCCTTAACATCATTAAACTGGCAGAACTCCTAAATTTATCTACAGATTCACTGAAATCTTTATCAAAACTCGAACTGCCTTTTGTGCAAAAATGGACAAGATAGTCCTAAAATTCATATGGAAACACAAGGGACCCAGAATAGCCAAATAAATCTTTAGAGTTTAGACAAAGTTGGAGGACCCATGCTTCCTAATTTCAAAACTTGCTACAAAACTACAGTAATCGAGACACTGTGGTACTGGCATAAGGACAGACACATAGATCAATGGAATAGAACAGTGTCCAGAAATAAACCTGTACATCTAGAACCAATTGATTTTCAATAAGGTGCCAAGACCATTCAATGGGGAAAGAACACTCTTCTCAACACATGATGCTGGGACAACTGGATATCCACATGCAAAAGAAGCAAGTTGGACTCTCACCTTACATCAAATACAAAAATTAACTCAAAATGGATCAAAAACCTAAATGTCAGACCTCCCACTATAAAACCTTTAGAAGAAAACATAAGTGTAACTCTTCACGATCTTAGATTAGGCAATGATATTTTAGATAGGACACTAAAAGCACAGGCAACCAAAGAAAAAAATCAATTGGACTTCAACAAAACTTTTTTAAAACTTTGTGCTTCAAAGAACACTACCAAGAAAGTGAAAAGTCAACTCATAGAGTGGAGAAAGTAGTTGCAAATTATATATATGATAAGGATCTAGTGTTCAGAACATATAAAGAACTCTTACAATTCAACAAGAAAAAGGCAAATAAGCCAATTTTAAAATAGGCTAAGGATGTAAATAGACGTTTCTTCCAAGATCTACAAATGGCCAATGAGCACATGAGAAGATGCTCAGTGCCATTACTTATTAGGGCAGTGCAATCAACACCATAATGAGACACCACTTCACAACACTAGGATGGCTGCAATGGAAAAAATGAAAAACAGCACATGTGGAAGAAAATGTAGAAATATTAGAATCCTCCTCCATTGTTGTAGGAAGGTAAATTGGTGCAGCCACTGTGGAAAACAGCTTGGCAGTTCGACCAAAAGTTAAACAGAGTTACTATATAACCCTGCAATTCCACTCCTCGTTATATACCCAAGCGATTGAAAACAGCTACTCAAATATTTGTACGTGAATGTTCATAGCATCATTATTCATTATAGTCCAAAGTGGCAACAACTCAAATGTCTATCAAATAATGGATAAACAAAATATGGCATATCCAAAAAGTGGAATATTTCGCAATAAAAAGGAATAAAGTATTGGCACATGCTATAATGTGGTTGAACCTTGAAAACATTATGCTAAGTGGAAGAAGCTAGACACAAAAGGCCACATATCATATGATTCCATTTATATGAGACCTCCAGACTGGACAAACCCATAGAAACAGAAAGTGGATTTGTGGTTGCCAGCAACTGGGAGGAGTCAGGGGAATGAGGAGAGAGTACTAGCCAGTACAGGGTTTTATTTGGGGATGATGAAAATGTCCTGGAATTACTGGTGATGTTTGAACAACCTTGTGAATATTCTAAAAACTATCAAATATTATACTTTAAAGCAGTTAATTTTACGGTATTTGAATTATATCTCAATTTTTTTTTTGGAAGATTAGCCCTGAGCTAACATCTGCCGCCAGTCCTCCTCTTTTTGCTGAGGAAGACTGGCCCTGAGCTAACATCCATGCCCATCTTCCTCTACTTTATACATGGGACGCCTAGCAGAGCATGGCTTTTTCCCAAGCGGTGCCATGTCCGCACCTGGGATCTGAACCAGCGGAGTCTGGGCCGCCGAAGCGGACCGTGCGAACTTAACCTCCGCACCACCGGGCTGGTCCCTATATCTCAATTTTTTAAAGAGTATATATCCTCTGAACTAACATAGAAAATGGAAAAATACTTAACTGACCCAAAATAAGCAAGAAAGGAACAAAAAGGACAAATAACAAAAACAGAGTTGATATGATGGATTTTAGCTCTAAATATCAATAAATACATTAAATGAAAATGGACTCAATAATTGTGTGAGAAGATCTAGATATACATATATGCGTTTACAAAAAAAAACTTGTAAAACTGAAAAATTGAAAGAGATAGAAAATATATACTGTGCAAATACTAACCAAAAACACCTGGCCTAAACCATATTAATATCAAAATATCTATTAAAGCAAAAAGCATGTTAGAGAAAAAGCATTACTTCATAATGACAGCAGACTGAGTTCTACTGAAAGATAAAACAACTCCAAATTTGTGTGCGCCTACTTACTTATCCTCAAAATATATAAAGCAAAAATTGACAGCTCTACTAGAGAAAAGAAACGAGCAAAAACATTAAGGGAGATTTTGGCACAACTCAGTAATTGATAGAATCTGACCCTCTTACACCTTCAATGAGGATTTGGGGACTTAGTCATGTAACTGGTTTTGAGCTTTATTTTTGCAGCTTCCCAAGTGAGTATGGTAGGTAGCTTCTAAATTGGCTCCCAATGATCCCCACCTCCCCAGATCGTGTAATCCCTCCCCCCCTTTCCGTGTAGGCTGGACTGAGTGACTTGTTCTTAACAAACAGAATATGCCAATCGTGATTGGACGTCATCTCTGAAATCAGGCTATAAAAGACTGACTTCCATCTTGCACACTTGTTCTCTTTCTGCCTCTTCTGGTTCACTCTGGGGAAGCCAGCTGCCCTGTCAGGGGGCGCCCATGAGCTAAGGAACCGAGGGCAGTTTCCACCAACAGCCAGTGAGGAGCTGAGGCCGTCGGGCTGACAACCCAGAGGAGCTCAGTCCTGCTGGCGCCCACGTGAGTGAGCTTGGGCGAAAACCGGCCCCAGTGGAACCGTGAGAAGCCTGCGGCCCAGTCAGCACCTTAACTGCGTCCGCAAGAGACCCCCAGCCAGAGGACCAGCTAAGCCACGCCTGGATTTTGTTCCAGAAACTAGGAGATAATAAATGCTGGTATTTTAAGCCACTAAATTTCGGAGTAACTTGTTATGCAACAGTAGCTAATTAATACAGCCAGGATGGTCAGTCTCACCGCTCACTTTAGTATTTGATAAAGACACAGATAATAGATATATCTACATATAAATATAGAGCTGGCTAGATAGAGCCTCAGCCAAATTTTCATTTTAACATCCTGTTTCAAATCCTGATTCAGTCACGTCCAGGCTTTGTAATCTTTGAATTCTTTATGCCTCATGTTCCTTACCGTCACACGAGCGCTTTCCTCATCAGGGTGTGAGGACAAAATTGGATGACACCATGAAGAGCTGGGACAAGCAGGCCCGGCAAATAGGAAGCGTGCAGCGAACCTTAGCCACTCTGATGATGAAATGCCGCGTGGGAAAGCGAAGGGGAATGAGCACGTTTATTCCGCACGCTGGCTTCTACCTACCTGTGGTGTGGAGTCACTCCGATCTGCTTTCTTAACGTGAAATGATGATGTCTTTTGAAAACATTAGTTCTGTACAACATTAAGCATATTAATGATTACTGCATAAAACAACGAAAAGTCCAACGTTGATGCTCCTTTGGGGGAAAGCCTCAAACGTAAGGCGGAGGCTGCCCGGCAGGGCTCCCGGGGCAGCTCGGTCATCCACAGGCACGTCCGCAGAGTGTGAGCAAGGGGATGAAACCGTGGGAAAGTGTGTCAGCCGGCGTGAACCTCAAAGTGAACCTCAAGGAGCACTAACTTGTTTTAAAATCATCTTTATGGCCTGAAAGGGTCCAAAAAGATTAAACATATGAACTATTCTGACAGTAGAGGAAAGAAAAAAGAAAGGAAGAAACTGGAAACAGCAAGTCCACGTGAGAAGAAAAGGGCCGTGTTCCAAGCAGGCGCTGCCTCCCTGTCAGTGAGCCGAAATCCTCATCTGGCTCCATCGGGGAAAAAAGATCTTTCCACTCTACTAGGTACGGTAGTCGCGGCAAAATCAGCGAGCGGACATTTGAGGAGCATCGGTTGGCATAACTGAATCTGACGCAGAAAGGACTTGGGACTTTGAAAAGTACTCCTGGGCTGATCGCGAGGGGTCACTCCAGACAGAAAGGATGAGAGCCAACAACTGCAAAAACGGTTTTTAAGTAAAGCTCAAGATGAGAGACCGTTACCAGGTTAATCTTCCTTAAAAAAAAAAAAAGAAAAAAATTCTCCAGGTCATTTTGCCTAAAAATCCCGAATATTCCCCATAGCCTACAGGAGGGGCAAACACCCCTGGAGGTAAAGGAGCCCCACCTACCTTTGCAGTCTTGTTTCTCCATCAGGAAACGTCCGCTCGCGCCAGACTGGCTGCCTTGTTAGCTCCAGGGAGGAGCGAACCGCGCCCGTTTCAGCTCTGGGGCCCCAGTGCCTACACAGTCCCCGGCGCACAGCACAGCAGCCCCCTTATCCGCGGTTTCGCTTTCCCCACTTTCAGCTGCCTGTGGTCAACTGTGGTCCCAAAATATTAGATGGAAAATTCCAGAAATAAATAATTGATAAGTTTTAAATTTCCCGCCTGAGTAGCCTGATGAAATCTCTCACCATCTAGCTGCATCCTGCCTGGGACAGAATCACCCCTCGGCCAGCGCGTCCTCGCTGTATCTGGTACCCGCCTGTCAGTCACTTAGTAACTGACTTGGTTAATTAGATCGACTGTGGCAGTATTGCGGCGCTTGTGTTGAACTCACCCTTATTTTACTTAATAATGGCCCGAAAGTGCAAAAGTACTGATGCTGGCAATTTGGATATGCCAGAGAGAAGCTGTAAAGTGCTTCCTTTAAGTGAAAAGGTAAAAGTTTTTGACTTAACAAGGAAACAAAAAAACCTGTATGCTGAGGTTCCTAAGATCTACGTAAGAACAAATGTTCTATCCGCGAAACAGTGAAGGAAAAAGAAATTCATGCCAGTTTTGCTGACTCACCTCAAACATGTATGTATATTGGGGCCCGCCCCGTGGCCGAGTGGTTAAGTTCGAGCACTCGCTAGGCTGCCCAGGGTTTCTCTGGTTCCGATCCTGGGCATGGACATGGCTCCACTCATCAGGCCACGCTGAGGCGGCGTCCCACGTACTACAGCTAGAAGGACCCACAACTAAAATATACAACTATATACCGGGGGGGATTTGGGGAGAAAAAGCAGAAAGAAAACAAACAAAAAGAAGAAGATTGGTAACAGTTGTTAGCTCAGGTGCCAATCTTTAAGAAAAAAAACCCAAACATTGAAAAAAAAGAAAGTATGTATAGGAAACACATAGTCTGCACAGGACCGGGTACCATCCGCCGTTTCCGGCCTCCACCAGGGGTCGTATGCCCCACGGATAAGGCCGGATTACTCTAGTTGCTCAGTAAGTGTTTGCTGATACCGCAAAAATGAGACCGTTTTTAGGCCTTTCCTCTGCCCTCACTCTTGGAAAGCCCCTTTCCCTCCTGTGTAGGGAAACCCCAGCCCTTCTCTAGAGCCCGCTGGGCTCCCTCCACCTCTTCTGACACCAGCACGGATAGAGCAATCCGCGTTACAGGCTCCTCTCCCACTCAGTTCCTACAGATCCAATCACTTGGGGCCTTGACCATCATTTAAACGTTTCCTGTCTCTATGTTTTGTCTGCTGCACTAAACTGGGAGTTTCTGGAAGAAGGCAGGATATTTTGAAGTAATGAGAAGCAGTGGGAAGGTTATCGATCTGTGGACAGACAGACCTAGTTATGTGACTCTGTGAAAACTTCATATAAAACATAGAAGCATGCATGGAACACAGTACCGCACTTCATAAACACGAGCTATTATCATTCGTCTCCCAGAACCTCAGCTCTCTCCCTTATAAAATGGGATTAGCAATAAATCCCCTGTAGGTAGGTCTTTATGAAGACTAGCAATAATGTCTGAAAAGTCTCTAGGACCTTCCTTGGCACAGTAGCCACTCAACAGCCACATGGCAGCTATTATTACAAAGTGTCCTGCTGAGTGTGGACAAGATGCTCCATGAAAGTTTATGGAAGGAGCTGAATGAATTGAGAGAGACATAATCTAATATCAACTCAAGTATCAAGGGAAAAAAATGAAAAAAAACCGCATCCTGTTTATTCTCTGCATTTAAATATCCCTTTACAAGGGATTGGATACATAAATGATTTTATGCTCATATAGTGGAATTCTGTGCAATTCTTAAAAAGAAGAGAATATTGGGGCTGGCCCCCTGGCTGAATGGCTAAAGTTCTGTGCACTCCGCTTGGGTGGCCTGGGGTTCATGGGTTCAGATCCTGAGCACAGACCTACTCCACTCAGCAGCCGTGCTGTGGAGGCATCCCACATACAAAATAGAGGAAAGCTGACACAGAAGTTAGCTCAGGGCTAACGTTCCTCAAGCAAAAAAAAAAAGAATGTGATCTTGATGATGATGATGTTAGTAAAAAAATATTCATATGATGATGAATATTTATTACTCTTTTAGAGTAGTCATATTAATTATATTAGAATTATAATCCACTCCATTTTTCAGGTGAGAAAATTGAGATTTGGAGAAGTTATACAATTTCCCTAAGGTCACCCCCTCGCTAGTAAGTGTTGGAGTAAGTACTTGGAGCAACCAAATCACACCCAAGATCAGCGTTCTCAGCCTCATTGTCCCCTGGGCCCCACAGACCCCGGGTCCTGATGTACATAACCCCAGGAAGCAGGAAGGAGCACGAGCCCTTCTCGTTTTCAGAGAATGGGAAAGAGCAACTGAGAGCTAGGCTTGACTTCACCTAGAAACATAAGTAAATGTGACATTGGTTGCCTCTTGAATTTTAGCAGTAATTTGTATTCTTGTTGCATGTGTGCCATGATAGGTATTGTTGCTATCCAGACTTTCACCACTGAGCTCAAGGGTCACATAAAACCAGGTGACTTTTAAGATAAATCTTTGTTATAGAAACTCTTGCTACTCACTGTCTTAAACTCAGGAACCAAATTTATCTGAATCCGTACCATCCCTCCTGACTCAAGCTTGGTGTCTCTCCTTATCCAAATCAGGAACCAAATAGATTTGGGTGGAAAGGGACAGTTATGTACACAGAAAATACACCAAACTTTGGATTTGGCTCTCACTGAGTATCTCTAGTGGATGCTATTATGAGAAACTTTTACTTTGCTAATAAATTGTTGTAATGTTTTAATTTTTACAAGCATGTTGACATAACTAATTTTTATAAAATACACCTGTGGGTGGAATGCCCTTGTCCCTATCTCGAGAACCATAACCCAGATTCCCAAAGGGTTCCTTGCCCGAATATTTGGAAACCGAGGTCCTCAGAGCATGAGCCTGTTCCCTTATTCCCACCCACAGATCTTGGCTTCAGTGGTCCTTCCTTAGCACGGCCTCTGGTTTGCTGGGCTGGACGTGCCTGTGTTGAAGAGGCATCCACTCACACACCACGTGGACTTTTCATACTTTACTATGCAGCAAACAATTTGCTCCTCAGCCCTCGGTCGCCCGGGTCCATTACTGGGTGTTCTGGGGGTGGAGGGTGGAGGCCTCTCCAACATTTTGCGGCTCAGCATTTCTGGCTCTTTCTCCTTTCACTCTGGAGCTGGTGCTCAGATGGTTAGAGTGCTGTGCAAATGAGGTGGTGATCTTGGCACGGGGACCTGTTTGCCAGCCTCTGACCCCTCTCCCAAGACCTCAGGCAGCTGTCTGGCAGCAACTGTTGATCACCAGAGGGACCAAGCAAGCAGCCAATGGACCAGGGCCACGTCAGGACTCATGGAGAAGGCTGCACACTTCCTACGGGGAGCAGGTCAACACATCAAAGACCCCTGAAGCACCTCTTCCTAGAACTGAGCCCTCATTTGTGTAAAAGAAAAAATGATCTGTTGATTTTTTACACTTTGCTGTACATTTTTGTTAGTAGCAATCTGTTAGTTGTGACAGTCCCACTGGGTCCCCCCCGACCCCGCCCCAATTGCTAGAAAGCTTTATTACTCTGGAGCTTTAAAGCCTCCTGGGGTGAGAAACTATTACATAAACACACTGTTTGGAGAGAGGAAAATGACCTGTCGTTCTCATTCTCTAAAGGGGTGTGATTATCACAACGCCAGTCCTGCCTCTGCTGGTGGGGACTCCCAGATGTGCCTCATTCCACTAGTGTTTTCACACCCAACCCCCTTCTCAATTTCCAGTCTGCTCAGGGAGGGGGAGGGAAGAATATTCCACTGCGTGTAGAGAAGAGAGGGACTCCTGTCGTGGGCCCTGCAGATCCTGAAGTTGAGGTCACAAGCTCCAGCGACTGTCTGCGTGTGTAATAGTTGTGGGGACGAGATCCTTGTGCGATTAAGTCTTTCTTACCCCTTACATCTGGCAAGTCCTCTCCTCAGCTTGGACTTCAGGGACTCCTGGAACACTGGAACATGCTGAAGATCCAGATCCAGCCCTCTGAGTGTTGGTCTCTCTCTTTTGTGACCAAGACACTTAGAAGAACCATGGCTTCTGCAAGAGGGCAGGTTGGGGAGAGATGCGTGCACTTGAGGGATTGAAGTGTAACTTGAACCACTTGTTTGCAAACTGCATGTGGGGATCTCGTCCCAAGACTATTACACACCGGACAGCAGCTGGAGCTTGTGCACAAACGTGTGTGTGTACGTGTCAGGAGGATGTTTTTTCACAGCTTCATCGAAGGGTAATTGACATACAATAAACTGCACATATTTAAAGTTACAGCTTGACATGTGTTCACTGGCAACATCATTTCCATCACCCCAAAGTTTCCTGTGCCTCTTCGTAACCCTGCCTCCTGCCCCTCCTGCTCTACCTCTCCCCAAGCAGCCCCTGGTCTGCTGTTTGTCACAAATAAGTAGATTTGCAACTACTTATTATACCAGCTCTGAGCCCAGCAGGTAAACACTTTCTTGTTGTAGTTGGACCTTTCATTGTGTGTTTAAAAGTCTCAATTCCCAGAGAATGAGAGAAACAGAGACAGAGACAGGTGAAAGGCTAGTGTGGGTCCACCTCCTGGGGGTCTTGCCCTAACCAGCTTTGCTCACGTGCCCGGAGCCCCTACCCCCAGGACAGCCCCGCCCAGCCTCTGTCAGCTTGCTGGAAATTCTTACCACCTTTTCCGGTAGGTTCCGTCCAGTGTGGGACTCTTGGCCAGTTCTTGCACCGAAACAACAAATCCCAGCAACAGGATGTTTGAAGCCAGTCGCTGCAACCTCACCTCCTATCCCTATCCAGCTGCTGAACAAAACGTACTCTCTCTCTCCCTCTTTTCTGGTAGCTTCCCCCTTACTGTCTGATCCTCCACATACTGGATCTTTCTTCCATCTGCTTCTTTCCCAGTCCATGCAGCCCCTGGAGCCCCATGTCAATATAAACAAACTCTTCTCTACCCTCAATCTGTCTGCAGAACTGCATCTCTGGCATGGATCTGCCCTGACGACATCACACCTCTTCCCATGGGGGCCTGCACCTGTGGATTCAGGTGAGGGTGGGAATGGGTGCCCACCTGGCTCCCCTCTGCTGCATCCAGGCCCATTCTCTTCCAACGTGTTAGATGTTGGGTAGCCATGGAAAGTGTCCAGCACACATATCATGTGTCCTGGTTTGGGCAAATGATGATGAAAATAGTGTTTTCCCATAAAATAGGCAATATCATCTGTGAAAGCACCTAGTTCATTTCTGACACAAAATAGGCATCAGAAAAGTAGGGCTTAGTGTTTTAAAAAGCTTCTTAAGAGACAGGTAAAGATTTCTTCAACAGGACATAAAAAAAGACTAAGCCAAAAGGAAAAGACTGATACATTGGACAAGAGTAAAATGAAGAATTTCTTTTTTTCTTCAGTTTTATTGAGATATAACTGAGATATAACATTTTATAAATTTAAGGTGTACAACGTAACAATTTGATATACACGTATATTGCAAAATGATTACCACCTTGAGTTTAGTTAACACATCACCACAAAAGTAAGATTTTTTTTCTTGTGATGAGAACTTTTAAGATCTACTGTCTTAGCAACCTTCAAATATACAAGACAGTATTATTAACTATAGTCACCATGCTGTAACTTACATCCGCAGAGCTTATTCATCTCATAATTGGAAGTTTGTACCTTTCGACCAACTTCACCCATTTCCCCCACCCCTCGCCCCCCACCTCTGGCAACCACCAATCTGTTCTCTGTATCGATGAGTTCATTTTTTTTTAGATTCCACGTGTAAGTGAGACCATGCACTATTTGACTTTCTCTGTCTGACTTATTTCACTTAGTGTAATGTCCTCAAGTTTCACCCATATTGTTGCAAATGGCAGATTTCCTTCATCTTATGGTTGAATAATATTCCATTATTATCTTTATAATCTCACATCTTCTTTATTATTTCATCCATGGATGGACACTTAGGTTGCTTCCAAGTCTTGGCTATTGTAAATAGTGCTGCAGTGAACATGGAGATGCACATATCTTTTCAAGTTAGTGTTTTCATTTTCTGTGGATAAATACTCAGAAGTGGAATTTCTGGGTCATATGGTAATTCTATTTTTAATTTTTTGGGGAACCTCCATACTGTTTTCCATAGTGCCTGCATCAATTTACAGGCCAATCAACAGTGTACAAGTGTTTTCTTTTCTCCACATCCTCATCAACACTTTTCTTTTTTTTTAAAAAAAAAATAGCCATTCTAACAGATACGAGGTGAGATCTCATTGTGATTTTGATTTGTATTTCCCTGATGATTAGTTACGTTGAGCACCTTTTCATGTCCCTGTTGGTCATGGGACTATCTTCTTTGGAAAATATCTATGCAGGTCCTTTGCCTGTGTTTTAACTGGATTATTTGTTTTTTTGCTATTGAGTTGTATTAGTTCCTTATATATTTTGGATATTTACCCATTTTCAGATATGTGTTTTGCAAATATCTTCTCCCATTCCACAGGTTGCCTTTTCATTTTATTCATCATTTCTTTTGCTGTGCAGAAGCTTTTTAGTTGTAAAATTAAGAATTCTTTTAATCAATAAGTGAGTAAAAAGGTAATTCACAGATGGAGAAATATATTTATAATATATGTAACAGACAAAGGACTCATATCAGGAATTTGTAAAGGATTCTTACAAATTAATAAGAAAAAGGCTGATGACCCAATTGAAGAAGGGTATATGAGATGAACAGCTGGAAACGGATGGTGGTGATTGTTGCACAACAATGTGAATATAATAATACCACTGAATTGCACACACAAAAATGATAAATTTATGCTATATATATGTTACCACAATTTTTAAAAAAGTCAAATTAGGTAATTAAAGAAATGAACACACGCTTCACCAAAAAAGAAAGAAAGGAAAGACATCCAAATCACCAAAAGCATATAAAAGATGCTCAACCTCATAAGCTATCACACAGATTTAAACCACTGCTGATGGGAAAGTAAAATAGCACACCCACTTTGGAAACTCTTTGGCAGTTCCACTAAAGCTGAGCACACCCTACCACCCAGAAATTCCACTCCAAGGCATAGACCCAAAAGGAATGTGCACATATTGTCATCCATGATGTGTACTAGAATGTTTACAGCAGCACTATTCATAATAGCCCCAAATGTCCATCAACAGCAGACCAGATAAATACATTGTAATATATCTATAAAGGAATTCTTACAGTAATGAAAATGGATGAGCAACTGCTATGCATCGGTGAGGAATCTCACCCACATAATGTTGAGCAAAGGAAGCCATATGTAAAAGAATGCATACTCCATGATTCCATTAATATGATGTTCAAAACCATGGCAAAACTTACCTATGGCATTAGAAGTCAGTACAGCAATTACCTTAGAGCTCAGAGGAGGGTGCCAGGGGGGAGGTGGCTCTGATGATAGTTTATCTCTTGATCTGAGGGCCAGTGAACCAGATGTGTCACTTTGTCATTCTCACTTGCTCTTCATGCCCCATATGAAGTAATAAAAAGCAGGAACACTTTTAGTAGACTGGTTTCCATGTAATAATTATATTTATATATGTCCTCTCAAAGATGCATGCATTCTCAGATGTCAGCAACATGGCAGAGGAGTTCTTCCCTTAGACTCTCCCCCATAAGATACAATGAAAAGGACATTCATATACTAACAGAGGTCATTCACACAACATAACAGATGTCTGAGAGACCCACGCAGCCATATGTCTGAAGGTGGAGGTGTGGGACTCATGGAGGAAGTGGAAGGAAGGGGATCTGCTCTCCCTTCCCCAGTGGCAGTAGCCCAAGGCATGGGACTGTGCACGGATCTGAGAGGAGAGAGGGGAGGGGGAGCCCTCCACAGGAATACCTTCATCCTCCAAGTTTCCTCACAGCCCTTGGGGAAGGCCCACAAAGAGGCAGCTAAGCTACTGCAGAGGTGTCTTCATCAAGCCAACAGCCCAGGAGAGCAGTTAGCAAGGATGAAGCAAGAATGCCCCCAGGATGGCACAGGGGAAAGAATGTGCACACCCCCTGCCCAGCACTCCAGCTCAGCCAGTGGGCCAGAGTGCCCACGCATATGACAGAAAAGCAGCAGCTGTGAGCAAGTGAGCCAGGGTCATGGTGGGCTCAGAACACACAGCTCTTGACCCCCACCCCATGGTGGCAAGTGGAAGCTGTGACCAAATACTATCATTACGTGGAGGCACAAATCCACACCATCAAACAGTATGAAAAAATATGTTAATACTCCAGACCAGAAGGAAAATGCCAAACACCCAGAAATCAATCCTGAAGGCACAGAAATTCATAATCTAAATGACAGAAAATTCAAAATAGCTATCATTTAAAAATTCAACAAATTACAAGAAAATACAGATAGGCAGTTCAATGAAATAAGGAACTTCACGAAAGAGAATGAAACTATAAACAAAAAACAATCAGCAATGTTGGAGATGAAAAACACAATGAATGAGATAAAGAAAAATCTGGACTCCCTGAATAACAGAGCTGATATTATGGAGGAGAGAATCAGCAGTCTAGAGGACAGAAATATGGAAATGCTCAGATGGAGGAGGAGAGAGAACTAAGACTAAAAAGAAATGAAGAAATTCTCCAAGAAAGGATGGAAGGCAATACTCCAAGCAAATAGTAAACAAAAGAAAGCAAGTATTGCCATACTTCTATTGGAGAAAGTGGACTCCAAGACAAAACAGGTAATGAGAGACAAAGAGGGACAATATATAACAATAAAAGGGACACTCCACCAAGAACACATAACACTTATAAATATATATGTACCCAACACAGGAGCACCAAATTTCATAAAGCAACTATTAACAAACCTAAAAAGAGATATTAACAACAACACGATAGTAGCAGGGGACCTTAATGGCCCATTTACATCAATGGATAGACTATCCAGACAGAAAATCAACAGGGAAATAGTGGGTCCAAATGACAAAATTGACCAGATGGATTTAATAGATATATATAGATCACTCCCTCCAAAAACAACAGAATACACATTCTTCTCAAGTGCACATGGAACATTCTCAAGGATAGACCATATGTCAGGAAACAAAGCAATCCTCAATAAATTTAAGAAGATTGAAATCATATCAAGAATGTTTTCTGACCATAATACTATGAAACTAGAAATCAACTACAAGGGGCCAGCCCTGTGGCTGAGTGGTTAAGTTCACGTACTCTGCTTTGGCGGCCTGGGGTTCACCGATTCAGATCCTGGGTACAGATGTAGCCCCACTCGTCAAGCCATGCTGAGGCAGCATACCACATAGAGGATCTAGAAGAACCTACAACTAGGATATACAACTATGTACTGAGGGCTTTGGGGAGAAAAAAAAGACAAAGATTGGCAACAGATGTTAGCCCAGGGCTAACCTTCAAAAAAACGAAAAACAACTAGATTTCCAGCTGATTAACAAAATAAATAAATACATAAATTACAAGAAAAAAGCTGGGAAGGTGACAAACATGTGGAGACTAAACAACATGCTACTGAACAACCAATGGATCATTGAAGAAATTAAAGGAGAAATCAAAAAATATCTGGAGACAAATGAGAATGAAAATACACCACACCAACTCAAATGAGATGCAGCAAAAGTGGTCCTAAGAGGGAAATTCACGGTGATACAGACATACCTTGACAAACAAGAAAAATCTCAAATAAGCAATCTCAAACTACACCTAACAGAATTAGAAGAAAAGAGCAAACAAAGCCTAAAGTCAGCAGGAGGAGGGAAATAATAAAAATTAGGGCAGAAATAAATGAAATTGAAACCAAAAAACAGTAGAAGAGATCAACGAAACAAAGAGCTAGTTCTTTGAGAAGATAAAATTGACAAACCCTTAGGCAGACTCACTAAGAAAAAAAGAGAGATGGCTCAAATAAATAAAATTAGAGATGAAACAGGAGAAATCACAATGGATACCACAGAAATACAAAGGATTATAAGAGAATACTATGAAAAACTATATGCCAACAAATTGGACAATCTAGAAGAAATGGATAAATTCTTAGACTCATACAACCTCCCAAAACTGAACTAAAAAGAAATAGAGAATCTGAAAAGACCAATCACAAGCAAAGATATTGAAATAGTAACAAAAACGTTCCAAAAAATAACAGTCCAGGACCAAGGTGGTTTCTCTGGAGAATCCTACCAAACATTCAAAGAAGATTCAATACCTATCCTTCTCAACCTATTCCAAAAAATCAAGGAAGATGGAACACTTCCTAACACATTCTACGAGGCCAACATCACCCTGATACCAAAGCCAGACAAGGACAACAAAAAGAAGAAAAATTACAGACCAATATTGCTGATGAACATAGATGCAAAAACCCTCAACAAAATATTGGCAAACCAAATACAGCAATACATTAAAAAGATCATACACTACGATCAAGTGAGATTTATTCCACGGACACAGGGATGGTTCAACATACACAAATCAGTCAACGTGATACACCACATTAACAAAATGAGGAATAAAAACCACATGATCATCTCAATAGATGCAGAGAAAGCATTTGACAAGATCCAACATCCATTTATGATAAAAACTCTTAACAAAATGGGTATACAAGGAAAGTACCTCAACATAATAAAGGCCATATATGGCAAACCCACAGCCAACATCATACTCAATGGGGAAAAATTGAAACCCATCTCTCAGAGATGAGGAACAAGACAAGGGTGTCCACTCTCACCACTCTTATTCAACATAGTACTGGAGGTTTGGGCCAGGGCAATTAGGCAAGAAAAATAAATAAAAGGAGTCCAAATATGCAATGAAAAAGTGAAACTCTCGCTGTTTGCAGATGACATGATTTTGTGTACTGAAAACCCTAGAGAATACATTGGAAAACTATTAGAAATAACCAACAACTACAGCAAAGTTGCAGGGTACAAAATCAACTTACAAAAATCAGTTGCATTTCTATACTCTAACAACAAACTAACAGAAAGAGACCTGAAGAATATAATCCCACTTACAATCACAACAAAAAAATAAAATACCTAGGAATAAATTTAACCAAGGAGCTGATAGACCTATACAATGAAAACCATAAGGTTTATTGAAAGAAATCCATGATGATGTAAAGAAATGGAAAGACATTCCATGCACATGGTTTGGAAGAATAAATATAGTTAAAATGCCCATACTACCTAGAGCAATCTACAGATTCAACGAAATTCCAATCAGAATCCAATGACATTCTTCATGGAAATAGAACAAAGAATCCTAAAATTCATATGGGGCAACCAAAGACCCCGAATAGCTAAAGCAATCCTGAGAAAAAAGAACAAAGCTGGAGGCATCACAATCGCTGACTTCAAAATATACCAAAGCCATACTAATAAAAACAGCATGGTACTGGCACAAAAACAGACACACAGATCAATGGAACAGAATTGAAAGCCCAGAAATAAAACCACACATCTATGGACAAGTAATCTTCAACAAAGGAGCTAAGAACATACAATGAAGAAAGAAAAGTGTCTCTTCAATAAATGATGTTGGGAAAACTGGACAGCCACATGTAAAAGAAGGAAAGTAAACCATTGTCTTTCACCATATGCAAAAATTAACTGAGAAAGGATCAAAGACTTGAAAGTAAGACCTGAAACCATAAAACTCCTAGAAGAAAATATAGGCAGTACACTCTTTGACATTGGTCTCGGAAGGATTTTTCAAATACCATATCTACCCAGGCAAGAGAAATAAAAGAAAAAATAAACAAGTGAGACTTCATCAGACTAAAGAGCTTCCTCAAGGCAAAGGAAACCAGGAAAGAAACGAAAAGACAACCCACCAACTGGGAGAAAATATTTGCAAATCATATATTTGACAAGGGGTTAATCTCCAAAACATATAAAGAACTCTCACAGCTCCACACCAAAAAAGCAAACAACTCGATCAGAAAATGGGCAGAGGATGTGAACAGACATTTTTCCAAAGAAGACATACAGATGGCCAATAGGCACATGAAAAGATGTTCAACATCACTAAGCATCAGGAAAATGCAAATCAAAACTACACTGAGATATCATCTTACACCTGTTAGAATGGTTATAATCACCAGTTGAAAAAATAACAAGTGTTGGAGAGGATGTGGAGAAAAGGCAACCCTAGTAGACTATTGGTGGGAATGGAAACTGGTACAGCTACTATAGAAAACAGTATGGAGATGTCTCAAAATATTAAAAATAGAAATAGCATACAACCCAGCTAGCCCACTACTGAGTATTTATCCAAAGAACTTGAAATCAACAATTCAGAGACTTATACACCCCTATGTTCATTGCAGCATATTCACTACAGCCAAGATGTGGAGGTAACCCAAGTGCCCATTAACTGATGATTGGATAAAGAAGATGTGGTGTATATATATACAATGGAATACTACTCAGCCATAAAAAAGACAAAATCGTCCCATTCACAACAACATGGATGGACCTTGAGGGAATTACGTTAAGCAAAATAAGCCAGATAGAGAAAGACAAACACCATACAATTTCACTCATCTGTGGAAGATAAACTAACACATGGACAAAGAGAACAGTTTAGTGGTTAGCAGAGGGGAAGGGGGTTGGGGGTGGGCATAAGGGCTGAAGGGGCACATTTATATGGTGACTGACAAATAATAATGTATAACTGAAATTTCGCAATGTTACAAACTAGTATGACCTCAATAAAAAAATTTTTTAAAAAAGATGCATGCATTCTTTGTGACTATAAAAAGACAAAGAGCACTGTGGATTCTGGAATTAATGGATAAAGGGGAGGGGTTAGTCTCCAGATCAACAAATTGAACAAAGGGTACAATTGGGAAATGTCAAGCAGAGAAAGGTGGAGACTGGCTGTATTTTCTTCTGAATCTTTACTTTTACTTATGGAATGAAGGTCTTCATTCAATTAAAGAGATTCGAAAGTTAGCAGAGAAGATAGGAAGATCCTTTTTAGTGTGGAAGAATTTGTTTTGTAGAGCCAGAACTGATCCCATATAGACCCATGGACTGAGCTACCCCTGAGAGCAGGCCTGCGCCTGGGGCAGGGCAGGGACAAATTACAGCCAGGAGGCTGAGGCATCTTGCCTTTGCTGGGTGGTTGGCATGGGACAGTCTTCTGCTCAGTTCTGCACAGCAACAGCTTCTCATCAGAAGCTATGCTAAGTCTTGCGGATCCAAAAATAAATTAGATATGGCTCCTTTTCTCAAGGACAGGAAGCTACATAAATAGACTACAATATAATGCAACGATATGAGTACTAAGAATGATGCTATGATCCTGGACAAGCTGCTTAATCTCTTTGTGCCTCTGTTTCCTCATCCGTGAACTGGGGATAAAGATAGTACCTATACCATAGGGTTGTAAGGACGAAATGAGATCAAACATATGAAACAGCTAGCCTGGTGCCCAACACACAATAATTGCTCACTCCCTCACTTTGCTACATGGCTGTAAAGATGATGACCAGACCACAGTTATGATAACGATGATACAGTCACACACGGTGAGATGGAAGCATCAAGACCCAGCCTGGGAATTGAGGGACACCTCCCTGCAGGAGATCTGAAAGCACGAATAGTTTGAGGGGATATGGTAGAAAAGAACAGCAGCCGGGACGGCTGAGAAAGTCCCAGAACTGTGCAACAGCGCAGCGTGTGCAGGCAGCCTCCAGCGTGGGAGGTGGAGCTGGAGTGTGGAGCACAGAGGAGGAGAAGAGATCTGGAGCTGGGTCTTGGAGAGCCTTGTATAAAATGAATGAGCTGGAATTTCAGCATGTAAGTGACAGGGAACCACTGAGGGGAGTTTTTTAAAAATCTCTCTCAAGTAAAATCGGCAGGGCTTGGTGTTGATTGGTTAGTGTTGAAGGAAAGAGAAGTCAGTAACGACTCCTTGGTTCTAGTTTGCAAAAAGGGAATAGATGCCACTGGGAATGGAGGACACAAAAGGAAAACCAGGTGTGGTGGGAGGAGGGCTATGTGTTCTGTTTTGAGTGTGTTGAGTTTGAGGTGCCTTGGAACAATCTATAGCAAATGTCCAGCAAGCAGTTAGAGGTACCCACCTGAGGCCCAGGGAGACTGGCCAGATGTGAGGTGTAGGTGGTGCCAGGACAATGAGAGAGACATCCAAGAACTGTGTGTGGAGGAGACAGTCACCTCAGAGCCCCAGGCCTGGGGGCAAGCAGAGGAAGGGGAGCCATGTTGGGGCTTCAGGTGGAATAACGGGTCCATCAGGGACCAGCAGAGTGCAGTGCCCAGAGGAGGACAAATAAGACAAGGACCATGAAGGGCCTTGTGTTAGTCTGCTCTGACTGCCATGACAAGACCACACACTGTGTGGCTTAAACAACAATAATTTATTCCTCACATTCTGGAGGTTGGAAGTCTACCATCAAGGTGTCAGCAGGGCTAGTTTCTTCTGAGGCCTCTCTCCTTGGCTTGTAGATGGTCATCTTCACCCTGTGTCCTCACTGGTCTTCCTTCCATGTGTCTGTGTCCTGATTTCCTCTTCTTAGAAAGACACCCGTCACATAGGATTAGGGCCCACCCAGATGACCTCATTTTATCTTAATCACCTCTTTAAATGCTTTATCTCCAAATACAGCCATGTTCTGAGGTTCTGGGGGTTAAGACTTCAACATTTGAACTTGGGGGCACACAGTTTAGCCAATGACAGGCCTTTTGGATTGGCAGTTGGGAAGCAGTAGATGAGCTCAACAAAGCATTGGAAGGCAAGAGGAAGCCAGGCTGCAGGGACTGGAAGGAGTGAGAGGCAGGAAATGGGGCCACCTGGGAGCCAACAGTGGGCTGGATGGAGAGCCAGGGTCAAGGTACAGGAGACTTGAGCACTGTAAAGCCTGAAGGGAAACATGGACGGGGGAGCAAGGGAATGAAAGGCCAGGCTCACGGGGTCACTGTGTTACCGCAGGTTCGTTTTTGCCCGTCGCCCAGAAAGCCAAACACTGAGACAACGAGATGGCAGCAGAGAGAGGGTTTAATCACAAGGCAGCCAAGTGAGGAAGCAAGAGAATGAGTTTCAAATCCCCTTCTCTAAAAATAGGGACTCAGGGATATTTATGGGGTCGGGGGCAAGGTGGTCTGAAACATGGAGAGAGGTGATTGGAGGTGAGGAGAGGTGAGGCAATTGATGATCTAAGCAAACATAGTCAGACTCCATGCCTCTTCATGGGACCCATGTTCACAAAATGGCGGTGTTAGCATGATCTGAGGGTGGGGTTTTAGCCACTTGACGTCAAAAAGTCACCTATAGGACATCCGTGCTTGCCCAGTTGATGGGTTGGTGGTCTCAACTGACCTGAACTGGACAAGGGGTTCTAATTCCTGAAAAACACCTCACACGCCCATTACCATGGTGACCCAGGCTCCAGGGAGATGTTATCTATAGGAGCCTAGTGGGAGCCAGATAGCATATTGCCTAAGCAGCAGTTAACAATGGGCGGGTTAAACAGCTAAAAGCTATAATCAGTCATTGCAAAAGGAACAAAACCTTTAATTCCTAGCTACTTAATCATCAGTGTCTAACTGCTTGCCAATTTCAAATGTGTGTGGAGTGCGTCAGAGCACGTGTCCACCTCCGGACCAAGCTGGCCCATAATGAGCACAGTGAGTTAAAGCCCCCTGAGACGAGGGCATGGAGCCTGCTCAGAGACTTTCAAACCCTGATTCATCCTGACTCTCGCACCCTCAGGGATGGTGACTTGCCCCAGATGGCCAAAAGAAAAGCTGGTGGCCTGCAGGGAGCACGAGGAGACCTTGTCACTGTGACTTAAGGGAACAGAAATTTTAATTTTGTGGATGAAAAGATTATTTTCTCCTTAGCCTCAAGATACTTTCTAAATTAAAAAAGAAGTTTTCTTTCCACTTCCATGAGATTGCTGGAGGAGTCAAAATCACAGAGACAGAAAGTAGAACGTTGGTTGCCAGGGGCTGGGGGAGGGGGATGGGTAGTTAGTGTCTAATGGGGACAGAGTTTCAGTCTGGGAAGGTGACAGAGTCCTGCAGATGGATGGTGGTGATGGTTGCACAACAATGTGAATATACTTAATGCCCCTGAACTGTACGCCTAAAAGTGGTTAAGATGGTAAATTTTCTCTGATTTTTTTTTTTTTTTTGAGGAAGATTAGCTCTGAGTTAACATCTGCTGCCAATCCTCCTCTTTTTGCTGAGGAAGACTGGCCCTGAGCTAACATTCGCGCCCATCTTCCTCTACTTTACATGTGGGACGCCTACCACAGTATGGCTTGCCAAAGCGGTGCCATGTCTGCACCCATGATCTGAACTGGCGAACCCTGGGCCACCGAAGAGGAACCGCTGCGCCACCGGGCCAGCCCAAGGTGGTAAATTTTATGTTATGTGTGTTTTACTGCAATTTAAATAAATAGATAAGCAAATAAATAAAAATTTTTAAAAAGTTTCTATAGAGTCTGTTTTCCTCCCTGACATGCGTATTTGAACATTGGAGACAAAATGTCTAGAATGCTCTTGATTACCAAAATGTTTTTAAAAGCATCAGGCGGGAGACTGTCTCAGAGTTTAGACTATGAGGTACCTTTCCAAAGTGTGGAAAGGGAGTTAAGCAGTTTGTAGGACAGTGAAGCGTTCTTCTCAACAAACCATTCCCTTCAACGGGCATTTGTTGGTTCCCTATTATGTGCCGGGCAGGGAAGGAGGGAGATTTGTTTTCTCTATTTGCGTCTTTTCGTGATTTGCTTCCTCACAAATGGTGCCGAGGTCTAAGGCAGATCGCTGAGTGTCGGGCAGGGCTGCGATCTGGGGCGCTCCTCCGATGCAGTCAGGCCCTTCCCCTGAAGAAGCTGAGGACGCTCCATCTGGCTCTCTCTGTGGTCCCTTTGCATCTGGGGTCTCCTTCCAATCTGGGGAAGCAGACCCGAGTCCCTCCCATGTCCTGGCCACAGAGGTCCAAAAGCCTTGTAAGTTTGAAGACAAACTGTTTGCCATCCGCTGGAATTCCAGAAAATTATGAATGAAAACAGCATTTGCAAGATGAAACGGCTTTGCAAACTACAGCTGGTTATTCACTGGCTGTCTTGGGTTTTGGCAGGAGTGCTCAAAATTTGCTGCTCAAGGATCCAAAGGGAGCAGTAGACAGCGATGGCGAAGCCTGGGCTCCCTCACCTCTCGCACAGTGTCTGCCGGTATTTGACTGGTACTGAGGAAGCTCAGGCCCCGAAGCCAGCATAAAGCGGCAGTTGGGGGCAGCTCCCGGTTCAGCTAAACTTGATCGTGTCTTCTCCCAGCTGGGGTGGGCTGAGGGCCAGCACTCAGAGCCACTTATGGCTTTTGGCCCTGGGGTCCTGGGGAGCCAAGCCTACTTTTCAGGCACACCAGAAATGCCTGCATTCTGTCTCAAACGGGCCAGCAGACGCTTGTGGGTGCCAGGTCTTTGATGAACTAGATTTTGGATGCAAATCAAATATTTAAATTGATGTTTTCCCTCTCTGGGAGGACCATTCCAACCGGTCCTGTAGACTTGTTTTTACATAAAACTCAAGCATCTTTAAATATGCATTCCTTCTTCCTGAATATGCCTGAGGCAGGACGGTGGCTGCATTTGAAAACCCGAGGCTACCGGTCAGGCCCTAGAGAAGGGGAGGAGGTCACCTCAGCTAGCCCTCTTGGCTGAAAGGCCACTTGTTAGAAAACCAATTTGCCCACTGGCTCCGTGCAGCTATCTGTTGTTTAATCACACAGGCCTTGGGCTTCCGCCAAGCAGCAACTTGCTGCCTGCCATCTTTTAGGAAAGGAGTAAGACAAATTCATTCACTTCTGTCTCTTTCTCAGTTTCCTGGGCTAAATGAAAGCAAGAACGTGTTTATGAACATTCCAAAGTGCTCTGAAATATCCATCTTGGTGAAAATAGACATTCTGCTTCTTTTTGAAAAACAGCATTTTGTGAAAGGAATTTTTACCCATAAATCTACCTCAGATAATTCCAGATATTTCCATCGGCTCTCCTTCCTCCCTCCACATTACATATATAGGCTCGAGAAATGTGAAGTTGCCTTCTCCACCACTAGTTCTGGGATCTGGGCCTGGACCATGAGTCTCCGTCCTGGTCAGTTACTGCTGACACCATGAACACAGGGGCGGTTGGAAGCACATTTCCAGGCAGGTGCAGGAATTCCATAAATTCCATCCCAAGGAATCCAAGCAATCCCACAGCCACGCTTGGAAAGAGCAGGTGGGACGTTCACTTTCCAAGACGGGATGCAGGAAGAGCCGAGTCCTCCCCTCCCTCCTGCCATCCAGGCTGCTCCTCTATTGCCTGTGGAGGGCTGGGGATCCCCTCCCAAGCTGAGCCCATCCCTTCAGCCCCTTGAGCGGCCCTAAACCAGGAGCTCTGACCACAGCACACTCCTTTCTCCCTCCTTCCCACCCATTGCGCAGTCCAGCAGGAGTCCAGTTTTCTTACAGCCACTCCTTCTCTGCTTCGCTTATTGCCAGTAAACTGTCTCCTTTACTCACTATGCCATGGGAGCATCAACTGAGTGACGTGCATGTTACCTATCAGCTATAGACCAAGGCTTACTTGTAAAAGTCCAAGGTCAAGGTTCCGTCTCGGCACAGCCAACACACACGTTGGACACTGAGGTTTCTCTGAGCAACATCCTGGAGTGGAGGAATGCAGCCCCTGCTGTGCACCCGCCAGCCCAGGGTGGAAGAGTCGCTAAACCTATGGCCATGGGAACAAAAGCTTAAGAGAAGCACAGACTTGCTGAAAAGGGACATCATTCATGTCCCTATCTCATGGGGTCAGTGGGAGAACCAAATGAGTTGGTTCTCTCCTGCAGGTGCCTGGCATGGGTAACCTGTTGTTATTTTAATCTCCTTGTACTGCAGGCGTCGGTCAGAATTCAGTCCTTAGATGTCACATGTGGATCTGCACAAGGTACAGAAGAAAAGTCCAAGAAGACACTCAGCGTCCTGAAGCCAAACCTCTCCGGGCTGGGCGAGCCCTGGGGTCAGCAGGTTCTTCTTTAAACCCAGGGGGCTGAGGGCAGGGGACAATGAGAGCTATTGTTCAATGGGTACAGAGTTTCAGTCTTCAAGATGAAAAAGCATTACCTAATTGTACACTTAAAATGGTTAAGATGGCAAATTTTATGTTTTTCACCACAATTTAAAAATTATTAAAAAAAAAAATGTCTGAGGGCCTGCTGCCCAGCATGTAGAATTGGAGCGACGGTCACTGCTCCACCTTTCTATCTCTCGTCCCCAGAACTGCAGTTTCTGGAATAGGCCCTCTCAGAAATACGTGGCCTGTCAGGTCTGCGTGGACGTTCTGAGATCACATCGCGGCCTTCTGACTGAGGGCAAGTGTACTGTGTAGTAGGAACACTTAGAAAACGACTTCTCTTTCCCTGATCCTACCACTCAGCAAGTGACCACCAGGAGCCTTCTCCACTCAGGCAGTCTTAAAACTGAGGCCCCACAGCTTTCCTGGCCACGGCACTCAGGGCCCTTCACACTGTGTCAGTCAGCTCGGGCTGCCACAACAAAGACCACAGACTGGGGGAGTGAACAACAGACATTTATTCCCCACGGTTCTGGAGGCTGGAAGTCCGAGATCAAGGTGTCGGCAGGGCTGGTTCCCTCTGAGGCTTGGGGACGGCCCCCTTCTCCCTGTGAACTCACTTCCCTCTGTGTGTGTTTGGGTCCTAATTTCCTTTTTTAAGTGGGAACATCAGTTATACTGGCTTGGGCCCATCCACATGACTTTATTTTACCTTAGCTACCTCTTGAAAGGCCTCATCTCTAACACATTCACCTTCCGAGGCATGGGGGTGGGCCAGCAGGGGTTAGGACTTCAGTGTGTGATGAATTCTGGGAGACACAGTCCAGTCCATAACAACCACCTCCCACCAGCGACCTCCTGATGACCCCAACTGTGGCCTTTTTGTTGACCCCGTGCCCCAAGTGGCAACTCTGAACTTTAGGAAAACTTACAGAGGTAACCCGATGGGACTTTGAGGTGCCAAGTCCTGACCAGCCCAGGGTGCCCAGATGAAGGGCATTTACCCAGCACTTCCCCTCCAAATAGAGTTTCAAAAGTCACCAATAATTCTTCTGTTCAAAGCGTTAGAGGGGGCAGGGTTTCAGTTCGGGATGAAGAAAGAGGTCCAGAGATGGATGGGGGTGATAGTCACTCAACAACATAAATGTGCTCAATGCCACTGAGCCATACATCTACAAATGGTTAAGGTGGTCAATTTTATGTAAAGTATATATCACCACAATTTTTTTAAAAGCATTAGAGAGGAAGAAAGTTAAGACCAGGCCCACCAGTTTAACACGTCAGCAGGAAAGGACCCAAAGCCTCCAGACTGTGCTGCTGTGAGCTTCCTCCTCGACTCGAGGGCAGCGCACTTTCAACAAGTCTCTACCCTCCTTACAAATCTTTGTGGCCTGTGTTCAGCACCAGAGTGCATCGGACGGGGGATGGCTTGGAGTCCAGCACGGCTCAAAGCCAGATCTGCTGAGAGCCAGGTGTGTGACTTCACCTCCTCATCTGGGAAGCAGAGATAACAATGCCTATCGATGGGTTTTGTGAATATTCAACAAGCCAGCAAGCGTGTTAACAAGCTAACGCTCACTAGACTATAGCACCTTGAAAGCAGGGACTACTAAATTAGTAAATGAACTAGCCAATTATTGATGCATTCAACCGCCTGAACACCACTATCCCAAACTTCAAAACTTTTTGAAGGGCTATAAATGCAATTTCGGAGGCTGATTGGTGATCTTTGCTATCAGCCTGAGAGGAAAAGAAGGACGCTTCTCAGGCAAACAAAATATTACCACATAACGCCTACAGCAGAACTGCTACTTTGGTGGCCCCCAGTGAACCACAGCTCCCAAGATTCACTTCCTTGTATGGTCTCCCACTTTGACTCATGGCTTGGCCGTGAGACTGACTCTGGTCAATGGGCCATTAGCAAATATTTTAAAAGTGGAGGCTTGATAGGCACTTTCACAGTGGGGGTTGTCCTCTTGGAACGTTCCTTCTTAGCCCAGTCACCAGGCTGCAAGGAAGCGCAAGCAGTGACAGAGTGAGGCCCATTTAGGGAAGAACTGAGGCTTCCTTCCACCAGCCCCAGCTGACCTTCAAGTCAGTAACCAGCACTGGCTGCCAGCCATGGGAGTGCCATCATCTTGGCTCTCCCACACAACTCACCCTCAGGTGAGACAGAAGACCCCTGGTCAACTGGCAGTGTCATGAGAAGTCATAAATGGTTGTTATTTTAAGCCCCTATGTTTTGAGGGCGGTTTGTTACCCATCAATGGATAACTGAAACAATTCCTTTTCATCCTCCCAATCTCATTTTGGTAATCAACCATGAATAAGGGAATTTGTGAGGGATAGCATACCTTGATGTTGAAAATCTCCAGCTATGGAATCAAACTTAATTTGTAATTTTGGTTTCACTGCTTACTTAGCCATGTGTCCTTGCAAAGATTACTCGTTTTATCTCACCTTATCTGCAAAATGTGAGTAACGCCTGCTTCAAGGGTCTTAAACGGGCATTCACTGATGGAATGGATATGAACACTTAGCCTCCTGAACACAAAGGAAGTGCTCAATAAATGTCAGCTCTTATTATGAAACCAGATAGCGTGGCTGGTACTTTTATTCTGAGAACTTTAGAATGGATTCAAATGAAACAGGGGCAAAGTTTACCCGTTGAGAATCGGAGACAAGCTTTGTAATTCAGAAGGCATTATGTGCCCACAACTTTCCCTCAGGAACACACTGAGGCCTGTGAGAAGGCTAAGAGAAACACAACAAATTCTGGCTGCTCACAGACCCAAGAGACTGGCCTGCATTCTCAAGCGCTCCAACTCTTATCTGGGTCTCTCACCCAGAAGCCTGCACAGGCAGGGTGGACTAAAAGCCAAGAGCCACTAGGTTTACAGAACACACTGTCTCGAGGTTGCCGACTGTTATCTGAAATGAGAGCCAGAGATGAGCTCTTCACAAATGAAAGGAAAGAGCTCAACTTACCTCATAAGTTGAGGGGAACAAAGAATGTCTGCAGAAATACACTTTTTCTGTGCCTGTTTTTTTCCTCAGAAAGAGCTCACAGATGCTAATGGCCTGATATTCCGGATTTCCAGCCCCTGAATTTCTCTGCATTTTCCACCTTTCTCACTGGGTCTTTCCCTGCTAGTCCTGCTCTGGCGATTGTGACAGATTTCTGCAGTTCCTTCATACTCAGCTGGCTGCCGCCACCTCCTACTGAATCCCCCTAATATCACATTAAAAGAGGAAGAAAAACATCTCTTGCCCCAAGTCCAGCCACCTTTTTCCATGAGTCTTCTCTGTCCTAAAACAAGGTCACTGTGTAGAAACAAGGCAGGAACTGCTATTCCATAAGTGGGGCACAGGGCTGTATTCAAGAAAACGGTTGTTTCTATAAGGTAATGCATTCTCCTGAGAAAAGGTGTTGATTCGCCATTAGAGGAGATCTAGCCAAAGAGAGCTGGCGTCCTGGTGAGCAACAGTTTCCCAAACTGGTAAGCTGGGGCCCAGGAGCTGATGGAGGGGGCTAGGAGACAGCAGCTCCAAGACTGGGAAGTTCCCAAGAGGCTTTCCTCTGCAGGGGAAGGGTCCTAGCTGACCTGAGACTCCGTCCCTTGCAGCACGTTCCTTCAGCTCCTTCGGCTGTAACAGTCTACCTTGTCAAGCCAAGAGCTAATGAGGTCCAGGTAGAGACAGCAATCCTCCCGAAATGTCTTTTCCCAAAAGGAGAAGTCATCAATTTGCTCTGTTCTCACAATCCCCACGAGGAACTACCAGGTGTAAATCAGATCCTCGATAGACATTACAACGAACTGAAGTAACTCAGGAGAGAGTTTATGTGTCAGCTTGACTGGATTATGGGGTATCCAGACATTTGGCTAAACTTTTTTTCTGTGTGCCTGGGAGCGCGTTTCTGGATGAGTTAGCATTTGAATCAGTGGAGTCAGTGCAGTGGATTGCCCTCGGTGTGGGCGGGATTTATCCAATCCATCGAGGGCCTGAAGAGAACAAAAAGGCTGAGAAATGGAGAATTCACACTCTGCCTCACTGCTGAGCTGGGACATGCATCTTCTGCCCTCGGACTGGGACTTCCACCCCTGGCTCTCCTGGTCCTCAGGCCTTTGCACTTGGACTGAACCACGCCACCAGCTCTCCTGGGTCTCCAGCTTGCAGGTGGCAGATATCATGGGACTTCTTGCCTCCATAATTGGGTAAGCCAATACACCATAATAAATATTTATATTTATTACACATATAACAAATATATAAATATATTCATATATTTATGTTTCTAAAATGTTAATATATTTTAAAATATGTTTAACCTCTATATAATATATATGTTTATTACATGTATATCCCCTACTGATTCTGTCTCCGGAGAATCCAGAGATCTTTGTGGTGAAAATGGCACACAGGTTTAGAGGCTATGTGCCAGAAAGCAGAAGAAAACCCCAACCTTGGGAAATAGAAAAACAAGACAAATATTTCTTCAATTATGAGAGATGAAAATAATTATCTTTGACCTCTGGTCATTTCCTCAGAAATGGACGGGTCACCCTAAGCTTCCTGAAAAATAGTTTAATTTGATCTATTTATCAAGATGAATACAGCAGTCACTTTGCACGCAAAGGATAAAACTTTTCCCTAATCTGGATTCTGAAGAATATGCTTATAGTGATCCCTCTGGTCCCCAAGTCCCAGCAAATTACACTAAAAGAATTTGAGCTCACTCTTAGCTCCTTAAAAGGGATGCTGCTGGCAGAGCTCTTTTGGTCGGTTGCCGTGCTACCATTTCCTCTGCTCCAAACTCAAGAAAACTGCCTTGGTAATTTGTAGGTCTTGTTTTTTTTTTTTTTCCGGAAACCTCTTGACACTCGTTCCTTGAAGATCTACAAGTCTATTTTCCTATTCATATAAGTTCCTCAACTCAGTCTTTTAAAAACCCTTTTTTATATCAGATTTTAATTTTAATTTTATATAAAATAGTTGAACATGGTGTTAACCAGAAAATATAGTTTGAAAAAACTAGTCAACCCTGAATTATTTTAAAGAATTTACAGCAATAAATCTTACTTCCAACTTCAACTGACACCTCCTAAATTGAGTTCCTCATTACCCCGCTTCCTCCCAGTTGGCACGCACTCTTACAGATTACAGGAGGAGCACGCTGAAATAAAACCGCTCCTGACTTCCTGCTCAGGATGGTGGGGAAGGAGTGGAGCAGCTGGGAGCTTTGGGGAATATACTATCAACTCCTAAAGCAGCCCTGGAGGATACTCTGACTCCGTTGCAGTCCTACAAAAAGTTTAGAGTCAGCTTGTCAGTTTACACACACACACACACACACACACACACACACGCACAGCCTGCGGGGGTTTTGATTGGGATTGTATTGAATCTATACCGAACCTGCGTTTTAGGAGTACGACATCTTAACAATTCAGTCCCCTGTTGCTTAACAAGAAGACTACGTTCTGAGAAACGTGTCCTTAGGCGATTTTGTTGTGTGAACACCAGAACACTTTGTGTAAGAACACTTACACAAACCTACACGGTATAGACCAGTCACACTAGGCTGTATGGGACTAATGTCATGGGACCGCGGTCACTGACCAGAACGTCGTTACAGCATGCATGCCTGTACTGAGTCTTCCGACCCACGAACAAGGTTTACACCCCCATTCATTTCGGTCTTTAAGTTATCATAGCAATATGTTGTTTTTCAGTGTATACAGGACTTTCACATTTTTTGTCAGATTTATTCCTAAATACTTTATATATTTTGCTATTGTAAATTTTAATTTCAATTTCTAATTGTTCACTGCTAGCATACAGGAATACAACTGACTTTTGTACATTGCTTTGTATTCTGCAACATTAATAAACCTTTATTCATTCTAATACCTTGTTTGTAGATTCCATTGCATTCTCTACATAGATGATCATGTCCCTGTGAAGAAAGACAATTTTATTTTTTCTTTCCAATTTGGATGTCCTTTGTTTCTTGCCCGACTGCACGGTCTAGAATCTCCAGTACAATGTTGAATAGACATCCCTGATTTGTTCGTGATGTTAGGGGGAAAAGTATTCAATTCCTGACATTAAGGGGAAAGTATTCAGTCTTTCACAATTGAGTATAATATTCACCGTAGGGTTTTTTTAGATGCCTTCTATCACATTGGGGAAGTTCTCTTTATCCCTAGTTTGCCTGAGTTTTTATCAGAAATAGATGGTGGATTTTATCAAATGCTTTTTCTCTCTTGATTGAAATTACTGTGAATGTTAAATGAACCCTGCATTCCCAGAATAAACCGAGGACTACGATATGGTGCCTTTCATTGTATCATAGGATTCAATTGACTAAACTTTTACTTAAAATTTTTGCATCTATGTTCATGAGAATATTGTTTTGTAGTTTTCTTTTCTTGTAATGTTTGTCCAGCCAGGGTACCAGGGTAATTTTGGTACCAGGATGACGTTGCCCTCACAGAACAAGTTGGAAAGTAGTCTCTCCTCTTTGAGTTTTTGGAAGTTTGTGGAGAAATGGTATTATTTCTTCAAATGTTTGCTAAACTCACCGCTGAAGCCACCTGGGTCTGGATTTTCATTAGAGGAAGCTTTTACCTATTTCGTCTTGAGTGAGCTCTGGTAATGTCTGTCTTTCGAGGCATTTGTCAATTTCACCTATGTTGTTGCTATATGAGCACAAAAGTGTTCTTAATATTCCCTTACTATTCTAACACTTGTAGGATCTTTAGTGATGTTACTGCTCTCATTCCTTACATTGGTAATTTGTCTTCTTTTTTCCCTTACCAATCTGGCTGGAGATTTATCAATTTGATTGATTTTCCCAAAGAACAAGCTTTCAAACTCACTGATTTTTCTCTATTGTTTCATCTTTCATTTCACCGATTGCCACTTTGATCTCTTTTCTTCTGCTTCCTTTAGATTTAATTGCTCTTCTTTTTCTTATTTCTTAAAGTGGAAACCAAGGTCACTGATTTGAGACTTTTCTTCCTTTCTAATAGAGGTGTTTAATGCTGTCAGTTTTCCCATAAGTACTGCATTAGCAGCAACCCACAAATTGTTTTTTATTCATTTCAAATTACTTTCTGATTTCCCTTTAGATTTGTTGCCTTGTGAGTTAGTTTCCAAATATTGGGAGATTTTCAAAGATGAGTTACTGATTTCTAATTTCATTCATTGTGGACAAAGAACATCCTTTATATGATGACTTTATTGAGATTTTTAAATGGGCCATAATGTGATCTTCATAAATGTTCCATATGCACTTGAGAAAAATTTGTATTCTGCTGTGGTAGGGTAGAATGCTCTATATCAATCAGGTCAAATTGGTTGATACTGTTGTTGAAGTCTACTATATTTTTGCTGACTTTCTGCCAACTTGTTCTCTCAATCATAGAGAGGGGTATTTAAATCTGATAATTGCATATTTGTCTATTTCTCCTTGCAGTTCTATTAGTTCTTGCTTCACGTATTTTGAAGCTTTGTTGTTAGGTGCAAAGACAAATAGGATTATGTTAATGACACTCATTAACTGACCATATTATCAGTACGAAACCACCTTCTTCAATTCGTTAATATTCTTTGCTCTGAAGTCTATTTTGATATTAATACAGCCCCTACAGCTTCCCTTTGACTAGTGTTATCATGGTATATCTTCTTCCATCTTTTTACTTTCGACCTATCTGTATCTTTAAAGTACATTTCACGAAGGGAGAATAGAGTCAGGTCTTTTTTATTTTTTAAATCCAATCTGACAATCTCTGCCTTTTAATTGGGGTGTTAAGGCTATTTATATTTAATGTGATTATTGACATGGTTGGTTTTGAGTCTATCATCTTACTATCTGTTTTCTGTTTGTCCCATCTGTTCTCTATTCTCTTTTACTTTTTTCTGTCATTTTTTTCATTAATCAAGTACTTCATGATTTCGTTGTACCTCTTCTGTTAGATAACTGTAACTTCCGGGTTTGTTATTTTAGTGATTGTTTTAAGGTTTATAGTATACATCTTTAACTTATCACAGTCTAAATTCAAATGAGAGTACATCATTTCATGTATAGTACAAGACCCCCACAATGCTATGCTTGTGGTATACCTCTCCCCTCCTAGTCTTTAAGCTATTATTGTCATCCATTTCACTTTTACATATATAATAAAGTCCACAATGCTATTTTTCTTTAAACTACTATCTTTTAAAGAGGTTTGAATAATAATAAATCAGGTATTTACCCATATTGTTACTATTTCCAGTGCTCTTCATCCCTTTGTGTAGATCCAGATTTACACCTGGTATCCTTTTTCTTCTGCGTGAAGAACCTCCTTTAACTTTCCTTGAAGTACAGGTCTGCTGGTGATAAAAGTCTTTCAGCTTCTGCAAGTCTGAAAACATCTTTATTTCTTCATATCTACTATTTTCTTTCCAGTGATGTCTAGTTTACTGTTAAGCCAATCCACAAAACTTTCAATTACAGCATTTTTTTGTTCCTAGATTTCCATTTGGAACTTTTCCCAATCTTCCTGGTTATTTTTACACTCATGCTCTTTAATCCTCCTTATTTCTTTAAATATAAAACCTAGTCTATATTGTGTTTGGTAACTCTAATATCTTAAATCTTTGGAGACCCGCTTCTTCTGTCCATTCCTTCTGCTGGTTCTTGCCTATTTTACATGTTGATTTTTTTTATTGTGAACTTATATTCCTTGCAACTATCTCTGAGTTCCTCCAAAGATAATCTGTTTTGCTTCTGCCACTCACTGGAAGGCATTAAAAACTTGGCCTCACTTTAAATTTCCAGTTTGAGACTTTTTTAGACTCCCCAGGTTGTGTGAACAAACCAGCTTCAGGGCTGCTTGTGGTTACATATACACTCTCAGGGAAGATGTTTTCTCTCAGGACAATCTTCCTTGCTGCCCCCGGGAGTGGGAGGGGGGTGGGGGAGGCAGACAGGTTTGCTCACAGTTCACTCTGACTCTATGGCTACCCCTTTGGGGTCTCATCTTTACCCAGCCTCCTATGAGCCCTCCCACCTTGAGCAGGCCCTCAGCTTTGTCTGTTGTCCTCCTGCCTGTTCCCCACACCAGGCTGTGAGAAGCAAAGTTCAATTTGAGGGGCCGGCCCAGTGGCACAGTGGTTAAGTTCGCACGTTCTGCTTCTCGGCGGCCTGGGGTTCGCCGGTTTGGATCCCAGGTGTGGACACGGCACTGCTTGGCAAAAGCCATGCTGTGGTAGGCGTCCCATGTATAAAGTAGAGGAAGATGGGCATGGATGTTAGCTCAGGGCCAGTCTTCCTCAGCAAAAACAGGAGGATTGGCAGCAGTTAGCTCAGGGCTAATCTTCCTCAAAAAAAAAAAAAAGTTCAAATTTGACATTTGGCAAATATCCTAAGGGTGAAAAGTGGCATCAGTGCCCTAATTATTTCTTTGGGTTTCTACTTCCATTAAAAACTTTTTATTTATTTAGCCTTTGAGAATTCTTAATTGTCTTGCAGCTCATTGATCTGTTTTTAAAAATGGTTCTTAATTTGTATTCCAGAAGTTTTGGTTGTTTCAGCTGGTCCTTATCAGCCATATAGCTGGAAAAAAATTCTTTCAATTTGTTCTTTATCAGTATACAGTATGCAAATATCCTTCCTGATCCAGAGGCAGGAGAGCGAGAACATACTTAGGAACCGGCTGGCCTGAGCTCAAGTGTCAGACCCACGAGCAGTGTGACCCTGGCAGCTTCTTTATACTCTGCAGCTGTTCCCTCATACGGCTGACGTGAGAATTAAATGAGGTAACATACGAACAGCAGTGAAGGCAGGGACTAGCTCTGTTAAGTATAAGAATTTTTTTATCATTCTGTGGAAGTGCTGTAATCGTGTGCCTGAGTAGCAGCACACACCTTACCCAATGGTCCAAAAACCACTGGCCCACTCTACCACAGAGTGACCCCAAACCCCTGTGCTTACACTGCCAGGAAGAAATCAGCTACCAGCTGGTCACTGGATGACAGGCCCAGCTGCAGTCACAGGAAGGGCCCGAGTCCAGAGCAGAATGCTAATAAATGCTGATCTAAGAAACATCGTCATCACATAAGCCTGAGTGAACACACAGCCCTTGGACCACTAAGAAAGCTGAGAACAAGCATACGCACAAACACGATTTTAAAGTCTGTATTTTTTTATGGTGGACAGTCATCATTTGCCCCCACAGCCATCTGAAGCCAATAGTCCTGATTATTAAAAATCACAAAGTTGTATAAATGTTCTCCTCCTTTTCGAAAACCATGTTCCTTTTCTCTCCAGGAAACAGGGCTGTCTGCAAAGCCTTGAACCGACAACGTAACCCAAGGAGCTAACTTTGGCTCATCGAAGTAGCGACTGAAAAAGAAAGATGATTCTTAACAAACAGAGAGAGTGAGGAATGTTCACATTTCTTTTACTCGTTCAGGACAAGTGGTATTTCTGATGCTCCAATGAAGCTCAGACCTTAGTTTTTATTTATAAAAACTAGAAGGCGCAAATTAAATTCCTGATGCAGCACTGTGAATTCAATAAAGGTTAACCAATACACAACATGCAAAACAAACCTGAGCTGCTCCTGCCCTCGCTGTGGAAGGTCATCTAAGGTTCAAAGAACAAAAACCCACAAAGTGTGTAAGAACAGCTTCCCTCCTCTAACAGCGCTGTTGTCAGAGTCTCTGTTAACTGAAACACTGCAGAATAATTCATCCAATTTTTAAAAATTCAACGTTCTTATTGAGGAAAATCAAAGTAGTAAAAACACTAACAGATGTGAAAAAAGATGTTGGGTTGAAAAAGGAAAACTCTCGAGACTTAAATCCTAGACACTGTAGAGTGAAGACTGAGAAGTCTCGATGATCGCTTTATCGTCTTTGCAACATGGGGTCTGAGCTTCCTGGCATTCGCTACAACGTAGCGTTTTATTTGTAGAATACCTCCCAAATGAAAAATCCCATACTACTTCCTACAACCCTCGCCATGTTCCTGATGCTCAGTGATTCACAGGGTGTTAGAGCTGGAACAGACCTTAGATACGATTTGGATTCAGAGATGGTCAATTCCTTTTTTCCACCCATTTCAAAAAGAAACATCTTGCAGAACTTCAATATTTAAAACAGATCATAATGTGTTCTATAGAGTACTGCTGTTTTCTTAAGTGATATTACAACTTCAACTGCACCAAAATGGTCCGGGGGAGCAGAATAAGAAAAATGAGCAGCTTGTTTTCAAGAACCACGATTAGGCCCTGCTCTCTGTCCTTTCATAAGGACAAGGACGTGGCAGCAGAATTTTCCTCTCAGCAAGGATAATTATGTCATTTAAGATGATAAGATGATAATGTTACTACACTGTGAGCCCAAGCTAGGAAAAAGGGGAAACGTGTATGAGAGGACCCTGCAATCTGGAACGGCAGAACTGCCCCTAAAATGTCAAGTTGGCACAGACAAGCAAGACATAAAAGGCAAAAAGTGTTCTCACCACAGCTGTTCCAACAGGAGACATATCTTCTCCGGAAGTATGAAACCAGTGATTGTACACAAATAGGCTTTTGCCACCACTGTGCTTGGCTGAGGACAGCAATAGGTTGATATGAAGTTATTAGGCTCATTATTTCTGTCACAAAAAAAAAGGAAACACAGTTATATCTACCACACGATCACTTTCAAAGTATTAAGCCCCTATCAAAAACCAGAAGCCAGAGCCGTCCAAGCCCCAGGAGCTCTCCTACGCACAGCTCGACGTCACTGAAGACGGCGCCCAGCCAATCGAGGAGCTCCCGAGCCCCGCAGGCCACCTCGGGCTTGCCCCCAAGCTCACTGCTCTGCAGCACTGGGCACTGCAGATCTGTCATCGTGCTCACGGCTATTTTTGGCTGATGCTCTTGAATTCGGTAACTGGAAAAGTATGACATCATCGTTGATTCTTCTGCACCTTAAAACAAACCATATAAGTCCTTTTGAATATTGTAAACAAGTCCTCTGAATCCCTGAAACTACCCCATTCCCAAGTGAGAGTTACAGGAAGCAGGTAAGATTAAGGAAAACAGAAGGAAATTGTGCAAAGCTGCATTCAAATTAAAATCACTTAAGTTGCTTTCAGCTCCTTCTGACAAAAGTTCTACAAAAATTCATCTTCTTTCACACTTTCCTGGAAAAGCATAATACTTTCAGATTCAACCCATACTAGTTTCATCATTTGCTCTAATAAGAAAATTTTGACTTAATAAATGACACCAAAAGTATTATTTACGTATAAATGAAATTAGTGAGCTCTACAGGAAAAGGAGCATATATGCACAATCTCTATAAAGGAAAGAGAAGAAGACAGAACCTCCTTAAGGCTTGTCTTTGAAAACCCAGTAAAATCCAGTGTTTTTTCAAGGATTTTTCAAAAACCCTGGAAGACAGAAGTAGAGGCCCCTTCTGGATCACAGGGCAGGCTTGCTTACTGTCCGGTGTAACAGAAATAATGTCTCCCTCCCACCTTCTCTCCAAGGCAAAGGTCACCAGCAGGCTTACTGACTGGTATAAAACATCCGATATACAGAAACTGAAACATAGCACAACTAGAACGACCTACGACTGGAATATACAACTATGTACCGGGGGGATTCGGGGAGAAGAAGAAAAAAAAGGAAACTGAAATATAATGATGTACACTTGAAATTTCTATCGTGTTATAAACCAATGTTCCTCAATTAAAAAACCTAAATAACAACAACAATGAAACGGTGAGCAAAGAAAATGATAAAGCCTGTGAGAAAATCTAAACAAACATTGTACAAAACAATAATTATACTTTATATTAGGAATTTTTAACTAGAGAAACTCGTGAACATGTGCACCAAGAGACATTTATAAAAATGCTCAGAATAGTCTTTTGAAAAATAAAATTTACATACTGATAAGGCTCCGAAAAAAAACAAGTAGAGGCAAAAGGACAGAGTGACTTAGGGGGTACTGCTGTTTTGGGGACGGCTGCTTTCTATTAGGAGAGAAGGAAGCTCCCTCTCAAGAGGTGACCCCTGGGTGGTCTAAAAACCTTGACTGTTTATATCTGAAAACTCAGGACCGGACCCTGAGCTTATAGTGAGGTATAAATTGCAAACTTACAAAGTTTGAGCAACCAGCCAGGATTTCTCTTTCTCTAACAACTTAAGTACAATAATGGATAGTAAGAGATTAAAAAAAAAAAAAAAAAAAGACATATTAGTCTAAATTGCAGATGTGGAAAATGGAACTGACATTTGGGAATCCTGTCTTCTAGGGTGGACAAGTTATGTAATTTTCTCTGTCTTCAATTTTATCGATTATAGAAAGAGTTAAATTAGATGATGTTGAAGGTTCTTTCTAGCACTAAAAGCACAGGATGAAAGAAGGACCAATTTGGGGCAATTTCTTTTAAGGAAGTTATCAGAGTAAGTGAAATAAGTACACGTATGTGTATGTGTGAAGTTTGTAAAACTAGCCTGTGGCCACCTGACAGTTGTTAAAACCATTAGTAAATAACAAAATGCCTGTTCAGATAGGAAACAAGTTTTTCTTTAAAACAATGGAGGGGCCACCCCATGGCCCAGTGGTTAGGTTCATGTGCTCTGCTTTGGTGGCCCAGGGTTTCACGGGTCTGGATCCTAGGCATGGACAGGGCACTGCTCATCAGGCCATGCTGAGGCAGCATCCCACATGGCACAACCAGAAGGATCCACAACTACAATATACAACTATGTACTGGGGGGCTTTGGGGAGAAGAAGGAAAAAGAAAAGCATTGGCAACAGATGCTAGTCCAGGTGCCAATCTTTAAAAAATAAAAGAAAGTTAATGTAAAAGTTCCATCTTCTTTAAAAAGAAACAATGGAATTTTCATTGAAATATTTTGTATATTCAAATCACTGGTTTGGATATATGGGTTTTCATATGCATAAAGGTTGAGGCTTCATTATACCATGGTTCAATTAGTGGATTTTCACGTTCGTAAAAAAAGATTGAGTTCCTTAAGCTCTGGGTTCCTCTCCTGTAACAGAGCTCACTGTGCTGGCATCACCTGGCCTACTCTGTATCACCTGCAGGAACGCGGACTTGGTGAACTGATGCAAATGCTGACACTCTGGCTACTGCTATTGCTGTGAGTAATTAAGTCCTTTGTCTCTGACCCAGGTGTCTTGTGTCTTCTACCAGCATCCTTGAAACTGCAGGCTAACTTCTTAGCTTGCAAGTAGGATAAAATCTCAGACCTTTCAAAGTTCCTGACAAGCCCTTAAAATTATTAGGAGTCTTAGGAACCCAGAGCTCTTCAGAACCCAATGCATAGATGGTCCTCAATAAAGACTTCACGCAATTGAAATGCTAGTCTCTCTGCCCTTTTCTATCTCTACCATAAGCAGAAGGAGAAGCACCAAAGTATTACAGACCTAGGCCTCATGCAAGCAACTTGGAGCACTCAATAACCAGAAACTTCCCATGAGGAGCAGACAGATGGGCATATTTCCAAAATGGACCTATGTGCTTCCCTATGCTCCAAAAGAGAGTAGTACACCATCATATTGTGATGATTTGATGCATTATCATCTTGGGATGGGCCAAAGATACACATCTAAAAAGAGCGAGGCACATGGCAGTTGTGAGTAGATTAACGCGTTTGGTGACCATCAGACTTTTAATTAAATTTAGTGTTCTAATCAATTAAGAGTTACAGCAAATTTAATCTGACTTTTAACAGTATGCCTGATTACTACCCTGTAATAATGAATAAGCAGTTTGTGTATGTAACTAAAATTGCTGTTATTTTAAAATATTACAGCCAAGGTTGTTTGAGGTAAGCAGGAGGAAGGAAGGGGAGAAACAGATAAAAGGTAGCTGCCCTGAAGCCACTCTCAAGATCTCTGGATCTACATACAACCCAAGAAGATGGAGGCAGATGGCTGCAGACCTAGATTATCCTGAACCACAGCTGTCGGGGATGTCTGAGGGGCCAAGGCAGCTTCCTTAATAATGTTTACATGTGTATGTACACAACTTCTCTGACCACAGGAATTAACCACCATTCAATCCTCCATTACTCTCCTTTAATTAACAAGTACATTTCAAAATCATTGTATCATTATATAACGTATTCTCCATTACCTGTATGATGCCAAGCCAAAAGAAAATCAAATTTCAAAGGCTTCTTTTCTTTGAAAGACCAAGATATTCGTTTATACTTCTTAGAATCCAGGTTACAGGATAAATCCATCAAATCAATGGAAACAACTTAAAAAATGGAAAGAGGAATAAATAGTTCATTCAAATATACACAATTTGCACTGTAGAAAAAGTACTGTATTAAAAACATCAGAATTTTTGGAAATTTTATGGTTAGTAAACATTATTTTGTTCTTCTTGCACTCCCTTTGGTTTACCAAATCAAAACTCTGCTTTTAATGGGCCTAGCACTGACAGCTAATACCAACAGATGTTTTAAATTCATACTTGTCCTAGGTCAAAGACCAAGGGCAGAGGTCCTTGGGAGGTCAACTCTAATCTACCTATGGATGTGGCAGCCTTAACACTGATGTTCAAGCCAGACACTGTCAGCAGAACCACATCTCTTCACTCAGGGGTGAATTTCTACTAGGAATCATAAAGACTTGGATAAATAAAAGGAAACTCTTTATTAAGAAAAAGTTGTAGATGTTTTTAATTTTTTTTTTGAGGAAGATTAGCCCTGAGCTAACATCTGCTGCCAATCCTCCTCTTTTTGCTGAGGAAGATTGGACCTGAGCTTACATCCGTGCCCATCTTCCTCTACTTTATATGTGGGACGCCTGCCTCAGCGTGGCTTGACAAGCGGTGCATAGGTCCACACCTGGGATCTGAACCGGTGAACCTGGGCTGCTGAAGTGCAACACGCAAACACTGGGCCAGCCCAAGTTGCAGACTCTTATCTTGGGTTCACTAGTTTGAATTTTTCACCCAAAACATATATATCAAACAGATCACTCCAATTCGATGATCTTTATAAGACGTAGCCCACAGCTGAAGAGAAATACACGTAACGGCACTATCTTATCCTCTCCAAAGCCCAAGCCCCTCGAGTCAGAAGTTTTCAAAGTATGAAAAAGCCATACTTTTTCCAGCCAAAGAGAGTACAAGCAATTCAATCATTTAAATTTAAATTGCTATGGAAGATCATTGACTTGTTAGAAACTAATGGAGTGAGCATAATACCTACTAAATTTCATGATTTTTCTGTCAGAATACTGAGATGGATGACCCTGAAGTCCAGTTTCTTCATAAGTGTCTTTATCCAGTGATAAAATTAATTTCCCTATAAATCAAATAATAATTCCCATAAGAGACGTTAAAAATATGACACATGTTCTCTGACTAAAAGAAAGCACAGCAAATTGAGCAGCTAGATATCAGTGTAATAAACTGCATACAAGGTTATTTATAATACAAGGATATTATTTATACATACTTATACCTTATTTATAATACAAGGGTATTACTTATACATTATACAGACAAGGATATTATTTATAACAGTCAAACTAGAAATTATCTAAATTCCTATTAAAGAAGGAATAGTTAAATCATGATACACCTCTCCTTTGGAAGACCTTCCAAACTTTCAAAGTACTAAGTTAGAACTATATGCAGTGAGATGGAAAGATATCCCCTTACAGCTTGGGAAAAAAGCAAACCGAGCAACAATGTAGCATGATTTAATTTATATTTTTTAAAAAAAGAACAACCTTTACACATGTTTATAAACTCATAGAAAATGTCTAGAAGAATAAACACCAACCATTTAACAACGCTCCTCCTAAGAAGGGGAGTGGTCTGGGAGGCATGGGGATGAAAGGGGGACTTTTACTTTACACACAGCTGTACAGTCTGACTTTTTTCCCCTTACAGTATGTATTTCTTTTATAATAAAAGAAGAAAAATGCACGTGGTTACCGTTGGGCAGCAGGGCAGCAGTGTTGTCTTCATCAATATTTGTATTGTATGTCAGGGCACAGCATGAGCCTGTAAGAGAAAGCCCAGAGGGGAAATTAAGACAGAAAACCACACCTGCCAAAAGCTAGTGGATTATTTCCACATGTTAACAGATCTGCAGGTCACTGCTCCGGCTCGCTCGATAAACTAAAGCCCGCCAAGGCTAAGCCAGAGGACAGGGACAGCCTGGCGCAGCTAGCGCAAGCCCACCCAGGGCCTGCTTGTGCACACGGCCTCCTATCAAGCAGATGGACTCGGGATGGAGCAGGGGCCTTTGGGGTTGCTGGCAGAGAGGCACAAAGCACAAGTGTACACACCTGAGACGCACCGTTCCAGGTTAAGACTGAAAATGTGCCAGGAACTTGTGTGAAGTTAAGAGAGCTACTCAATCTCTCCCAGCCTCAATTTCCTCCCCTGTAAGGTGGGGATCCCAGGCCGACTTCATGGAGCTGTCGCAAGGGTTCAAGTGGGTAAGACATGTAAAAGTGCCTGCTGCAGCCAGCGTCCACACTATTAACACAGGAGGCCCGAACTTCAAAAGAGACAGAAGGAATAATGTCGACAACACCCGACCGACGTCAGCTTCGTAAGCAGCCCCCGCCACCCCAGAATGAGAGGAGCTACAACTAACGAGGACTCTTCACAGCCCCACCGAAGAGGACAGACATGGGGCCTCCTATGAGGTCAGTGGCTCCTGCACAGTGACTTACATAGTGAGGGTGAAATCCGTAAAGACGCTGAAACACAGTGACAAACAAATGGCTCCAAGGAAAAAACTGGAACAAATCAATCAACCCAGCAGACATCAGTGGGAATGGGGTAAGCAGAGGAGGGTGAGAGTCACAAAATCTAAGACAACACCAAACCCCAATGAGCACCTGGCTCCCTGCAGTGCTGCTGTGGTCACGCCGAGAGGGCAAGCTTCTGAGACAGACGCTTGGGCGGCCGGGAGCACAGTGGGCCCTGCAGCCACGCACTCAGCAGCAGTGCGTGTGAAAACACAGGGAAAGACTCTCCTCTCCATGAATCCTCGTTTTCACAGGAGGGATCCTCCCATGTTACAGCATCCCCACGCAACACTTGTGGACAAGTGTAACCAGAAGCCACCACACAGTGAGGGCACATGCAAGAGTGGGATGAGAATACTGAGGGATGGGGCAGTGATGCACGCACCTGACCACAGGCCCCATTTAAAACAGCAGAACCCTAGCACTGCGGATGTGACCTACCCATGCTTCCTCATCTTGCCACTCCCACAGACTACACAGTTTTTCTTACCTTTCTTTACAAAAGTATTGATGAACTCATGAGTAATTAACTCATGGAGAGGTAAATTCTTCACAAAGTAATAGGGTCCAGTTTCCATGACCAGGTTTTTCAGTTCTTTTGACAGTATCCCACATTCAGGAATCAGAAATGAAACCTAATGGAATGTGTAATATAAACAAATCTTATTTTCATGTGGATCGACACCCAGGTTTTTAGGGATGAGAGAACATCATGAAGGCTGCTAACGACTCCTCCACAGGTTTCAACAAAACTCTCAACTTACCAAATCTCAGGAAAAGAGAAATGTGACAATTCAAGTTTTTCATTTGTATATTCAAATGCAGAGTACAGCAGAGTTGAATGAGCAAAGCAATTTAAATGGAAAGGTCTTGTTTGCGTTTTCTCCTTCTCAACTGAGCAGTGTATTTCATGTCCAGCTCCTGTCACTACTCCAATCAATTTATAGGGAAATATAGTACAGTCGAATGCCCCTAGATCTGTTTATCCTGGTGCCAGGCTAGAATCAAAGGAACTGCCCCTTAGGCCATAAGGAATTTAGGGACATCAATTAGCAAGAGGTTACAGGGAAGCGGAAGTGCTGCTGGACGTTTCTATTTTCCAGACGGGAGATGAGGTGCGCATCCCTGACTGCTGTCTGTGACGAGCTTTCCATCCAAAGCAGGGACGTTAGAGCTGACAGGCTTCAAACGCTGCCCAAGTGCTCCACACCTTGAACACCTGCCTGCTCCGGTGGATCCGGAGGATCAGGGTCACCACCGCGTCTGAGAAACCGGCCAGTCAGGCCTGAGTTGAAATTAGGCTCATGAATGGAAAGTGTAAAAGGCTTAAACCATTATCATCCTAAGGCTGATTTTTTGGGGGCCTCGCCACTTACATGGGTTGGTGAAAACAGCTCACTAAACAGCGGACTGGGAGTGTTAGCTGTTCTCAACTCTCAGCAGATGCCGGATAAACCCATAATTAACCTCACTGATGCCTCAACTTCCACATCCGTGAAAAAGGCGCCCCGCGAGGGTGACATTTTCATGAAGCAACAGCCAGAGTTGCTCTGAAGCTGTGCTTGCGAGTAGGGTCAGCAGGGCGAATTTCCGCTAAAGGCTGCCGAAACGGTGTGCCTCGCGGGAGAACGCGGAGGGCGGCAGGCAAAGCAGAAAGTTTCTCAGGTATCAGACCCGTTCCCAAAAGCACTTTAGAAAAGCCAGGAGCTCCCTGGGCCGGAACTCGGGACGATGCTCTGGAAAGATCTAAAGGCAAGCGGGTGGGAGAAGGAATCCAGTGGTGGGGAAGGGCGCGACGTGGCCTCGATTTGCGGCCGGCCCGCGCACTCTCCTAACTCCCTAGCCCCGACCCTGCCCTCCCGTCCCTCCCGGGGAGGCCACCAACTGGGGCGGGGGCGGGCTAGGGACCAGAGGAAGCAGACGCCAGCGCCTCGGACACGGCGAGGGGCACATCGCCCTGCCCCTCCCTCCGACGATTGGACACCGCCCTGAGCCCGGCGCATCCTGGGAGTTGTAGTCCTGCAGCTCTGCCATCCACCGCTCTGGAACGGTTAAGAGACTACAGCTCCCAGCATGCCGGCGAGAAGCCCCGCCCCCTCGCGCGTCGCGGGCTGGCCGACCACGCCGGGCAGAGCGCGGCTCTCCCCCAGCCTCTCCCGCCAGCGGGGATGGAGCGCGGTCCGGCTGGCACAGGGGGTGGTACTCACCCTGTAATTGTGATAGTGCGTCTCCACAAGATGCCGGTGGCGCGACTTGTCGTGGCCGAAGTTGGATTTCTCGCAGACCAGCAAGTGCCGAGGCACCTCTCGCAGCCTGCGCAACGTGGCCATGCTCTCCCCCACGCAGGCCCTCCCCTAGCTCGGGCGCCCCGCCCCCTCTCGCCTTGCCCCAGGTCCCTGCCCTGCGGGCATGCGCGGTGCGGGCGGGCTTCGCATTTTTGAGGCCCCCGCGCCCTTCTTCGGGGTGTGGCTAGGTTTCTTAGGAGCCTGTTCAGGAGCTCTCTGACGGGTACTTGAAACGCTAAGCTCACTTCTTAAGATGAGAATAATCGGTACCTGTGGATCTTGCGTTTTCAAAGCCACCTTTCTCGCCATACCCTCCATCCCTCCCAGCTGCTGTCTCTTGCCATGAATCCTGCCTCTGGGCCCACTCTGGTCCTTCCCAAAGTGTAAAGGAAGTTTGTGTAGGACGGTAATAAAAATTTCTGCTTTCTGCTCTGCGTTAGGACTCCTTCAGACTCCTTTGAAATCACTTTTAAGATCCCCTTTTAAATATCCTTGGAACTGCTTTTAATAATTTGTTGCTTCTGGGGATTACAGTGATAATTCATTTTTCCATTTAATTTTTCAGATCAACTCCAAGTACCACATTATTACTAGCTTCTCAAACTGAAGTATGCACAGCCCCAGTTCTGTACAGAAGGGATGCAAAACAGCAGAATATTTGTGGTACAACCTTCTAGAGCATCAATTTTACTCTCAGATTTTGAAGAACAGAACTTAAGTAATTTACATGGTAAGTATTTAAAAATTTAAAACTAAGACAGGCTAGAAAGTAATCTGCCGTTAATGTCAGTAACCTATGCCTGAAATGTCAGACTGTCTCCGAGGTTGCTCTAAGGAAAACCTATTTCCTATTATTGTAAGTAGGAAAAATTACAGGGAATAGGAAGTCAATTGAAAAACGATACCAATTTCCTAAATCACAGTATGGTACCTAGATATGTTAGAAATATCATCTTAGGATGTAAAATGCTTTTTAAAACCCTGCTTCTTGGGCATCTCACAATTAAGTAGCAGTGGCATCTCTTAGACTAGCACCATGAGATGTGTACGTCTTCTTTGTTGATACTCCAAAGCTTTGCAGAGTGACTAGGGTGACTCTGATGGTCTACTAATTGTATTTAGAAGCCACATGAAGCTTTTCTAGCAAGTCATTTTGTTTACATTTCATTAAGTTTTGAAGATTCGATAAAATTTTATTTGTATAAACATCAGCTGAAAAATGCATTGAGAGAGAAATAGCTGTGTGCAGTTTGGATATCCCAAACTCAGAAGGGTTCTTCCGGGGAAACATTACTTGAGGATATGTTCTGTGGGGTGTGCCTGTGTATGAAATAGAAGGCAAAAATCTCATGTGTTTTGAAGACTAAAGCTGTAATTCAGGTCAATGTGGGGCTGAGGAGTCCTCTCAGCCTGCCTCTTCAGGGTTCTGGAGTTCTGTCTATAATGATCCCTTGCCAGCACATTCATTTCCCCCTCCCTGCTGGGTCATTGCTGTCAGCAAACAAATGTGCCCTAATGTTGTGCATTAAACACACAGACCTCCTTGGACCCCAGGTTCCTCTGCATTCTCATTCTGTTTCTCTGCTTTTAGAGCTCTCCTCACGTTCTCTCCTGAGCCCATTCCATTCCAACTTTCCCTCGCACTACTTCACTGAAATGGCTTTTTGCAAGGTCACCAATGAGTTCCATTTTGCCAAATTCAAGGCCAAATTTTTGTTCTTATCTCACTCAAACTTTTAGCAGTATTTGACAAGATGATACAATTGAGCACTTCTTCCTTGCATTAACTATATTTCCTTATTTTCTCTGTTCTTATTTTCTGATGCTCTGGCATCTGGGGCCTTGCTGGCCAGCCTTGCTGACTACCCCTTGGAGAGTTAGCTAATTCCTGGAGATAGCAAACAGCTAGTGCTGTCAGCGTACCTTTCATTTGCAGACTCCCCCATCCAGAGCCCACACCCCACCACACCTCTTCTGTGGGCTGTTACACTCCAGGCTAACATTCTCCACCCTAAGCACCCCAGGGCCAGGTACCAGACAGCTGGGGACAGTCCCTCCACTCCAGAGCCCACTGAAATTGTTCAAACTAGCCAATCCTAAGGCTGCTTTAGTCTGTTTTCCTGCGCCTCCCGTTTCTTCCCACAATAAAGGCTCTGGCTGATGCTTTCCTGCACTCCCTCTGCCTCCTGACCACTCAGGTGCTTCCCCAAGTGCCTCTGCCTGCCCGCCCTGCCTCCTGATTCTGGGGAACCCCGAGTAAAAACTTCTCCCTTCATGACAGTCATTTCCCTGTCTGCGTGTCTTACCATACCTGATCAGAGCAAATTCCCAGGTACATTTTTAAACATTCCTTCTTGAAACGCTTTCCTCTGGACTTAAGGCCCTCTCCTGGATTCCCTCCCACCTCTCTCTCCCTTCCACCTCCTGCTCCTCCTCCTCCAGATCTCTGGTAATCCTCAGCCTCTTCTCCTTCCTGTGTGCCCTCTCTTCTGAGGGTGATCCCACAGTCTCCCAGCTCTCAATACCGTCTACCTGCTGGTCACCCCCAGGACTGGCTCCTCTTCCCCGGGGAGAGCGCCCAGGAGTCAGGCTTGGCTCCTCCTCCCTTCTCACTCCACTTGCCATCTCACAGCAGGACTGTGGCTTGTTGGCTCTGCCTGTAACCTGCATCCTGGCTGTAGCTCCTTCTCGCTGTCTCTATTTCTACAGTCATTTCGGCTACCTTCCTCTCTTACTGGTTTACTGCCAAACAGAGCCTGGTGACTGTCTCCCTGCTGGCCCTCTTGCCCTCCTGCAGTCCGTTCTCCACTCAGCATCTGCAGTCATCTCTTGAAAAACATGATATATGCCACCCCTCCCCCATTGAAACCCTGCCACTGCTTCTCATTGCTGTAGAATAAAACCTCAGATAAACTGGCCCCTGCCTCCCTCTGCAGCCTCACCTACCCTTGCTTGTTTAGACTATTGTGTGTCAGATTCTCTGGTTTCTCAGGCTGAAAGCCATCTTAACTGACAAACAGATATGAGATCTTAGACTCTAGATCATAGGGCATGGAAAGAAGAGTCTATGAGAGAATGAAGGGTCAGAAATGACTAAAAAAAAGCCCAGGAAACAAAATATAACTGACGTGTATATATATCCAAAAGAATAATGAACTTTTTGAAAAAACAAGCCAAGAGACTTGCAAAGAAATAAAAATACCTTTGATTGTATTCTTAAAACAAAAATATGCTTAGTATCTAAAAGGACAAAAATTTTACACATGACGTTTTGGGGCTACAATGCAGTAAAATTAGCAATAACAAACAGAATTTTAAAGATGCTCAGCTCCTTAAAGATGTTAAAGTATTCTTTTAAACAAATTAATGCCTGGATCAGGGTCTAAATCTAAAATACGATGCCTATACATATATGTGCTTGCCATGTCATGCCTAGCTGTATGCCGTGATCGGGAAGGAGAGAGCTGTCCAACTCAGAAGCTCTGGAGTGACCAGGTTGTGTTCATCGGGACCCTATCACCGCCCCGGAGCCATTTAACATCCTCTCATTATAATTAGGAGCAGCAGGGAAAGCAGGGCGGAACCGAACCTATGGCAGACGCCTGGTCGTAAATCAGAGGCCTCCCTCCTGCCGACCCTCAGCTTGACCTCCCAGTCCTTTCCGGCACAGGGCTCCAGGCAGCCGCCACAAGTGGACCAGTGTTGGCGAACAAGGTCAGAACTGCCCTCCGAGAGCAGGTAGAGTGGAAGCTGGATCCCGCAGCTGCAGTGGGAAAAACTAATGGCCCCCCGAGAAGAATATATGATCCACTCCCTGAGAGAACGCGAATCCCGGAAGTCCTCCTGCTGAGAGCTCAGAGCAGAGGCTTCATTTCCCCTCTCCTGGGCTGTCCTCCCTCTGGCTGGCTGGAAATCAGGTAAGCACACAAACATGTTCAAAGTGGCAACTATGTGGCCTGTGTCAATACGTGGAAGTGTACAAATGGAGGAGTATTTTAAAAGCGGAACACTACACAATGTTTCATGTCAGTTATAACTCAATGAAGCTGGAAAAAAAGCAGAACACAACAGTCAGAGTCTGATTAAAGTTCTTGTCACATGTGTTCATAAACAAGTTTGGAAGAGAATTTGGGAATAGTTGAAATTCTTTATAAAGCTCATTCTTTTAGTTTGTTTAACTATATATGTTTAGAAGTAAATTGGCACATAAAGAATTTAAATCTTAGCTATCCAGAAACTTAAGGTATCTAGAATGAGGCATTTCTGCATAACTCTAATTTTACTGTAGTTTGAAAACTATTAATCCATAATGCACTTGATGAAATAAGATACATTTACAGAGAAATGAGCAATCACTATAATGATATATATGATTATTACTAATTGTATGACACTGTTGTGTATACTGTTACCTGTGTAATGGAACACCTGTAAAGAGGCGGGCGCTGCCAAAAGCACTTAGTATTCATTATTTCACGAGAACCCTCCCCGAGGTAGGTTTGAGTATCTTCACTTTAGAGGCTAATTAGTAAACAATACAGAGAATCAAATAATAAACTTTTTGAAATGGGAAAGACTCTCAAAAAATGCAATGTTGAATGAGAACTGCAAGTTACTAAAAGCATATATAGCTCATACATTTATAGAATTTTTAAAAACTTACAAAATTAAACTATATTATTTAGAGATACATATGTAGTGAAACTGTAATGAAAGTCAAAGGAATATTTTTTTCAACTTCAAATGAACGATTCTCTGAGGAGGGGAGGCCAAGGCTGTTTGGGCAGGGCTAGGCAGATGGCTTCAAAGGCTGCAGTGATAAAGTTTTATTTATTAAGCAGGTGACAGGTATAGGCTGTTTGTTTTATTTTTTTATACCATATGTTATTTTGTATGTATAAAATAGTTCATAATAATTTTTTAAAATTTTAAACAGCTTTATTGAGATACAATTGATATACCTACAATTTACTTATTTAAGTGTACAACTTAATGATTTTTAGTATATTAGCAGATATGGGCAACCAACACCACAGTCGATTTTAGAATATTTTCTTCGCCTCCAAAGGAAGCCTTTCCCTTTTAGCTATCTCCCTCCTGTCTTCCCTGCCCCCTCCCCCAGCCCAAAGCAACCATTAACCCACGTTGTGTCTCTATAGATTTGTCTTTTCTGGACAGTTCATATAAATGGAATCATATAATATTTAGACTTTTGTGACTGGCTTCTTTCACTTAGCATAATGTTTTCAAGTTTCATCCAAATTGTAACAGGGGTCAGCACGTTGTATGGCCTTTGTATGGCCAGCATAATAATTTTTAAAAAAAATCTTGAATGCTGATGCTTGAGGAAAAGGATCTTAAATAGAAGGAAATGATAAAGATTAAGATTTCTCTGAAGATCCTAAAGGATCTTAAACTGCTTCCAAGATCTCCAGAGGTGGGTGGCGCTGGTTCTCGTTCCAGAATGTGACTGACTGTTTCCAGAGCTGTGGAGTACCAAGCTGTGGGGTGAATTGTTGATTCCCAAGTGAATGTGAATGAGGCAGAGTGGAAGAAGAGTTATTTTATGAAGAAAGGGGATAAAAATCAATGAAAGATACAGCAGGAGGGGTGGGGAGGGAAGCGAGAGAGCTGCTTGAAGTCGAATTGACAGAGCTCTGAGCAGTGAAACACAGAGTCAAAGGTGGAATACCGCGTGGGTACAGACCTGAGGGGAAGAAGATGAAGAGGTGGGAACACTGCCTGAGATAAATCTCTGGATTCGCCAGCAGCTGGAGTCGTTGCCCTGGGACTGGGCAGTAGGGGAGGCTAATTCTCAGGCAGGAGTGGGCGTCCAGGTGGCGTCAGTGTACACACGGACATCTACAGCGCCAGGTGTGGCACTTACGTGTCTTTGGCCTTCATGCCCATTGGAAGCATTCATTTGTTCAATCAACAACTCCTTAATTAAGTGCCACTGTGTGCCAGACACTGTGCTGACCACCACCGTACTGTCTTCCTGTCCTGGCCTTCGAGGGACTTACCATCTCATAGGACAATATTTGTTATTGTCCATCTCCCCACAGCTCCTGGAGTGTATTCTGCATAGAATTGTTAATAATTGAAGAAATGAAGCTTTTTACATTTAGAGTTTTTTAAAAAATGCAACATCTGAGATCTAGAACTATGTGTCTTTGGCTTCTTTAAAGTTAACAATACAGACAAAATCGAAAATGAAAAGACTGATTTCACACTGATATCAATGGGAGTTTTTTCTTCCTTTTTTTCCTCACAAAGAGTATTCGTGTACTTAGGACCTTTAGATGTTTACAAAACGGGGACAGGAGAAAAAAATACATAATAAGAGACATGTGCTTTATCATTTCCTTGCGTTTCAAATTACTATAATGATTAATATATACATGGATTTATGGGTCTGGATTTCAGTGATATTTGTTTACAACTAAAACGTAGCTTTCGTCTCTTTTATTTCTGTTGAATTCTGTCATATTCCTGAGCAGCCATCAGAGCATTCTTACATCGGGGCTGGGTTTCTCTCCCTGAAAATGGTGTTTTTTGGAAAAGAAAAAGAAGGAAGTTGCCTTGAATCAGCTGAGCTTGGCCGTTGTGTTTGCATTCACTGAAGAGTTGTCTAGTGTCCTATGGAGTTCTGCTCCTTTCACAGATGGGCAGCCCTGTCTGCCCTGAATTCAGCATACACAGTCCCATTTCAACACCAGTGATGGCACGGGGACTGTCACAGTCTAATGCTTGGTGTGGACTAATTTGGGGGAATTTATTGGAATTGTTGGAAGTTATGTCCCTTTTTAGTAATACACATGCCCATGAAAATTAGATGCTATGTGACTCCAGACTCAATTCATTATGTCCTTTTTCCTGGCTGTGGACTGGAATTGGTATTTCTGATATTAGAAACTAAAAATGCTGGTAAGCCACAGCTAACCAAAATCCTTTGGTTTCTGAGAGCTTCAACTTATAATTACACCAGAGGAAGAGAATCTATGAAAAAATGAAAATATAGAGACCTGCAGCCAATCCTTGAGAAGATCTCTAAATAGTAAAGGTCTGGAGCCAAGGACAATGTCTTCACATTGCTTCTGCAGCCCCGGTGCAAGACAATGTTGAATCCTAGCATGATGTTGAAATGAATGTATAATTATTTTAATATTAAACTTTAAATGTAAGATTATATTGGGGTGAACATCTTTATTAAATCCTTTATTCACAAATGGAAACAATAAAATAACAAAATCTGGGGCCAGCCGGTGGCAGACCAGTTAAGTTCGCACATTCTGCTTCGGCGGCCTGGGGTTCGCCAGTTCGGATCCTGGGTGCACACCTACGCACCACTTGGCAAGCCATGCTGTGGCAGGCATCCCACATATAAAGTAGAGGAAGATGGGCACGGATGTTAGCTCAGAGCCAGTCTTCCTCAACAAAACGAGGAGGACTGGTGGCAGATGTTAGCTCAGGGCTAATCTTCCTCAAAAAAACAAAACAAAAGCAAATTCTTTTAAAATTTCAGGTTTTATAACCTTCCTGGACCCTGGTCTCTTGAAGAGGCAGCCTGAGCTTTGAAAAGGGAGGCAGTCCTCCAAGGCAGCGATGTCCAGTAGAAAGAGGATGTGAGCCACAGCTGTAGTTTTGAGTATTCTGGTAATCATCATGTTAAAGAAAATAAAAAGGAACAGGTGAAATTGATTGCAATAATATAATTTGTTTAACCCAATGTACTAAAATATTATTTTAATGTGTAATTCATATAAAATTATTAATGAAATATTTTACATTAATATTTTTGTACTAAATCTTCGAAATTCACTCTGTATTTTATGTGTCCAGCACATCTCAGTGCAGACCAGCCACATTCGGTGCTCAATGCCCACCCGTGCCAGTGGCTGCCACATGGCAAGTGCAGCTCTGAGGGCTCTGGTTCCCCCTGACCTCAGGGAGGTGAAGTGCCTGAACCCCGGTTCTCTGCCAGAGACCAGAGAACGCCCCCTTCGTACCAGCGTCTCTCCTCAGCCCCCAGGTGGGGAGAGAGGCAACAGGGGGGTGCACGCAGGAAGTTTCCAAACCACTGCTTCCCAGCTGCTGCTTGGCGTGGGCTCGTTCCCTCTTCCAGGGATCAGACAGCAGTGAAGGAGGCTAGGGCCCCAGGAAGAGGGAACCTGTGTCTTCAGATCTGTCCACAGCCTTGACCCCCAGAGTTCAGACTTGGAGGGAACAGATTAGAGGCAGACTTCTTAGTTTGCAGTCCGGCCTTGGGTCCTAGTGGTCAGATTCTAGATGTCTGTTTCCTCCCGTGTGGGGGGTACTGTGTGAGTTTAAGCACCAATCACGTGCATACATGTCTACATGTATTTCTCTATAAGTCAAGAGGTCCAACTTTTAATAAAGAGAAAAGGAAATCACCTATAGGGTGCCTACTGTGCGCCAAGTAACTTATAATTAATACAGCATTGAATCCTACCACCCTGTCTGCAATTGGTGTATTATTTAGCTATAGTTACATAACAGACCACCCCAATATTCATCTAGCTCGTGATTGGGCTGGTCAGCAGTTTAGGTTGGGCTCAGCTGGACCATTCTTCTGGTCTCAGCTGGGCTCCTTCATGTGTTTGTGGTCAGCTGCTGGTTAACTAGGGGGTAGTGCTTCTAGGAGGTGAGCTGGCTGTTGACTGGGCCCCTTGGTTCCCCTCCCCATGGTAGCTCATCCTCCAACAGGCTAACATGGGCTTGTTCTCATTGAGATGGCTGGGTTCTGAAAGAAAAAGCAGAAGCATCTAAGACCGTTTGAGCCTACACCTAAGTTGGCACACTGTCCTACCCACAGCATTCTGTTGGCAGCTAAGCCCAGCCACAATGCAAGGTTTCGAGGAACAGATTCTGCCTCTCGATGGAAGCAGCTATAAAACCACATTGCAAAGGGCATGGATGCAGAGGGTATGGAGAGTCGCTGCTGTTTTTGCAATCAGTATCATTACGCCTTTTCTTGCAAATCAGGTTTATATAACTGTTCCAACTCAATTAACTTGTCCAAAGTCCCACAAAGTGGGACTGGGCTGGGACTTGGTATCAGCTCTGCCTGGCTCCAGAGCCCGCCCACCTCCACCAGACCACACTCCTCCTGCAGCTTCCCTAAGCATCTGAGGTCCAGCGAGTGATGCTTCTGTGATAGAAGCAGGATTCTTTGAGATTTGCGTCTGTCTAGTCCTCTTCGCCATTGGGAATAATCCCCTCAAGAGAATGCTGAGGCATCTTGGAAAGACTTGGAATAATTTAGGGAAATGACAGAGGGCTGAATTTAGGAAATCAAGGCCCCAGAAATATAGTTTTCATTTCTAATCACAGGAGAAATTTGAAAACACGTATAATGCACTCCACATGTTTGCAAATTCTTTTCATCCCTTTTTGGTATTTGTAGGCTATTTGTGATTTTCAACACAGACTAAATCAAACTACTGTGCCTGAAACAACCTCTTAACTCTGAAAGCAAGTGACATAAAGATAGATCTGCTGGGAAGACATTTCCTCTTGCTGCAATTTAGCCAAATAACTCAGTGACCTTGACGTCATCCTTTGATTTTAACAGGGCATAGCTGTTTTCTAAGCCCCCGTAGCACATGTGGAAATCACTTACAGCGAATGCATCCCCAGCCCTGAATCAGTGGTTCTCGCCCCCGGCTGCATATTAGAATCACCTGGGGGGCTTTTAAAATTCCAGAAGCCCAAGTTGCAACACACCCATGAAATCTCAGTCCCTGGAGTGGGACCTGGGCATCAGGACTTTTTACAGCTCCTCCGGGGGATTACAGCGTGTGGCCAAGGCTGAAAACACTGCTTTAAACCAACAGTTTTTGGGGAACTAGTTGCAAATGGTTTATCAAGTAAATGCAGAACGTTTGCCGCTGAGCTGTAGCCTTTCGCTCTCTCCTACTTGCTGACCTTTGTGGGAACCAACCTCTGCTACTTGTTTTATTCCCGGTTCAACCCAGTTCCACAAGTACCGCGTGTGTACTACGTGCGAGACCCTGTGCTAGGTGCCATGGTCTGGGTGAGCATCGTTGGGACGGGAGGATTTTTCTGGAAAAAAATTGCATGATAAAAAATAAAAATCATGCCACCTACCAAATTGAGGCAAAAATTGACATTAGTTAACTACTTTGGAATATTAAAATCCATTGGATGATGCATGCATAAAGTGTTCCACTTTAAAACGGAACAAAACAAAATGCTGTTATTCTGAGATACTGAGTTAGGGTTTTTGTGTAGATATGTAGTATTCAAATTTTTATTGGCGTATAACATGCTTACAGAAATATACGCAGAGCTCACTCATGTAAAGCTCGAAGAGTTATTACAGAGTGAAAACACTGTGTAGCTAAGAGCTAGAACCTGCTTTTCTTGGGCCCCATGACAGGCGCTCTCTCCCTCTCTCCTCCGCAAAGGGAACCAATAGCCTAACGGCTGACACTGTGGGTCAATTTTGTCTCTTTACAAAAACATTTTATTGCAGAAAATTTTAAGCATATACAAAAAAAATGGTATAAATAGACCTGTCACTCAGCTTCGACAACTACTAATTATCTGCCATTTTTGTTTCATCTATACCTCAACCTATTACCCACCCCTCACTTTATTTTGTTGTTTTTATTTTTCATGAGGTAAGATATACATTGAAAGGCACAGATATTAACTGTAGAGTTTTGAGAAATAAATATGTCTATATAACCTTCACCCCTTTTAAGAGCAGAATATTCCCATCGCCCCCAGGAAATTCCCTCATCTTCCCCGGCATTTATTCCTCCCCCACAGGCAGCCAGTGTTCTGATTTTTTTCACCATAGTTCGTTTTGCCTGCAGTCATACAATAATGTGTTATGTGCAGCTTGTCTCACCCGGCAGCATGAGATTCATCACTGATGTGTGTTTCAGTAGTTTGTTCCTTTGTATTACTGAGTTCCGTTCTGTTGTATAAATATACTACAATTTGTTCATCCGTTTTCCTATTGATCGACGTTTGGGTTATTTTCTGGGTTTGGCTACTATGATTAAAGGGTCTATGAACATTCTTGAACAAATACTTTTTGTATTCTGTTTAATTCCCTTGTTAGCAGGTAAGCAACACTCTTTGTATCATTTTAGTGGTTGCCCCAGGGATTACAGTATGCGTCTTTAACATGTCACAGTCTGCTTAGCGTTAACAGTGCACTATTTTGACAAATGTAAGCTGTGAAAGCCTTGCTGCCCCACAGTGCCGTTTACCTCCTTCCACCCTTTGTGCTGTTGTTGCCATGCATTTGCACATGCTATAAATCCCGCAATACAATGTTATAATTTCTGCTTTAAATACTCATAGGTCTTTTAAAGACATTAAGAGAAGAAAGTTATTAATAAATGTTTGAAGGGAGATACTGCATGGGACCATGCAAATACACCATTTCTCCTTTATGTTTCACTCACAATTTGTACATTCGTGACTGAATCTTGCCTCCAGTAATTACTCCTGTGGTGCTTTAGTGATGACCTGATTCTCTGGGTAATAGTCCGATGCTGTCATTGTTTGTTCGTTGCTCACGCTGTTCTGGCTTGGGACACTGGGAGCCCTTTCAGCTTGGTTCCTTTTGACCTGTCTCATCCTTTTGGATTTTTTTTAAAAGCACTTGTTTACTTCCTGGCACTACAAGATGCTCTGGGCTCATCTTGTGTTTTCCACCCCTAGCCCTAGAATTAGCCATTTCACCAAGAAACCCTGGTTCCTTTTACTGGATAATGGTATTTAGAAACCAATATCTGAGTATTGTGTGCTCATTGCTACTGGGGTGTCACTGCTAGTCAGTCCTCAGCAGACAGAGTTTGGAAATGTATGCATGAATACAAACTCAAGTGTACACACATATCTCTATCTGAGTAGCTAGCTAATTAACTGGATATATTATTATAGACACAAGTTCATACTGATATTTTCAACTCCAATCCAGCACCACAGGGTTTGCTCTGGCATTCTCCCTTTGTTTACTTGTAACTTCTTTCACCTACAGTGAGAAACTGGGCTCTAATTGTCTACAGTATATTTACTAACATGTAAAGTAACTTCAGAATTGCTAACTGATACCCTTTGGAGAAACAAATGTACCAACTACAGTATAGTGTTTGTGGACATTTCTTTAGCTTTACAGTATCCAGTCAAAATCCTGTTTTCCAAAGTTACTTAGATTGGCAGCTTTCATCCCCACCGCCTTCAATATGGTTAGGTCACACATTGCAATATTAGATTCATTTGTCACTGTCTGCATTCTGTCAGAGTTCCCCCAACATCTTGAATGGTTTTTTAAAATTCGCATAGAGTAAAATTCACTCTTTGTGGTGTACAGTTCTGTGGGTTTTGACACTGTATAGGGTCATGTATCCACCTCCACAGTGCCACATAGAATTATTTCATCACCCCAAAACTTCTCTCATGCTGCCCCTTAGTCAATCTCCTCCCCCTCCTCATCCCTTGGCAAGCACTGATCACTTTGCATCCACATAATTTTGTCTTTTCTAGAATATCATATAAAATATAGCCCTTGGGGAATGACTTCCCTCATTTAAGATGCATCCATGTTCTTGTGTGAATCAATAGTTTGTTCCTTTTTGTTGCCAAGTAGTATTCTATTGTATGGATGCACTAGTTTGTTTCTCCATTCATCTTTTGAAGGACGTCTGGTTTATTTCCATCTTTTAGAAATTATGACTAAAGTGGCTATAAACATTCACACAGGTTTTTATTTAAACATTAGTTTTTAATTTACTTTAGTAAGTACATAGGAGTGGGATATCTGGGTCATATAATAAGTGTATGTTAAACTTTATAAAAAACTGCTAAGCTGTTTTCGAAAGTCACTGTACCATTTTGCATTTCCAGATCTAGTCACTCCAGATCCTCACCAGCACTTGGTATATACAATTTTATTTTTTAAGCCATTGTAATAGCTGTGTGGTATCTAATTGTGGCTTCTGCCTCATTTTTGGAGGAGAGTTCTGCTGAGTGAAAATAGAATTCTGTGTTGACATTTGACTTTCCTTTTTTCTTTCTTTTTTTTTTGGTGAGGAAGATTGGCCCTGAGCTAACATCTCTTGCCAATCTTTCTCCTTTATTGCTTAAGGAAAATTATCCCCAAGCTAAAATCTGTGCCAGTATTCCTCCATTTTGCATGTGGGACACCACCACAGCGTGCCTTGAGGAGCAGTGTCTGTGCCGAGAATCTGAACCCACAAACCATGGGCTGCTAAAGTGAAGCACACGAATTTAACCACTACACCACTGGGCCAGCCCCAACAAGCCCCAAACAAGGCTTTTTCCTCCTGCACTTTAAAGATCTCATTTCAGTGTCAGTTTGTCTCTGTCATTTTTGCTGATATATCATCCATCATTCATTTCCCCTTGATTGTAACGTGCTGTTCTTCTCTAGCTGCTTTCAAGATTTTCTTTCTGTCTTTGGATTTTTGCAGTTTGACTGTGATGTGCCTAGGTATAGTTTTATTTGCATTTTCTTTTGGAGTTTTTATTTTAACCTTTTTGGATCTAAAAATTTAGATTTTCTACCAAATTTTGGAAGTGTTCAGCTATGCATTATTGATTTACTTTTCTGCCTCATCTAATTTTTCTGTCTCTCTCTTCTCCTTCTGGGACTCAAGTATCCTACAGGTCTTTAAAGCTCTGTTCATTTTTCTTCAAACTTTTTTCACTATTTTCTTCAGGTTGGGTGATTTCTATTGCTCTGTCTTCAAGTTTCTCTATTCTACTGTTTTTATCTTTTTTTTTTTTTTTTTTAATGCTTTATCTCCCCAAATCCCCCTGGTACATAGTTTTATATCTTAGTTGCAGTTCCTTCTAGTTGTGGCACGTGGGACGCCGCCTCAACGTGGCCTGACAAGTGGTGCCATGTCCACGCCCAGGATCCGAACCAGTGAAACCCTGGGCTGCCACAGTGGAGCACATGAACTTAACCACTCGGCCACGGGGCCGGCCCCTCTATTCTACTGTTTTTAATGTACTGATGAGCCCAAAAGTAATTTTTTTTCATTTTATCATCATTCTACTTTGTTCTTTTTTATGATTTCCATTTCTCTGCTGAATTTCCACATCTGTTCATTCATTATGAGAATATTTTCTTTTCCCCCCCCCGAGCATGTTTATAATGGCTTCTTTCAAATCCTTGTCTGCTAATTGCAACATCTTGGGGAGAGTTTCTACTGCCTGCTTTTTGTCTTGTATATAGATTACATTTCCCTGTTTCTTCATACGTCTCATGATTTTTAAAGATTGCATTCTAGACACTGTTGATGATAGTTATGGAGACTCTGGATTCTGTTGTATTCCTTTAAAGAGTGTTATTTTTCTAGCAGGGAGTTAACGTAGGTAGACTCAAAACTCTCACCTGAAGAATCTCTTCAGTTCTTTTAGCTTCCAACTGCTGCTTTCACGCTGGGCCCCCCTTGGAGCTACCCTGCACATGCATGGTTCAAAAATCAGCCAGTTATTTGGGGGAAACTTACATACGTATTTTGGAATTTGCCCCTTGTGATTCCCTCTTTTCCAGAAATTCTCCCCTAACTTTGTAGCCGTTCTGCCAGCCCCAAAATGTATCCTCTGACACCACAAGAAAGACTGGTTTTTTGCTGCCTGCCTGGGCCGTGTACAGATTGTGAAGTGTTTCAAGGCAAAAAGACTCAAGCTTGCAAGTGACTCCTGTTCCAATTCCCATCATTCAAGGGTAGACTCCTCCCGCTCCTGCTTGCAAGTGTCTCCTGTTCCAATTCCCATCATTCAAGGGTAGACTCCCTCCCGCTCCTGCTTGCAAGTGTCTCCTGTTCCAATTCCCATCATTCAAGGGTAGACTCCTCCCGCTCCTGCTTGCAAGTGTCTCCTGTTCCAATTCCCATCATTCAAGGGTAGACTCCTCCCGCTCCTGCTTTTTGGAGAAATCAGGATGTGAATCTAGACATAGATATATGCATACATATATCCTATATGTACTACACATACACATTTCTTTTCTTTTTCTTTTTTAAAGATTGGCCCCTGAGCTAACAACTTTTGCCAATCTTTTTTTCTTTCTCTCTTTCTGCTTTTTCTCCCCAAATCCCCCCAGTACATAGTTGTATATTTTAGTTGTGCGTCCTTCTAATTGTGGCATGTGGGATGCTGCCTCAGCATGGCCTGACAAGTGGTGCCATGTCCGCACCCAGGATCCGAACCAGTGAAACCCTGGGTCGCTGAAGCGGAGCACATGAACTTAACCACTTGGCCACAGGGCCGGCCCCATAGATACATATTTCTATATGTATAAAAACACAACTGACTTTTATGTGTTCATTTTGTATCCTGCTAATCTGCTGAATTCATTTGTTAGTTCTAACAAGTTTTTTTGTGGAATCTTTAGGGTTTTCTACATATAAGATCATATCATCTGTGAACAGAGATAATTTACTTTTTCCTTTCCAGTTTGGATGCCTTTTATTTCTTTTTCTTACCTAACTGCTCTGGTTAGAAATTCCCATTCTATATTGAATGGTAGGGGTGAAAGTGGGCATTCTTGTCTTGTTCCTGATCTCAGAGGAAAGCTTTCAGTCTTTTATTATTGAGTATGAGATTAACTCTGGGTTTTTCAAGTATGGCTTTTATTAGGCTGAGGGAGTTTCTTTCTGTTTCTAGTTTGCTGAGTGTTTTTGTCATGAAAGGGTGTTGAATTTTGTCAAATGCCTTTTCTGAATCAATGGAGATTATCACATGGCTTTTTCCCTTCATTCTGATATTATAGCATATTGCATTGATGAATTTTTGTATGTTGGATCATTCCAAGAATAAAGCCCCCTTGGTCATGGTGTGTAGTCCTTTTAATGTGCCACTTCATTTGGATTGCTAGTATTTTGTTGAGGATTTTGGCATCAATATTCATCAGGGATATTGGTCTGTAGTTTTCTTTTCTTGTAGTGTCTGTGTTCCACTTTGGTATCAGGGTAATGCTGGCCTCATAGAATGAGATTGGAAGTATTCTCTCCTCTTCAGTTTTTTGGAAGAGTTCGAAAAGGATTGGTGTTCTATAAATGTTCAGTAGACTTCACCAGTGAAGCCATCAGGTCCAGGGCTTTTCTTTGCCAGGCAGCCTTTGATTACTGATTTAATCTCCTTAGTAGTTAGGAGTCTATTCAGATTTTTCATTTTTTCACAATATAGTCTTGGTAGGTTTTGTGTATCTAGGAATTTAACCATTTTATCTAGGTTGCCCAGTTGGTTGGTGTACAATTGTCCATAGTATGCTCTTATAGTTCTCTTTATTTCTGTAGAATTGGTAGTAATATCTCCATTTTCACTTCTGGTTTTAGTAAGTAGAGTTTTTTGTTTTCTTAGTTAAACTAGCTAAAGATTTGTCAATTTTGTTAATCTTTTCAAAGAACTAGCTTTTGGTTTCATTGATTTTCTCTTGTTTTTATAGTCTCTTTTTACTGATCTCTGCCCTAATTTTCATTATTTCCTCTACCAGCTTTGAGTTTAGTTTGTTCTTTTTCTAATTCCTGAAGTTGTAATGTTAGGTTATTGATTTGAGATCTTCCTTTTTAATGTAAGCAGTTATAGCTAAATGTCCCCCTTAGCACTGGTTTTGCTGTGTCTCATAAGCTTTGCTATATGGTGTTTTCATTTCCACAAGTCTCTACGTATTTTCCAATTTCCCTTGTGATTTCTTACTTCACCCATTTGTTGTTTCAGAGTGTGTTGTTTAATTTCCACAAATGTGTGAATTTTCTAGTTTTCTTTCTGTTATTGATTTCTAACTTCATCCTGTTGTGGTGAGAGAAGATACTATGTATGATATTTATCTTTTTTAATCTATTGAGCCTTAATTTGTGGCTTCACACTTGTGGTTTATCCTGAAGAATGTCCCAAGTGCACTTGAGAAGAATGTGTATTCTGTAGTTGTTGGGTAGAGTGTCTGTATATGCCTGTTATATGTGGTTGGTTTATTGTGTTGTTCATGTGCTCTTTTTCCTTACTCATTTTCTGTCTGTTTATTCTGTCCACTGTTGAGAGTGGAGTACTGAAGTCTCCAATTATTATTGTAGATCTGTCTATTTCTATCTTCAATACCATCAACTTTGGCTTCATATATTTGATTGGTCTGTTATTAGGTACATCAATATTTACATTGCTATATTTTATTGCTCTATTGATCCTTTTATTAATATTCTCTATTAATGTCCTGTTTCAATTTCACTGGTTTCTACTCTAATTTTATTATTTCTTTTTTCTATTTATTTTGGATTTAACTTGCTCTTCTTTTTCTAGTTTCCTAAGTTGAAAGCTTATATTGATTTTAGATCTTTCTTCTTTTCTAATGTATACATTCAATGCTATGAACTTCCCTTGAAGTGCTGCTTTTGCAGCATTCCACACTTTTTTTTTTGAGGAAGATTAGCCCTGAGCTAACTACTGCCAATACTCCTCTTTTTTCTGAGGAAGGCTGGCCCTGAGCTAACATCCGTGCCCATCTTCCTCTACTTTATATGTGGGATACCTGCCACAGCATGGTGTGCCAAGCGGTGCCATGTCCGCACCCGGGATCCGAATTGGTGAACCCCAGGCAGCCAGAGCAGAACGGGCGCACTTAACCGCTGCGCCACCGGGCTGGCCCCCGCATGGACACATTCTCAATGAGCCCAGATTTCTCAAAAATATTTTTAGGGCCCAACCCTGTGGCTGAGTGGTTAAGCTTGCGCACTCTGCTTCGGTGGCCCTGGGTTTCACTGGTTTGGATCCCAGGCGCAGACATGGCACTGCTGATCAGGCCATGCTGAGGCAGTATCCCACATAGCACAACCAGAAGGACCTATAGCTAGAATATATATCTAGTACTGGGGTGCTTTGGGGAGAAGAAGAAAAAAAGAAAGAAGACTGGCAACAGATGTTAGCTCAGGTGCCAATCTTCAAAAAATATATATATATTTTTAAATGTTTTATTTTAGATGGTAATCTTTAAAAACTTGAGATAAGTATATTCTGGATCTTCTAGATGACCTTTATTTTTATAACCAAGTTGTGTAATTTCTGTGCCCAGTATTACAATACGGAAAGCCAGAAAGCGAAATGTAAATTTCTTGGTGTTTCTTTACTAAGAGTCATAGATTCACCAAAAACCTGTAAGCCTCACTACCTGGTTGACTTGAAATAAGGCTTTGGATGAGGGCTTTAAGTCGCTCAGTGTTTTCTATATCAGTAAGCTGAATGACTTACCAAATCTTCATAATAATTGACTTTTTTTTTGTTTAGGTATAATTAACGTATAACATTATATTAGTTTCAAGTGTTCAACATAATTATTTGGTATTTGTATCTATTGCAAAATGATCCCTACAATAATCTAGTTAACATCTGTCACCATGCATAGTTACAAAATTTTTTTTTCCTGTGATGAGAATTTTTAAGACCTACTCTCTTAGCAACTTTCAAATATGCAATACAGTATTAACTATAGTTGCCATGGTGTACTACATTACATCTCCGTGACAGTATTTTTTTTAGATACAAGGATAGATTACCACAGTAAAAGTAAAATATGCATTTAGGACAGTCTAGTCCAGTCTTACAAATTTACTAGTATGATAGATATTTTCATTTCCTCTCATAATAGATGTGACATCCCGAGACTGACTCCAACACCATCCTGCCCTGAGGCGACCATGAAGCTGGCAGACGCCGACACTCCCTGTGAGTCGATCAGGGTCCAAGGCCGAACTCTCCGTCAGGCAACTGAACGCACGAGGGGCTTCCAGATGAATCTGGCTGCTGCTTCATTCCCCAGGGCCACAGGGGCTCAGACACATCTTCCTCTCAGTGACACTGCCCTGTGGTTCAGTAGCCCAGGGTGCTTACCTTTGCTGTTGGGGATTACAGTACCCTCTAAATTAGGGTGGGAGTGAGGAGGGGGTGTATCCGCTAATTACGTAGAGGAATGGTCAGGGGCCAAGGATGGGGAGAGACTCTGGTTGGGGAAGCAGAGTGTACAAACCGTGTGGAACACAGAAGCAGAGCTGGGCGACAGCTCGAAGGTGTAAATCCATGTCCCGTTCTAGATAAGGTGGCATTAAATGTGAGGGGAAATTGTTCAGGCACAGGCAAGCTTTGGCTTTTGGGCTCAGTGCTCTTTGGTTTGGGGAATGATGAGGCCGTCATCTGTTGGCCCTGATCCGGGGTTTGATGCTCTGGGTAAGAGGGTCCCCCTCCCAAGAATCCAGGCCTTTCCCAGTTCTAGAGGATGAGTGGTAAATGTCTAGCTACATTTGACGTGCTTTCCAGAAATCTGCTGCTGAGACCCCCCTGCCGGCAGCTTGCCCTCCCTGGTGCTGAGAGTGAGAAAAGGAAAGAGTCCCCCGTTCCTGGGCCTGTGCTTCCGGGGTTTTGATGGAACTGCTTTAAAGGAACTGCTTTGTGAGCTGCGATGACTTGGCTGCAGAAAAAGCACATCAGAGCTGGAGGTAGACAGTCTCTAACACTGGCATGGGGCCGGGTAACTCGGATGGACGCTGGCTGAGGCAATAATGAGTCCTTCGTCACGGAAACTGGCGACCACTCAGCGCTGTAGGGCCTGAGGTCTCATCATACATCACTGGGTTCATGAGAGTCTAAAATCAACCCAATAATTAAGATGTCCATTGTTTGTTGAGGGTTTCTTTTTCCTTTTAGGGGAAACGAGAGTGGAGGAGATGGAAAAGAAAGCAAGCTTAACGGATAAGGAGACCGTTAACTGTTACAAATAGCATCATGGCATTATTCGGACTCACAGCTTGCCTAAAGTTGCAGTTAAAGTGCCATTTTCAATGCCCAAATTGCTAATTTGGTTGCTTAAGTTCTTTCTTTTGTATTTTAATTAGAAAACTTCAGTTCAGGACTGTAGGACTTACTATCGCACCTCACTCCGCCCCGTGCCTACTTGTCATTGTTCCAAGAAAATGGGAAACCAGGTTGATGGAACATGTACTAAGTTCCATGAGAGCAGGGAGTGTCTGTCATGCTCACTGCTGTGCCCCAGGGCTCAGCACAGTGTCGGTGCATAGCTGGTTCTCAACAAACATCAACTGAATAAATACTACTTTCCATATGGCTTTGCTTCAGCTTCTAAAACAAAACAATACTAATAGCTTCTAAGTGACAGCCACTTCTGGTAAGCTTTATACCAGTTTTTCTTGCAGTGTTACATACTTATTTTTAAAGCGGCAACTTATTTATTTCGATTAAGAAAAACACATGAAAATAATATTTTGTGGGCCCACTTATTCAGTGTCCCAGTGATATCAGACATCCTTAATTTTCAAAGTATCATAGTAATTTCAAAGTATCATAAGTAATTCTGATAAAAGATCCACTGGCAATATGTTTAGACATTCCATCAATGAGATGTGTCTGTTAATCCTTGCAGGCTTAACCCAGACATTTAGAGCAGGTCAAAAGGAACAAGCCAAATAGGCAGCTCTTCTCAAAATCAGGGAGACGCTGTGCTTCGGAAACCTAGATCATAGAAGACTTTGAAAGGACCCTCCTTGGAATGATCCACCTGGCTTTCCAGACTTCAGCTTCTGCCTCTGTTGACTCAGAGAGGGGCTCCCCAGTGGTGTGACTGGCCCATCTCATGCCCTCAGTCCTTCTGAGAAAGCAGCAGTTCTTCTCACCCTCCTGGCTCAAGGAGTAGGTGCTGGCCCCAAGGGCAGCTCATTTACAGGGTGACCCCCATTTTAGGAGGTGGTCTGGTGAGAGCTCTCTGCCCAGCAGGAAGGACAGCAACTATCTGAAGCAATTGGATACTTTCTTTGTGGGGATTTGAATTCGAGACCTGTAGAGACCATCAGCACTTGCTTTTCTGGGCAGAAGCACAGGTAGGCAGAGAGCAGAGGGTAGAAGTGATGAGTCAGGACAAGCCATGACCAAGCAGAGGCTGGAGCAGCCCAGTCTCCAAACTGCAGCCCCAGCTCCTGGAGGAGCAAATGCCCAATCTCGAGGAGACAGCCGGTTATTGACTCACAGAGCTGCCGTCCAACACGGGACCCAGGGCTGGCCACAAATGCCCCTCCCTTCAGGCCCCACACAGCCTGGTGAGGCTGTTTCCATTCTTTCCCTTCCTGTCTCCTTAGCTAACCTGGAAGAGCCCAATTAACACGTGTAAATTAAGATCTCTCTGGTACTAAAATTCTAGAATTACACTGAGCACAGTAAAAACTCATTAAGGCAGGCCACTTGTTCCAAATTTCTAATTATCCCATTTGGACTAAGCTAAAGTTTATTCTGCTCAGCAAACTTTTATTATAGATAACTCAAAAAGAGAAGGTGCAGAGGAATTATTCAAAAGATTTCAAAGAACAAGCTATTAATTTGTTAATTTAAAACTATTTTATTATAAAATAGTTTAGTAGTTATTTATTATAATAATAGTTATTTATTAAAAATTTATGACCCCAGGAACTTCAATTGCATAGAATGGATAAATATTGTTAACCTTTATGCTTTTATTTTTCAACAAATATTTACTGATCCTCTCTGTGGGCCAGGTTCTGTGCTAAGCACTAGAACACAGAAACATAGACTCAATCAAATACAGCATGGTACTGTGTGTTTATTTTAAAAATAAAATAGAAGTGGGGCTGGCCCCGTGGCTGAGTGGTTAAGTTCGCGCGCTCCGCTGCAGGCAGCCCAGTGTTTCGTTGGTTCGAATCCTGGGCGCGGACATGGCACTGCTCATCAAACCACGCTGAGGCAGCGTCCCACATGCCACAACTAGGTGGACCCACAACGAAGAATATACAACTATGTAACGGCGGGGGGCTTTGGGGAGAAAAAGGAAAAAAATAAAATCTTTAAAAAAAAATAAAAAATAAAAAAATAAAATAGAAGTGCGAGGTAAAAATTACCTTGGACTGTTGGTTTTTGCTCCCCCATGTGCACAGGTGTGCATGTGCGTGCACACACATATCATATATATTTAATGGACCTTGCCCGCAAGCAGCTTAGAGACTGGCGGGGAGACAGACAAATATATGAACAATGACGCTGCCACGATGGGTGCTGAGATGGAGGTGTGCGCACGGTGTGCTAACAGGAGTGGAAGAGGAACGTCCCAGTCCCTCTAGGAGTGGGTCCAGAGAGGCTTCCTGGGGACAACTGGGGTTGAGGGTTAAGGATGAACCTAGGTGCCCAGGTGGAGAGGAGTGGGCACCCCAGGCAACTGCAAGTCGATCAGTGGGACCGGAGCCCACACGGCAGGAACAGCAGGGAGCGCAGTCACTTGTTATCTGCAGGAGTTATGTTCTGTGGACTTGCTGCAAACACTGAATTAGTGACACTGAACTATTGCTCGTAGGGGACACACAGGTTAGGTTCCTGGGAGCCTCCAGTCACAACATTTTTGTCAACCAAAACCCAATGTGTGTGATACAGGTTCGTTTACCAAGATCCGTGTAAAACAAGCCTGGCCCGTCAGCACGGCGCGCCTGCTGTGCCACACCACACCTTTCCTGCACAGCACTCACCAGCTGTTTCCAAAATCCTCCACAGCCTCCTGATCTGCAGAACCTTCCTCACCTGCAGGTTCAACGTTTTTCACAGCATTTCACCTTTTGAAATGTGCGAGTCAGCCAGCACTAGCTGAGAAGGGTTTAACGTTTACCTGGCTGTAAATCTCTTCGGGTTTTCTCACAACATTGCCCACTATGCTGTTTTTAATCAGTCGTCATCTCCTGAATCCGGAAATATAGCTGCTTTTCCATCTTCTCCATGGCTTCTCCACACACAACAGACATTGCTCTAGCACTTTCTGCAGTGGCCTCGCGTTCAGATTGGCGAATTTCCTCTTCCTTTTTCTGGATGTACTGTATGTTGATTCACTAACACTGAGCCCACGGCTGACAGTACTGTGACCCATTCCTGACCAAAGCGCAGCTAACACGCGTATTTTCTCCAGAAGGCACATCACAGCTTTCTCGCCTTTAGAAACACTAGCCAGCACTTCAGCACCTACGCTTTGAGGGCCACTTAAAGAGCAAAATCAACAACAAAAAGCGCAAAAATATGAAAAACGTGGCACTAAGTAGACGATGAAAAGGATACTTGCTACAGTACGAGAGCTGAAGTGGAAAGCAGAGCGTGCCCTTGTTCAGCCCTGGCTGGGAAGCGCATGTTCCGCGAGTCAGATTTCTGCCCCTCTCTGCTCCCGTCTGTGGATACCGGGAAAGCACCGCGAGTGTTGATTTGGGGTACAAATAAATGTTAGCATGTAGGCAAATTCACAAATACGAAATCCATGAATAAAGAAGATCGACTGTAACGCTAGAGAAGCAGATAGAGGCCTGTTGCTAAGTGCAAAGGCTGCTCTTGTCGCGAAAGCCGTCATTGCCACTGAAGAGTTTCAGGCAAGAGAGCGGCGTGATCTCTTTGTGGGGACAGCACTTTTTCTAAATGTATCGCGTGGCTTGCAGAGAGGAAGACTGGAGACCGGCTGGGAGACGGCTGTCCCTGAAGAAGGTGAGGGGGTGAATGAACTGCCAGGGGCACACGTTTGAGGAGGAGCTGACCTAAGAGCCGAGGGGAGGAAGGAGGACACCCCCCCCCCCCCCCCCCCCCCCCCCCCCCGGTTTCGGGCTTGGGCCTGGAGTGGTGTAGGGCAGTGGGGGAGAGCTCTAGCCTCGGAGTCAGAGATACTGAGTTTAAATCCGGACTCCACCACTCACCAGCTGTGTAGCCTTAGATGTGTTCCTGAACTTCGCTAAGCTTCAGTTTTTTCATCTCTAGCACACAGATTCTATGTGATGGGAAAGTAACGCCTCTCAGAGTTATTTGGAGATTTAAATAAGTGCTGGTGCTTTTCACTTAAATAAGGAAACTAGGAAAAGGACAGCATCTGGGCTGATGGAGGAGAGGAGTCCCGTTGGACACGGGAAGTTGGATGTGCCCGTGGATGTCCATGTACCAACATCCAGTAGCCATTTGATATGCTCCCCAGAGGCCAGGAGCAGAGAAGCCGGGGCAGAGACAGGCTGATCTGGGTGTCATTAGCAGGCAGGCAGCTGCTACAGCTAGGAGGGGCAGGCAGTTCCAGCATCAGAGGTCCAAGGATAAAGCCTGGGGGATTCCAACATTTAAGAAGAGCCTGGGAGGAAGACCAAGAGAAGGAGGCAGGACGAGGAGGAAGGGTAGGAGCACCAGGAGAGCGTGGATGATGACAGGCGGGTGAGGAAAGTCCAGGAGGGAGTGGGCGGAGTCAGTGCTCCGAGAGCATCAAGTGAGAGTCACAGAACTCTCGGGCTGGAGGGACCCAGGAGATCTTTGAGTCTAACGCCCTTATCTGTCCTGAGAAGAAATCGACATTCAAAGAGGAGAAGTGAGCTGTTTGAGGTCACACTGATTTCACAGCAAGATACCTAATTCCTAAGGAGAAATAAAATACATTCTTTAACAAATATTATAGATTCAAAATTGTTCCTCTTAAGTCACACTGGACTTTTCCCAATCTGATGAAATTAGTGAGATTGTATTGATGTATCAGAGCAACTGTTAACCTTCCATGTGCTAAGATGCTGTGTAGTCAATCTGTGCAATAAATCTTAAATCTATTTATAGTGTACATTTAAGAAATCATGCTCTAAAAAGTTTACAAACAACAAGAGTCATAACTCATGTTAAAAATTAGACATCAGGTCCAAAATGGAGTCACTTATGCTAAGCTCCACTTAATTGTGGTTTTGGCTCTCCCAGGAATGGACTCTTAAACCAGTCAATCAGGAATCACCTGGTCAGCACTAGGCAGGTAATCTGCCTGAGAGACTCCAGCCATCCCCTAAAGGAAGGTGACCTTGCAATAACCAGCCTGCATTTTGCCAGTGTAACTTCCCTGTCCCTGCTCCCTTCTGCCTATAAAAGTCTTTCATTCTGTACGGCTCCTTTGTATCTGCTAGACTGAATGCTGCCAGATTCCTGAATTGTTGAACACAGCAAGTAAGATCTCTAAAATTCACTCACTTGAATTTTGTGGGGTAAAAGCTTGTTTGTTTTGGTGAGGAAGATTGGCCCTGAGCTAACATATGTTGCCAATCTTCCTCTTTTTGCTTGAGGGAGATTGTCCGCTGAGCTAACATCTGTGTCAATCTTCCTCTATTCTGTATGTGGGACGCAGCCACAGCGTGGCTTGATGAGCAGTGCTAGGTCTGCGTCCAGGATCAAGACCCTGGGCCACCAAAGTGAAGCTCAAGAACTTAACCCCTGCGCCACCGGGCCAGCCCCTGAATTTTGTTTTTAACACTCATCAAACTGTATATTTTAATTTTAACATATGTAAATTATACTTTAAAAAAAACTGAGTTTTAAAACACAGAGCAAATAAAAAGTTTAGCTATTTAAACTAAAAAGTAATTATTTTCTAAGTTATTTTGTACACAAAGACCTAAGGGGTAGAAACATTTGAATGTTTGGAGCTTGATCCTTCTTATAGCTTTTAGGGAACCACTTATTACTCTTCTTGGTTTCCTTCACAACGAAACGGGAATAATATCATCTTGTAAGACTGCTCATGGTTTATTAATACATGTGAAATTCTTGAGTAAAAACATTAAATACTTGATATTTAATATCTGGTAAATACCATCTAACTACATTTATAAATAATAGCACTTTTACAGCCAAGTTGGAATTACAAATTATAGCCCATATACAAATATATGCATACATACATACACTAGTAGGAAAAGAAATCCACAATTATCAATGAACAAAGAAAATATCTTTCATATAAGATTATTTCAATTGATCAATATAATAAACAAATTCTGTGACTGACCATTTTTAACTTAATTGTTTAATGTCATTTGGGCCCTACCTAACTTATGTAAAATTGTATATGATGTAATAGCAGGAAACTAACAACTGCTGGCTTTTTTCCAGTTAATGAAGAGAACCAAATGAGGAAAATGTCCTGAAGATAAGCCATTTCATTTCCTCAAAACGTACTTCTGCTTCAGGAACCCAGGAGGACACAGTGATAGAGCTTTGCATTTCTAGAGGAAACATTCCTATAAATCAGGGTTGCTCAGTCTCAGCACTAGTGAGATTTGGGGAGCTTTGCTGTGGGGGGCCGACCTGTGCACCATAGGACATTTGGCAGCATCCCAGGCCCCTACGCAGTAGCTGCTCCCCTACCCCAGTTTGTGACAACCAAAACCATCTCCAGACATTGCCAAATGTCCCCTGGGGGGCAAATCGCCCCCGCTTGAGAACCACTCCTACAACAGCATTTCCGTGCCCAAGTGGGCCCACTTTTACGTGTACTGGGGACACAGGTCCATAGGTGACAGTGAGTCTTTGGTTCCAACCTGGCATTTCCCGCTAGTTGGGCAGATGCAGCGTCCTCCAGATGCTTGGACCTCTCTGCTCCCCCTCCAGGCAGAAGCAGAGGCGCGGCAGGGGCTGTCTGCACGGCACCTTGGAGGAGCTGTGGCTGTGGGCAAACCTCGTCTGCTCAAGTACTGCCCGGGCCCTCCGAGGACTCACGACTCACCTCCCTACCCTCTGCAGCCAGGGCAGCCTTTTGGTTTGTCCTCGCTTCTCCAAACTAATTATCTAAAAAGTTTCCTTTACCATTATGTTATAAACACGTTGACACTTTGCCAAACAAAAACCTAATAAAAGATCTATCTTTGAGTTTTCTATTTTCATACATAAAAAAACTTGAAAACAACAGACCAGAGGAAAGACTGTGTAGAGAAACATAAAGAAAATGGTATAAAAAAGAGGTAGCGGGATCTTAGAGCTGAACTCCCAACACAGTCACACTAGCTACATTTCAAGGTCTCAGTAGCTGCACTGGCTGGTGGCTGCCATATTAGCGCAGACATGGACCATTTCTGCGACCACAGGAAGTTCTATCAGACAGTACTGTCCCAGAGAGTATCTGGGTCACAGGCTTTATTTTACAGATGAGCAATTAAGTCCTAGAGGACATATAAAACAACCTAGCTAAAAAGAAACCGCGAGCTTGTGGCAGCACCAAGACTGGAAACCGGAAGAATTAAATTCCCCTCCTGTGCTCTTTTCTTCCACACGCCGCCTCACGGTCAGTCCAAACTTGGAATACCACATGAGGTTTTCACCACTGTAGCTCAAAAATGGGGGTCAGAGGTGGGGGAAAACAACTCCAAACAATTAAGAAGATGGACCAACTCTAAATAAAATTTTAATCCAGCTCAACAACCATATGTTGCATGCCTATGCCTGCCATGTACTAGGAACTTGACTCTGGATATAAAGTTAAAAAGAAAACAAGAATCCCTATCCCACTGAAAAGCACTCACTGTCAATACCACGGTCAGAGCAAAGACGAAGGTGAGTGGGGAGCCCGGCCTGGGTGGCGGAGGAGTGCGGTAGGGCGCACTCGCTAGAGGAGACAGCATCCAGGTAAAGAAGGCGGGAGATGCGCCCAGGACGAGGGAGCTGGATGCCTGAGACACAAGAGAGCAAACATGACGGCGGCCTGGGCGACTTCCGCGACTCTTGGGCCTCAGTTACACTCGCCTGCTAACAGCGGCAAACCAGCGTGTCAGGGCAGATGGCTGCCTCTGCCTCTTGGCCCCTCCCACAGGAAGTCCCGCCTCAAGGCAGCGCTTCCGGTGGGCCTTCCCTGCACAGGCGCACCTTCCCATCCCGTGGCTCCCGCTCGAGCGCTTCTCATCCTCTGTTCCCGCCTTGCTCAGTGGTGCCCCTGTCCCCACAGGCATAGCCCTTCTGGGGTCTGAGAACCAGCCTCTCTTTCCTCTCTCTCATGCCCTGTATTCGACCTGTCACCAAACTCCATTACCATTGCTGTTCCAGCTCTCATCATCTTTTTTAAAAAATTAATTTTATTAAATTATGTTCATTTTAATAATTAAAATTATTTTAATTAATATCTAGTTATTTTAATTGAGATATAATTCACATACCATAATATTCATCCTTTTGAAGTGTACAATTCGTTAGTTTTTAGTATATTCACAAAGCAACCATCACCACTAATTCCAGAACATTTTAATCATCTCCAAAAGAAGCCCCATACCCATTAGCACTCACTCCCCACTCGCCCTCCTCACCTAGCCCTGATGACCAGTTCCTTTCTATCTCTGTAGACGTGCCTCTTCTGGACATTTCGTATAATGGGATCATATAATCTGTGGTCTCTTGTGAGTGGCTTCTTTCACTTAGCATGATGTTTTCAAGGTTCATCCATCTTGCAGTGCATACCGGTACCAGTACTTTATTCCTTTACGGCCAAATGATATCCCACTGTATGGATATCCTACATTTATTTATCCTTTCTTCAGCTGATGGACAATAGAGTTGTCTCCACTTCGGGGCTATTATGAATAATGCTCCTATGAACATTCCTGTACCCGTTTTTGTGTGGACCTAAAGTTTCAGTTCTGTTAGACATCGCATCATCTCAGCAAGACTAGTGAATGAACTTTCCAGGCTTATCCTGTCAATCCACTCTCCAACTTAATGCTGGAGTCATTTAAACATGTAAATCTTCTGAGTGTGTCAATCAGATCATGCTGTATTTAAAACCCTCCAATAACTTTCTATGGCACTGAAAAAAAAATGCAAAGACCTGAACGTGGCTTCCTCTTGCACCTCACCTCCCAGGGCGGCCGGGTGTTGGGACCATCCCTCTGTTCTCTCCAGCTGCTCTTAGGGAAGTGAGGCCGCGGGGCCACCGCAGCCTGAGCAGCTGCCGTTGGTGGTAGCACTATCTGCATCTTCCTTGTCCCCCAGCCCTCTGCCGCTGCTGAGACCACCTGCAGGGACCAGGCTGCCCTGCTGTGGGCTCTCTTCTCTCCTGGGGCCGTTCCTGAAATCCCCACACCACAGGACCCAGACTGTCAGAGCCTAACGGGGCCTCCAGCACGTCCAGCCTGGTGATTTCCGAGCTGTGCTCTGGGGAGCCCCGGGCCCTGGTAGAGGCGTCAGCTGGGGATGGAGGACATGAAGCCCAGTGGGCAGGACACTGTAGGATGCATTTCAGTTACTTTTTGTTTGAATAAGATTTTTACCTGCTGAAAGAAAAAAATATATTTGAGAACAAATTATTTAATCCAACCGTCTTCATTTATAGACAAGGAAACGGCCCAGCTCTTCTCCTAGACGGAAGCCAGGCAGTTGCTCCCACCTGTGAGTGTCCCCTCAGGGCCCTGCTCCCCCATGATGCCTGGAGCGTGGGGCAGTCGCCCGAGGAACGCGGGAGCGGTTCAGGAGCAGAAGGACAAACGCTAGAGAGGAAACGAGATTTCAATCAAAGGTAAAAAGAGGGGCGCAGCCTGCTGGGGCCTGGGGCAGAGGCGCGCGAGGGAACCGCCTTGCTGACGACTCGCTGCCAGCAGGCGCAGGCGGGAAGTGCTACCTCAGAAACAGCCTCCGAGATGGAGAGAAGAGGCTGCGTCATGTGCCCAGGCTCCACCGAAAGTTTCGCGGGGTAGGGGTCGTCCCAGAGACAAACTTAAGAGGGAAGGAAAAGAAAGGCTGTGCGTGAAAGTCACCGAGGGGCTTCGGAAGGCGAGAGGCTGGGCTGTCATCCTTTCTGTCCCTCCTGGCTCCTGACCGCCCGAGCAGCAGCTGCTGGCGTCCAGCACAATTTTTCAAACCAATTAAGGAGAAGTCTTGCGGCCCCGGGAGGGAGTGCTGTCTGACTCTCCTCCTGAGTCAGCAGGCTCACATCAGAACCTCTGGCGACACGATCTGACGGCTCTAATTGATCCTTCATAGTTAAAAATAAAAAGCAGCAAGCAGCTACTCTTTGCCTTCAAACTGCTGCAGGGGGGTCTCTCTTTTCAGCCGAGGTTTTCCATCATCGGTGCCAGAGAGCGGCCTCCCCACCGGCTTAACTGTCTGTGTGCCGTGCGCATTTTCCTTTTCTTTGCGCTGTCTCCTGCAGGAGGCCTCCCGTCCTGAGCTCATCAATTAGCCGTCCCATTTGCCAGAAGGGAGTTACATCTGGCGTGACGATATTGCTGTTCAAAACTAGGAAGCCCAAATCTCTCTGGCTGGGAAAACCCACAAGGACTTTGGGCTCCGTCTTAAACCGGAAGCAGTCATTCGTTAAGATAATTGAGAGAAAAGAAAGCAGTGGAATAAAGCAGAAAAAGTGAGCCAAACCATCCGTTTTGGTCACCCTGTAATCTATAGACCTGGCTGCTGGCTGTTATCGGTTTACTTTTCCTCCAGTTTGTTCGGCGTTGTGTAGATCTTTCCTCAGAAAAAAGCCCCAGTTTACCTCCAAGCTTGAGATCAGAGTAGAAAGTTCTGGGCTTGCAGAGTTGGAAGGAAGATGAAATCAGAGTGTCCGCAGTCTTTAGGAAGGACACCCAGACCTTTCTCTCTTCTAAAACGTGAAAGCCAAAAATACTTCTTCTGCTTTTTTATAAAAATTGGATAGCAGCAAAATCATCACTGACTATAGTTTGTGAAAACACACAGCTCAATACAAGGTAACCCACATAAACACGGGAGAGTACGGCCCAGTCCTGGCATGGTGTCACCTTCCAAGAAGTAACAGCCTGACACGGGTTGAAAGCAGTCCAAATCTGCATTTAGTCTCTGGAGGAAACTTTTTCTTAAGATGCAGCAAAACATCCATAGAAGGTTATATTTCTTCATCTCTCTCTCCTCTACCCCCCAACAGCTTCCATTACAGCTTCCCAAAGACCCTACCTGGGAGACCCTCAGCCCCTACCCCATGCCCACCCACACGCCCCTCCACCCTCCCTCTCCTCTCTGCTTCTCTCTTTATTCCATCCATCAAGGTAGCCTTTCTGGACTCTATAACTTTCTTACCTCCTGGAAACTGTGCAAAGTAGATCCCAGGAAGGAGGAGCTGGTCTAAGAGGAATGTGGGCACAGCAGGCGGAGGAGACGGCAGGAGGAGAGTTCAAAGGTGTGCGTACAAGTCTGCACTCCTCTCTCGCTCAGTCTTTGGGGGCCTTGCCAGGAAGGGAAGCCTATTGATTGTACCTCCCGGAGGATCTTTGCCACATCGCTCACCCCACTTCTGTCTTTTCTCCTCCCAGTTGGTCAGGATTCCCCCCAAAACCTCTGAAGACACTCCCTGGGGATTTCCCACAACATTTCTCTTTGCAGACCAGGGAGCAAAGATACTGGCTTAAGGACAGTCCCTCCCTCCTTCAAGGGTCTCTGCATCTAGCAAGATGAGGGAAAGCTGCGCTCATTGTGTTATTTCCTAAATGACCCGTGCTGCCACAACCAGAGTCAACATGGGGAGAGCTCCCATCCCTGAAAGTCTGAGAAGACTAGAGGTGTCACTGAATTGGTACCGCTCAGCCTGGGGCCTGCCTCGCCTGTTCCTTCCCATGGAAACCACAAGAGTCTTGCCCACGGTTCTTCCCTCTCCCTCTGCCTCCTGACAACCCTGGTGTTTCCCCATGGCGTGGTGTGCCCCCTCCTCTTGGGAGCTATCTTTTCAGTGGCTGTCATCTCCTGATCTGTTGGCCTTAGTATACCTCAAATTTTCCATTAATATACTTTTTTTTTTAAACAGCTGGGAAAACTCCCCATGCCAGTGTCAGGAGCCAACTTCAAGAAGGTGAGGTTTCCCTGCCTCACTCGGGATCCCCAGTGCATCCTGGTGCCTAGATCTGACCTCTGTTTGTTAGACTTGCTCCAGGAAGGTGGCCAGGGTTTCTGCTTCTTCCTCAGCCCTGATTAACTTCAACAAGAATGAGAATTTAGCTTATCTGGTTTGTGATGAAATCCAAGATGCATTCGCCATTCTTGGTTCTCAGCTCTCCCGCTCTCATCTGACCCAATCACTCCTGATTCTCCAAGCGTGGCTGTGGTATTGTCCTGGTGGGGGACGCTTTAGCCGCCTGTCCCGTCTGTATACAAACACAGCGTTGTCTTTCCTTTTTATTGGCACAGTTATGAATCCAATTTATGAACTGCGGCTACTCGGGGCCTGCTTTATCCTCTCTCCTGGGAAACCAGGGAAGTGCAGGTTTCCCCCTCCAAAGCAGAAATCCTAGTGAGTCAGCAAATAATCCCTGAAGCTGGACCCCACTGCCTTTGTCTTTTTCTCTCCCTCCGTGACCATCATCCTTGCACCATTTCAATGATAAGCTCTAATCATGACTCAACATGCTGGTTGTCCATTGCTGTGTAACAAACCACCTCAAAAAATTTGTGGTTTGAATAAAAAGCAGGATCCCAAGGAGGTATTTGCACACCCATGTTCATAGCAGCACTATTCACAACAGCCAAAAGGTGGAAGCAACCCAAGTGTCCATCAGTGGATGAATCAGTAAACCAAATATGGCATATACAAACAATGGAATATTATTCAGCCTTTACAAAGAAGGAAATTCTGACACGTGCTACAACATGGATGAAACTTGAGATTATGCTAAGTAAAATAAGCCAGTTATAGTATAATTCAACTTCTATAAAGTTCCTGGAATAGTCAAATTCCTAGAGACAGAAAGTAGAATGGTGGTTGCCAGGGGCTGGGGGAGGAAGGAATGAGGAGCTATTGTTTAATGGGGACAGAGTCTCAGTTTGGGAAGATTAAGAGTTCTGGGGATGGACGGAGGTGATGGTTGCTCAACAGTGTGAATGGACTTAATGCCACTGAACTGGACACTTACAAAGGATTAAGATGGTAAATTTAATGAAAGTTTTATCTTACCACAATTTTTTCAAAAAAAGTGACTTAAAATCACACTCTTTTATTATTTCTGATAGTTGTGTGGATTGACTGGGTTCAGTTGGGTGGTTTGCGCTTAGAGTCTCTCCCGTGCTTGCAGCCAGGTGGCAGCTGGGGCTCTGGTCGTCTGAGGGCTGGATATCAACACGGCCTCTTTACTCATGTTGGTGCCTCCGCTGGAGTAGCTGGAGCAGATGGGGCTTGCCTGGGATCTCTCCCTCCTGGTTTTAGCACTGAAAGTCCTGCATCCCAGTCCTGGGAAAACCAGGATGATTGGTCATCTGAATTTAGACATCCTCAATTTCATTAACTCACCTAATGCTTCAAAAGGCTGACCTTCCCGGGGCTGGCCCCGTGGCTGAGTGGTTAAGTTTGCGCGCTCTGCTACAGGCGGCCCAGTGTTTCATTGGTTCGAATCCTGGGCGCGGACATGGCACCGCTCATCAAACCACGCTGAGGCAGCGTCCCACATGCCACAACTAGAAGGACCCACAACAAAGAATATACAACTATGTACCGGGGGGCTTTGGGGAGAAAAAGGAAAAAAATAAAATAAAATCTTTAAAAAAAAAAAAAAAAAAAAAAGGCTGACCTTCCCAAACCATGTATTTGTCTTAAAATTGTGATTCCAATTCTGATGAGGTCTCCACACATTCCTTGGTCTTTCTGGTGATTGTCCTAATCCGTGATGGTTTATATCTGATCCAGTTGTCTCTGGAGCTCTATAAACCCACTAATATGTCAGTGAAGATGCATCCTTGGATTGGGCCTAGGGTAATTATTTTAATCCAAGATACAGTTGAGCACCATATCTAAGATCCAAAATCTCATGTGGTAAGCCTTAAAATGTAACCCATAGAAACCTGGAAGTTCACATGACCCAGACTTGGTAAGAATGTTATATTCAAAGAACCAACAATTTGACGGGAAAAGATAACAAAAGAGCAATTCAAACTTTATTTGAGTTGTAAATGCTAACACATTGCTCATTTTTTCCTCCTAATAATAGCATCAAATACCACAAAGTAGAAAGAGTTCTGGGTGCACTGGGGTCCTGCTGAGCGGCTCCGTGCCCTGGTGAGGGTGGTGAGGAAGGGTACCTAGCCCTGCTCCCTCCACCTTGAGATCCCAGTTAGAGTCAGCAGTCTCCTTAAAAATCAGCCAGCATCAAGCTCCTTCAATGTACAGGCTTAATAAATTCTGGTGATTGAACGGTCTGCATAAGCTCAATCTCTCTTAGCCTCTACTAACATCTACTACCATATTTCATATCCTGTTAAAGTGATGAGCATCTCTATTCTAAGATTTTTATAGAATATAGATGATCGACTAAAATTTTAATGACAGGCGAATCTTGATGATTCTGTGGGAACTTTTCTATGTGATCACTCTCTTTTTCATCAAAGAGAAAGCTAGGCTAGCTGGCTTAGCAGAATGGCAACATTACATTTAAAGACAGGCTCTGTTTTGGCACTTAGTGTTCCCAGTAGCGCGTTCTGCGCTGTCCATCATGGACTTCACCTACATCAACTCATCATTTTTTACTTTAGAGTCCCGTGTGAACGACGACTCAAGGGGGCAGATAGCAGCCCAAAGGAGGGCAGGTGTAGGTGAGTTGTGTACCTCAACGGAAGAGAGTGATTGCTTAAAGGAAGGCAAGTCATGGCCTGATGGGGCAATGAGAAGGTAAAGAAAGCCAATAGTCCCTCTGAGCTCATGGAACTTGGCAATAAGCGTGAAAGAATTGGCAGCACTTGTTCCAGAGGGTATTGCTTCCCCTCAGGGAGAGCAAGGACGTAGAGCATCCTCCAGGGAGGAAGTTGGGAAGGGAGCTGAGGACAAAGGGTTTTAGTTACAGGGTAAGAAAGATTTGAAAGGGCTCACTGCAGAGGAAGTTTGAAGAGGAGACAGCATTGGAAGGAAGAGCAGCGAGGCAGTGAAGATCTCATGGGCGTCACCAGTGTGAGACAGGAGTACTGCAACTTCATCCCCATCTCTGGCCCTGAGGGCAGTTGTGTTACTGGGGTGAGAACCTGTGTCCTCCTCTCCAGAGACAACAGGGAGCCCCTGCCTTTGCCCAAGCTGAGAATCTGCAGACAGGCTCTCCTGTCAGGCCTAAAAGCACTGGCAATCGAGGAGCTTGCCCTCAGAGGACCTAACTTGCCACCCAGTTGGCTAATGTACATGATGTGCTTTGACTGCGATTCCCCTGCATCCTGCTGACCCTACAGACCATCCCCTGTCAACAGAGCGCAAGAGTTGAGATCATAGCTTTTAGAATTCCTAGGACCTTACACTTAGCAGCCATAGAACCTGCAACAGGTAAGTTATTGGTGGTTCTAACCCTTAGTTTCCGCATCTGGAATATACAAACAATAATATTATAATAGTACATGATCTCTTGATGGAGAACCTAATTTGGATCTCTTTTCCAAAAGAAAAGTTTGGGCAGCGGCAATCTTCCAGAATGTAAGGGTACTGGCCTTCCAGCCATGGACACACAAACTCTGCTTTAAGAGGCACCCTGAGGTTAGATGTCAGAGAAGAGAGCAGAGCAGGAAGCACCCGGCATCCATATCCCCACACGGACAACAGTTGTGCTGGCAGAACCTCTCTGTAACTGTTTTGGAGCTCTGAAGTCCGCTGAAGGCTGGAACATCTAAGGGAAGTCTTGAATGGTAAATTGCAGTTAAGTTTGGTCAATTTCAGCTCTTAGAATAGTAGCCTCCCTCAGCGACCAGCCCCTGGCAGGCAGCTGCGCGCAGTTTCCTTGAGCAGCTTGCACACTGCTCAAAGGAGCCAGGGTGGGCAAGAAGGATCCTATCCTTTAAATAACAGGGATCGGTGCTGTGATCACTGATTGCTGCTTCTGATCACAGAGGTGCAGATGCAGAAATTGTTGGCATTGTTGCAATCTTCATTGCCATTGTTACAAACCCTACCTCCTCCAGCCGGGCAAATTCCAGGGGATTTAAAGGGCTGGCACTTGTTTTTGGATCCTGGGTTTTTTTCCCCCTTTGTGTTTTCCTTTTTCCCCTTTTGAGAGCCAGACCTTTCAAGACTAAAACATTCAAAAGCAACCACATATACAGAGGACTCTAGAAAGTCACAGCACATACCCAGGAAAAGGTGTGGGCTCAGCAAGGGCCTGAGAAGACCTTACGTTTACCCCTCAGCTGATTTCCCGCACAGAGATACCCCACACAGTAATTTTAAAACAAAACAAATAAAGGGGGAAATCTGAGTTCTGCATTAACACATTGTAAGATTCAAATGTCCAGTTTTTAACAACAATAACAAAAATCACAGGGCACATAAACAAACAGAGAAGTATGGCACACTGAAAGGAAAACAGTAAATCAACAGAAACTACCCCTGAGGAGAGCAGACAGTGGACGTACTAGACAAAGACTTTAAATAGCTGTCTTGAAGATGCTCAAAGAGCTCAAACAAGATGCAGAGTCAAGAAAATGATGTATGAACAAAATGGAAAGAGCAATAAAGAGAAAACATAAAAAGGAATCAAAAAGAAATTCTGAAGCTGAAAAGTACAATACCTGAAATGAAAAGTTCACTACCAGGATCCAGAGCAGCTTTGAGCAGACAGAAGAGAGTCAGTGAACATGAAGACAGGACAATTGAAATTCTTGAGTCTGAGGAGCAAAAAGAAAAAATATTGAAGAAAAGTGAACAGAACCTAAGGGACCTTTGGGATACAACCAAGTGGACCAACAGGTCCACCCCCTCTCTCCCACAGTATATACATTGTGGGAGTCCAGAAGGAGGAGAGAGAGAGAAAGAGCAGGGAAATTATTTGAAGAAATGATGGTAGAAAACTTCCCAAATCTGATAAAAGATATGAAAATAAACATCTGAGAAGCTCAATGAACTCCAAAGAAAAACTCAAAGAGACACACATCAAGACACATTAGAATCAAACTATCAAAAGACAAAGAGAGAATCTTGAAAACAGCAAGAAACAAGTGACTCATCACATACAAGGGCTCAGCAGATTTTTTTTTTTTTTTTTTTGGTGAGGAAGATTGGCCCTGAGCTAACATCTGTGCCAACCTTCCTCTATTTTTTTGTATGTGGGATACTACCACAGTATGGCTTGATGAGTGGTGTGTAGGTCCACGCGCAGGATCCAAAGCTGCAAACCCTGGGTCACCAAAAGTGGAGCACACGAACTTAACCACTATGCCAAAAGGCCAGCCCCTCAGCAGAATTTTTTATTAGAAACCTTGAAGGCCAGAAAGCAGTGGGTTGATTCGTTCAGGGAACTGAAGGAAAAAAACCTGTCAGCCAAGAATCCTATATGTGACAAGACTGTCCTTCAAAAATGAGGGAGAAATTAAGACATTCCCAGATAGACAAAAGCTGAGGGATTTTGAGACTGAGTTAGCATGAGAGACTCCATGTCTAAACATTTCCAGAACCGCCCCCTACCCCCGGCTTATCCTCACAGTGTGCTTTGGAAAATGCTGAGAACTGCACGTAGGCAAGCTGACCAGTAACCAGTAGAAAGAATGACTTGTTAGCAGAAAATTTATGGCCCCTACCCCAAAACTGTTTCTTCTGTCCCTGATGAGAAAATCACTAATGTTTTCTTAGACTTCTCAGGAGTGTCACATTCAGCCGATCTGAAACTTTTTATTCATGGAGATGCACCCAAGGGTCTGCAGTCGTCCATCACCTGACACTCCTGAGCCCTCTCCCCAGCCCCATTCGCCTTATATAAGTTGTTTCCAAATCAAGTCGCCTTTAGGGTGGTCTATTTTAGGACAATATTCTGCCATCTTCTGATCGGCTAACTCATCGCTCAGTAAAGTTCTTTCTCTCCCACTGCTTGGCCTTGTGACTGATCAGCTTTTGTCTTGTGGCAAGCAGGCTGAGCCCTTGCTCGGCAACACTTCTGTTACCACCAGACCTACCCTGCAGGAAATGCTACAGGGAATCCTTCGGGTTGAAATGTAAGGACACTAGACAGCAACTCGAAGCCATAGGAGGAAATAAAGATCTCTGGAAAAGGTAAATATGTGGACAATTAGGAAATAGCATTACTGTGACTTTGGTTTATAATCCCACTTTTTGTTTTCTACATGATTTAAGAGATTAATGTATAAAAAACAATTATTAGTCTATGTTTTTGGTCATACATTCATAAAGATGTAATTTTGTGACATCAGTAACTGAAAGGTGGTGGTTAGGGAGCTTTATAGGAGCAGAATTTTTGTATGCAATTGAAGTTAAGCTGGTATAAATTCAAATTATAGTGTTATAACTTTAGGATGTTTAGTTTTGCAAGATGAAAAATGTTCTGGAGACGGACAGAGGTAATGGCTGCACAACATACTTACTGTCACTGAACTATACACAAAATGGTTAAAATGGTAAGTTTTATGTTATGTGTATTTTACCAAAATTTTAAAAAATAAATAATATTTCTCAAATTAAAAAAAGGGAGGCATTAGGGCTGGCCCAGTGGCATAATGGTTAAGTTCGTGCACTGGGCTTCAGTGGCCCAGGGTTTGTGGGTTCGGATCCTGGGTGCAGACCTACACATTGCTCATCAAGCCATGCTGTACTGGCGTCCCACATAGAAAATAGAGGAAGATTGGCGCAGACGTTAGCTCAAGGACAATCTTGCTGACCAAAAAAAAAAAAAAAGAGAGAGGCATCCTGTGTTCCCCAAGGAGCCTCTTTTCCTAACTACTCTCTCTGTCTTCACACCTACCTTCTTCATTTGTGGGGAGGAGAATATAGACTAATTTTTGGACTTGCTCACATTGGCTGCTTCCTCTTAGTAAACAGTAATGCTTGTTTTTTTCTTTCTCTCTTTTGGTCATTTCTAGTGAGGAGACATACACTATGAGCTGCTGCCTCCTGGTCTTCTGGAGCCATGCAAACTGAAAGCCATATTATGATTGTGTAATATAAAGAGAGGCAAGGTATTTCTATGTACTTTGGTGCTTACTTGGTACTCGCTGTTTTGGATATGGAATGGGTAAGCAGTCATCCCCCTGGAGCCTTGGCAGAGGGTGGGAATGGGGGAGTTTTTGATGGTATTAAACAGGAAATGTCATGATGACCCTGTTTCTGACAAAGTGGGTTTCCATTTTTAGCTCCTACACCAAATTAGGAAGTTCTTCCTACCAAAGAGTGAGCCAGAGAAATCCTTTCTTCCACCCCAGTTCACTAACAGGTCCACAAGCACAGAACTAAGGAAACAGGATGGCTGACTATAGGGTGAAGCCTCTGACTTCAGCCTCAGGGCCAATGATGCAGAGGCGGGGTGTGAGGAGACAGGGATGGAGGAATGGGGAGGAGAGAGAGAGAGGCAGGAAGAGAGAGGGAGGGACAGAGGGAGGGAGGGAGCAGACAGGGAGAAAGAGAGGCCACTCACTGGGGAATAAACAGCAACAGACCTGGGGCAGAAATAGAAGCAGCAGATTTCTCTAGAACACTGTGGGTGAGGACTCTGTTCTTAAATTTTGGACAATCATCTAAGCAGCGGAGGGGCTTACTACAGATGGTATTAAGTGCTCTGACACAATGAAGCAGCATTCATTAAGAAACTGGACATCGAGGGCTGGCCCCCTGGTGTAGCGGTTAAGTCTGGTGCACTCTGCTTGGCAGCCCAGGTTCATGGGTTCAGATCCCAAGTACAGACCTACACCACTTGTCGAGCCATGCTGTGGCAGTGACCCACATACAAAGTAGAGGAGGAGTGGCACAGGTGTTAGCTCACGGCTAATTTTCCTCAAGCGAAAAAAAGAAAGACAGAAATTGGCCATTGAAAGCAGAATCCATGGGAAATTATATTATTATTATTATTATTATTATTATTATTATTGTTTCCAAGTTAGCTGTACGGACAACTGCATGTAGCTCCTGTTCTGTTTGAAGGAATCTCAGCCATTTTCAATGAATCCCATTCTCATCTGCACGAAGTCCCTAGGGTAGGACCCTATAGTCAGTGGGTAACTTCTGCCTGATTATTACAGGAAAAAAATCTAGAACCCAAGTGGGCAAAAACAGGTAAACGGCCCAGCTCCCAGGATGTGCCTTAGCCAGAGTTTATATGTTCTGGTTTTCCTACCTCAAATTCTGATGACAGTGCCTGTGCCCTCACTGTATCTCCACTAACAGATATGGCACATACTGTGTTTTCGAGTCTAGTTAACATCTTACCTTCACCCGGGAACTAAAGCCAGGATGGCTCTGTCCTCACGGAAGTCATCTGGTTACGACTGGAATCCTAGTCCGAGTGTCTCTGCAAGGAGGGAGGGGGTGGGAAAGCAAGGAAAGAAGTCAATATTCATTACATGAATGCCTTGTCCCGGGCGCTGTGCTCCCATGTTTGTTTATGATTAATTGTTGCAACAACTCTGAGAGGTTGGTGTTACCATGTCTGCTTTCCAGATGGAGAGACTGAGGCTTAAAGAGTTTGAGTAATTTGCTCAAGATCCTGGAATAAAGGGATGGGGAAGCCAAAATTCCAGCTGAGCTCTGTCCTACTCCAATGCTTATGGTCTTCTCACAGGACGTGTGCTAACATCACCGTCTTAAGTCTTTACTCTCAGCCTCAAATCATGCAGGGTATTTCTCAATATGCTTCTGACAATAGGCTTATTCTAAGGCATGCCAAGAAGTTATAGGAATGATACTTGGTTATGTGAAGAGAGGTAGAGATGGAAATAAGAGTAGGCAAAAGAAGACAAGAACTGAAATACTTTATCACGGTGAAATTAGCGTGCTTAAGTTTGTCCCTGGTCTGTGTACGTTACATTGCCCAGCCAAATATGACATGTCCCTCAAGATTTGCCTCAAATGCTGCCTGACCCCTATGCTATCTCCACTTCATACCTACCCCGCTTCTAAGTCTCTTTGGCTCAATTAAAAGGGCTTCATGTACTTTACTGCCAAGTACACGAAATATATTCCACCTCGCCAGACTCCCTCCACCTCCACGCAGAGATCTTCTAAGTGGGTAGAAAGGGTCTTGAACTAGATAGGTCTCTGGCCACCATGCCAGCATCTACTCAGAGGTTCAGACTGTGGCTTTAGTTCACGGGGCTGGGAGGAACAGGGCCAAAGGGGACCTACTAAGAGGTAACCTCAGAATGCTTGAAAGCCATGAGCATCTTGCCGCATGGACCTACTCGTGTTACTACCAGACCAGTGGATCTTAAAGTTTTTGGTCCTAGGACCTTTTTATTATAACTGTTATTATTATTATTATTATTATTATTATTATTGAGATCCCAAGGAGATTTTGTTTATGTGGGTTATATCTATTGACATTTACCATAATAGAAATTAAAACTGAGAAAAATAAAAAATATTTGCTTATTAATTGTTGTAAAAAAAAGAAAAAAACAACTACAGGGGCCAGCCGGGTGACATAGTGGTTAAGTTTGTGTGCTCCACTTTGGCGGCCCAGGGTTTGCAGGTTTGGATCCTGGGCATGGACCTACACACTGCTCATCAAGCCATGCTGTGGTGGCATCCCATGTATAAAATAGAGGCAGACTGGCACAGATGTGAGCTCAGGGACAATCTTCCTCAGGCAAAAAGAGGAAGATTCACAACAGATGTTAGATCACAGCCAATCTTCCTCACCAAGAAACAAAACAAAACCCCACCAATTACATGTTAATATAAAAAACCTTCTTTTGTTAAAAAAAAAAACCTATATTTTCCAAAACAAAGAAGATTAGTCAGAAAGGTAGCAACACTTTACATTTTTTGCAAGTCTTTTCAATGATTGGCTTAAATGAAGACTGCCAGATTCTCATATCCACTTCTTCATTCAATCCGTTGTGACATGTGCTCTGCTTGAAGGGTAAGAAGAAAATCCAGCCTCACACAGAGTATAGCTGGAAAGGGAGGAATGTTCAGCAGCCTTTTCAGGCAGCAGTAGACGTCTTTCTTTGGTACTGCTCCAAAATTCAACTAGACGTGGTTTCTTTCAGGTGGCAGTAATGTGGAAACCTATCAGCGAACTTTTCATACCCTGTTACATTACAGTTGGTTTATTATGCACTTTGCATGGATCATTTACCCACGCATGATTTTGTAACACCATTCATTGATTGGTTGGAAAATATGGGTTTACTGAGAAATGCAGATCTTTCAAATGTTGATACCTTTCATTATCCGCTATCAAAAATTACATTTGTTTCATTGCTGCTCTCCTCAGAAAAGTCTGTAAGTACTGCGAAGCCGTCAGTCTCATGGGAGATGCAAGTACAGTCATGGGCCACATAAGGACGTTTCGGTCAAGGATGGGCTGCATATACAACGGTGGTCCCGTGAGATTAGTCTCATAGCCTAGGTGTGTGGTAGGCTGTACCATCTAGGTTTGTGTAAGTGCACTCTGTGATATTTGCACAACGACGAAATCACCTAATGGCGCAGTTCTCAGAACACATCCTCATCATTAAGCGACGCGTCACTGTGTTCCAAATCACAGGCACACTCCAGAGACGCTGCACGCTGGGCTCCAGGCCACCGCAACAAAGCCAGTCACACGAAGTTTTTGGTTTTCTGGTACATATAAACGTTATATATAAAAGACATAAAAGTTATGTCTACACTATACTGTAGTCTATTAAGCGTGCTATAGCATTATGTCTAAAAAACAATGTACATACCTTAATTAAAAAATACTTTATTGCTAAAAAATGCCCAATCATCATCTGAGCCTTCAGTGAATTGTAATCTTTTTGCTGGTGGAGGTTCTTGTAAAAAAAGTAATACCTGTGAAGCGCAAAAAAGCAAAGCACAGTAAAACGAGACATACAAAAAAATGCCCACACAATCTTTCCTTCAAAGGACAGAGTTCAAAATTGGCAACACATTCTTTCCATTGCTTTCCTTGAAGTCAGAAACTCACTTCAGTGACTGGCAAGAAAATGTCACTAAACGCTCATTGTGAATGTTCGTAATTTATCAGTCTTTCCTTTAAGTGAAAATGATGTTTCATGAAAAAAGCAGCGAGTTCAACTCACAACTCAGCCATCACGAGGTGCTTGCTCAAGGCAACCCTCAGACTTCGGCAGCAGGAGTGCTTTATGCGGACGTCCCCTTTTGTCATGTAGAATATTAAAAGCCATGCACTCAACGGTTGAGATTTAATGAAATTAATCATTTTTGCTGGTTTATCTAGGATATTCTTAAGTGATACTGGCATGGTTTTACCCACCGTTGCTTTTGTACCATCAGTGCAAACGTCCACAGAGTGAAAGGCATAAAATGTCTTAACATTGTTATGAAAATAGCGTCGACTTCAGGAGCCCCCACTCCCTTCCCCGGAGTCTTGGGACCCCAGGGACCACACATGGACCACTGCTGTCGTGTCCTGTGACAATTGCTGATGCCTAGCGCATGCTCTAACCTAAAGGGGGAGCTCAAGGCCTTCCGATCTCTTTCCTTCCCTCCTCCCCTGTCCACTCTGCATCCCAACCTTGGGACAAAAGAGGTCAGGATGGAAGACCCGGATGGTCTCGAGCTTTCGGGTTCAAAGTTCTCTCCCTTTGTGTGCCACCCTCACTTTTCTTCATTCAGTTATTTATAGGACCTGCTCCTCTACATTAGGTCCCAAATACAGTTACGTCTCCTTTTTTGTCAATTCCCCAAGATCCAGCGTCCTTTCTTAAAGCTTCCACTCCCCTGAAGAGTCCAAATGGGGCTCTCTCTGCCTGGAGGGAGCCCGATGAGACCAGTGGGGCCAGCGCTGCACTTTGCTGCGTAGGGTTGCAACTAAAAACAGGTCCTGGACAACATGACAGAGGATGCTTGTCCGAGCTGCTGCCCTCCCTGGATGCTGCCAGCCCCTGCCCAGACCCACGCCCTCAACAACCTGTCCAAGGCCACTCCCTCCATGGGAACAGGGGGCTCTCAGCCATTCTTCTCCAACCACAGCCCCGGGCCAGAGAGAGTTGGCCTGGAGGAACTTCCACATGCTGGTTCCACCTCCTGCCCGGACTCCCGCTGCCCACACTGCCCTTTTCAGCTCTGGGCCTCGCCTGGGCTCTGTGTGGCTCAGCTTCAGGCATCCTTGAGGGGAGCTCAGTGGGCATCAGCGTCCAACATGTGCACTCCAAGAGGACTCTTAGCTTTGTCTGCCTCCAGCTGTTATCTTTTCCCTTCCTCTTTCACGGTCCTTGTTATTTTTCCTGTCTTATCAATGTCATATTTGGTTGTACAGCTCCGTATCTCCACACTTCTCCACCATATCCAATTGGTTTAATGTCTGCTGTTCATTTTCCATTTGATCTTTCTACTTTAATTTCCTTTGTGTTTCTTTAAGGTAAAAACTTCCTGCTTCCAACTTGCTTTCCTTGATTGTTTTATTAACTGTTCTTAATTGAAAGAGTAATAAAAGTGCATGATGAAAATGAAAATGATAAAAAAAATATATACAATGAAAAGCAAGCAAGACCTCTGGTCTCCTAATCCCCGTCTCCAGAGGCAACGATGTTACCAGCTTCTTGTGCTTTCTTCTAGAAATCGTCTATGCATACAGTTATGCGTCGCTTAATGATGGGGACACGTTATGAGAAAGGTGATTTCGTCATTGTGCGAACATCATAGCGTGAACTCACACAAGCCTAGATGGTATAGCCTACCCACTCCTAGGCTGTGTGGGACTAGTCTTATGGGACCACCGTCGTATATGCGGTCAGTCGTTGACCCAAATGTCATCATGCAGCACATGACTGTCTAACAAGCATGCCCCTTCCCTTTTATTGAACCGATAGAAGCTTGCTATTCACATAGCTCTGGATCTACTTGTTTTCTTCTTAATCCAATATCTTGGAGATGGTTTCATTATCAGCACTTGAAGAACTACCCCAATATTTGTGAGGGCTGCGCTCATAACGTAAAGTATGAATGTATGTAATATGTTGAATCTGTCCCCCTTTTATAGAACATCTCAGTTGTTTCTAGTCTTCTCCTGTTATAAACTGCACTTCAGTGAAAGATGCACACACGCGTGAGAGCACGGGATCAAGTTCTAGAAGCAGAATTGTTAGGGCAAAACTATTTTCTTTGAAAATGTTGATAGATATTGCCACATTGCTCTCCAAAGAGGGTGCCTTCTGTCACAGGTGTTGCCAGTGTTGTTCCAATGTGTCTTCTTTTGGTTTTGCTTATTATGATTTTTCACCACGAAGAAGTGTTGGATTTTTATGCAGGTAAATTAATGTTTATGCTTCCCAGGTAAACTCATGTATAGCTTTGGATTTTCATTTCTTACTTAAGTCAAGTCTTCTTCAGTCTTAAGATTTTTTTTTTTTATTCTCCTATGCTTTCTTCTAGTCTCTTTTGGTTTTAGTTTTTACATTAAAATTTTTAATCTATCTGGAATTTATTTTGAGAATTAAAATTGAGGATGAGCTTTGTTTTTTCCCCAGAGAGCCGACTAATTTTACCAGTAGTATTTATTACATAATTCGTCTTTTCTCCACTGATTTTATTTGTTTTATTTTTTTTATAAGTTTTTTTTCTTTTTTAAAGATTGGCACCTGGGCTAACAACTGTTGCCAATCTTTTTTTTTTTTTCTGCTTTATCACCCCAAACCCTCCCTGTACCCAGTTGTATATCTTATTTGCAGGTCCTTCTAGTTGTGGGATGTGGGACGCCGCCTCAACGTGGCCTGACGAGCAGTGCCATGTCCGCACCAGGATCCGAACCCTGGGCCACCGCAGCGGAGCGCGCGAACTTAACCACTCGGCCATGGAGCCGGCCCCCTCCACTGATTTTAAATGCCACCTTCATCACATACTCAGTTTCCATAGCTATTTGCATTCATTTCTAGATTCTAGAGAATAGATTCTGTTCTATTAATCTGTCTGCTTATTCACATGTCAGGGCCAATCTATTAAGGAAATAGCTTTAAAATTACTTTAACATGTGTTAGGACCGATGCCTTCCTCATTCTTTTATTTTTTTTCTTAGAATTTCTCTGGTTATTTTTATAAATGAATTTTAGAATATAGCTTTCCAAAATATTTTTATTGTATTGGGATCACAATAAATTTGTGGATTCATTTAGGAAGAATCAATATCTCTCTAGGATTATCGTTTCTTCATATTCAAGGTGAGGGTAGGTCTTTTCATTTATTTACATCTTCTTTTGGAGAATTAAAGTTTCTTCAATGTGCAGACTTGAGCCTGTATATTTCTTAAGTTTATCTGTAGGTATTTTATACCTTTGTACTTTTTATTAAGTGGAATGTTTCTTCCACTAAATATTCTATCTCCCTTGCCTTAAACTTTAATTTTAATATTTAAAACAAAATTAAATGTCTTTTAAAAAAATTATTTTACTTTTAACTCCTTGATGTTTAATTCATTCTTAATCCTTCAATACTTCTATTTTCATGATTTTAACTCATTCTCAGGCTTCAGCTTTTTGTGTCCTTTATTCTGAACAGGATGTACAAGCAGTTGTCAATTTCCACGTACGAACTATCATACCGCGTGTGCTTCCTACGCTGTCCACCACCACCCATGAACCACGTTCCGTGTATGGCCATGATGGAGCATCTCCAGCTCCCGAATGGGGCCTGACTTTCAGTCAGCAGTTCAGTTCTAGCTGAATTGCTGTCTCTGCCCGTAGAGCAGTGATTTTGCAATTATTTGCATATTTTATTGCAATTTTGCCCTTTTCTATAAAAAAGAATGAACAACTGAAATTAAAAAATGGTTGATTCTATTTATGACACAAATGAGACAAAGATAGAAATATTAGTCATGCCCCAAACTTTTAGCTTGCTAGGTTTGAGCAGGTCAAATGTGTGTTCATTGGCGATAACTAAAAGGTAAGGATTTTTTTTGGGGGGGGGGGCGCTGATGACAATGTTCTAAAACTGACTGTGGTGATGGTTGTACACATCTGTGACTGTACTAAAAAACACAGACTTTTGCACTTTAAATGGGTGAATTGTATGGCATATGACTTAAACCTCAAGAAAGATGTTTTAAAAACAGTAAAAGTGGGGCTGGCCCTGTGGCATAGAGGTTAAGTTCATGCACTCCACTGCAACAGCCTGGGTTCATGGGTTCAGATCCCTGGTGTGGACCTATACCACTCATCAGGCCACACTGTGGCGGCATACCACATAAAAAGGAGGAAGATTGGCACAGATGTTAGCTCAGCAACAATCTTCCTCACCAAAAAAACCAACCTAACATAAAAACAGCAAAAGCAAATAAAAGAAACTGTGAAAAATGCTGGAAAGTAGAACGTCAAAGGTTATATCCACCAACCTGGTGTAGGAGTGTAGGAAATGGAGAGAACTTGGGCATTCGGGATGACAGTTGTCATAGGAAATTCTTGTGATCCAAATGCAAAGAGTTGTTTTTTGGGAGAGTTTAATAGCCTTAAAAAGCTGTTAATAAAGATACAAATAACTTTTAAAGAAAAGAGATTGTTTTTGAGAAAGTTGACAGGATACCATCAAAATCCTCTGCCCAGTCTGTGTAGAGTGACTCAGTAATTCCTTCCTCCCCAGTCCAAACCTGTCTCTTCTCTTTGCCCCTGTACCGCTCTGAGTGAGCTGAGAGAATTAGATTCAAGTTTTTAGAAAACAGCTTTACTTAGATATAATCCACATACCACACAACTCACCCATTTATAGTGTATGATTCAAAGGTTTTCTGGGGTTCGCTGGTTTGGATCCTGAGCGCGGACCTATGCACCACTTGTCAAGCCACATAAAATAGAGGAAGGTGGGCACGGATGTGAGCTCAGGGCCAGTCTTCCTCAGCCAAAAGAGGAGGATTGGCAGCAGATGTTAGCTCAGGGCTAATCTTCCTGAAAAAAAAGAAACCTTATACCCTTTAGCCATCACTCACTACCTCCCCAAACTCCCCCAACCCTAAGCAAACACTAGTCTGCTTTCTGTCTCCATAGATTTCCCTATTCTGGACATTTCATAAATATGGAATCTTACAATTTGTGATCTTTCACGTCTGGCTTCTTTCACTCAGCCTAATATTTTCAAGGTCCATCCAAGTTTTAACATGTGTCAGAACTGTTATGGCCAAATGAGAATCCATTATATGGATACACCACATTTTGTTTATCCATCATCTTCTGCTGGACACTTGGGTTGCTTCCACATCTGTTGTGAACACTGCTGCTATGGCATGGGCGTACGAGTTTTTGTGTGGACATATGTTTTCCTTCTGTTGGGTATGCGCCTAGGCATGGAACTGCTGAGTCATGTAGCAACTCGATGCTTATCATTTGAGGAGCTGCCAGACTGTTTTCCAAAGCAGTTTCATCAGGTAAAAATCACTATTATTTAAATTTTTTTGTTCACTTAAATGACTTTAGTGACGATCACAGCTCTTGTTTCTTTTCCCCTTACTAACATGGATGCTACTCTGGTAGGGTGACCAACCATCTGGCTGTCTCAGCCTGAGAACATTCCCAGGACGCGGGACTTCCAGTGCTAAAACCAGGAACATCCCAGGCAAACCGATGGGGGTGGGTTGGTCCCCTAGTTTAAAGCTGTGCACGTGTGACCCCATGAATCTTCATTTCAACTCTGGGAGGCTGGGTCTGTTCTTGTACTCATTTTACAGATGAGGAGAACGGAGCCGAGTGTTTGCTTTGAAATTTCCAGCCACAGGGCAGGTGAGGATGATGCAGATGGCCCCTCTCCTGCTACAAACACATGGATTAGTAATCCTGGATAAAACACACACATAGCCCCAGTAAATTATGCTGCATAAAGTTGATTTTTTTAAAGCTGGAGAAAAAACATATAACTCCCCTTCTTTTTAATACATAACCAAGTTTGAAAGAATGAAATGTACACCCTTGGTGTCAGAAATAAAGAGAGAGAACAGAACCCAAATGGTAAACCGAAGCTGACGCAGGAGTTTGGGCTGAGAGCTGAGGCTAACGACCAGGACGGAGAGATGCAGTCCATGGCCCATCTGCCAGAAGGGCTGCAGAGGCATGCCTTCTCTCCTGAGCTTTGCTGCAAGGGGAACAAATACTAAGTCTGGGCAGCGTGTGGTGGGAGGAGGATGGGGTCTGAATCTAACTACCTGCCTGGTGCAAGAACTGAAACCTGAGAAATTAACACAGAAACAGATCAACGCCGCTGAAACCCGGGAGCTGGCAGAAGGAAACCTCCTACTGTTCTGTGCTGGAGCAACATTTTTACCACCCGAGGCTCAAAGAACTCCCTCAGAAAACCCACGAAAATGAGCTCACACACAAAGAATTAAAAATCTCTAGGAGAAATGAACTCTGAGAGATGCCATGTCCAGAAACTAAATATTTACACCATCATTGAGGATGTAGTAATATTTGTTTCTGGAAATGAAGGTCTTTTATATGTAAGTATTGTTCAACTTTTGTAGAACTCTGGTACTTTTGTACAAGAGTAAGCTGTTTAATACTGATATTTTGCTTTCCTCTTCCTACTATTCTCCTGGTTTAAGAGACTAGTATTTTAATTTCTTAATAATAGTTATTTCTCCTTAATCTCATAATGTCTCTGTGTTGTTCTTCTCCCAACACTGCTTTATTTAGTTTACCATTTCTTTCTAGAAAGGCCTAAGATAAGAGTGGCCAAGAGGAACCAACGAGGTACCACAGGGGGAAGGATTAGAAACCTTGCTTACTCTCAGCTGCCCACCTGCAGCTCATCCTTTCCTCTACTGAAAGCTTATCCTTTCTAAGGATCATTTTTAAAAAACAAATCAAAAGAAAAACAAAAACAAGAAACCCTCGCTCACCACCTTTCTAGTCCCAGGCAACTTTCAGGACAAAAATTATGTCTCTGCGCAAATGCCACATGAGTTCCTGGCTCCATCAGTTGATTTCTGCAATCTTATCCTTATGGGAGAAGCTGCACATTTTAGAATCTGTGATCTCTAATGAGTATAACTGCTGGATTTGGGGCAAATTAAAGCCTGCCACAGCCAGGAGGGGAAGGGAAGGAGGAAGTCACATGGGAAAGGACCTTGGTAGGACCCATGCGATACTGATGTCCCCATGGTCAAGGGAACCATGAGAGAGGGTGGCGTGGCCAGTCCAGCACCAGGCCTCTGGAACTGCTTGCTCACAAGCCAGCCTCCAATGAGCTCACTTCCATCTCCCCGCCTCCCTTCTCTACAGACACAGGAATCTCTGTGAGCATGTCCCCTTCAATTCAAAGTCGTCCTGAGTACGATTTTTTAAATGGGGTACACAGGGCAGCTTAGATCTTTTTTTAGGATGGCACTTGGAATGGCACAATCTCAGGAGACAGGGAGGCCCATTTCATCAACTGACCAAAGCCTTGGTCCCATGAGGCATCTCAGTGCAGCAGGAGATGGCTGGGGCTGGGCTTCAGGGATCTGTACCCCCAAGGGTGAACCAGGTGCTGTTCTGCGGAGACTGGAGTCCCTAGAAGGCACGCTAATCAACCTCCCATTTCCAGGCCCCGGACTTCCCTGACCCCCTATCCATGATGTCACCCTCCCCTCAACCTATCCCCCTCCCCCTTTCCCTTACTTTTTTTACTTTTTCCTCATAGCAATTATCATCATCAGATGTGTTCTACACGCGTGTGTTTGGACATGATCTGAGACCCACTACAACAAAGCTCCTGGGAACAATCCTGGGAACTTTGGCCTGCTCACCCCTGTACCCCAGCACCAGCATCGTGCCTGGCCCACAGTGATATTTGTTCAGTGAAGGAGCGACAGTACTCCTGATTCTGTGCCATTTCTTCCCCCCAGCTCTCATGCTGGGCACCACCATGGCCCGTGATGGGGGAGCCATCTCCCGTGACTAGACAAATCCCTTTCTTATTGTCCAGCCTCTTTAGGCGACACCTCCCCTAGTGCTCTTCTGACAACGGGAGGGCTGCCCCACTTTCCCCAGAACCTGAACCCCTGAACAACCCTCTTCACCTCTCTGCTCACGCCAGCACGTCGGTAACCTGACCCAGAAGTGTCATGTCCTGCTTCTCAGGAACTAGCTGGCCACTCTTTGCCTCTCAGTGAAGGAGCTTGACCTGCTGGGCAGAGGCGGTGGTCCAGCAGGAGCTGCCTCTCTGGTGGTTTGAAGCTATGCAGGCAGGCCCGTGGCCACATTCCTGCAGATCTGGTGGACTCTCCCTGACGCAGAGCCTCCTGGAACGTTACGGGAGTCCATTCTCAATCTGCGTTTGGCTTTTGGGGGAATGTTTTAACAATACATGCCAATTAGGGATCCAGGATTTAGAATATTCTCCATTCCAAGGTCGAGGTTTTGGAACATTTATCCTGTTTGCTGGCTGGAAAACACATTGATAGAAATAAGGGTGACAGATGAATCAATCTTCCCTCATTCTCAGTGAAGTTTCTATTCCAGCTGGCCCGGATTTGGTTTCCTGGCACACTAGATGTGATGTCTAGTTTTGTATATTTGTCTTTATTCATCTTTTAAAATTTATTTTAAAAATAATTAATAGACCTTATTGTTTTAGAGCAGAATTAGGTTTACAGAAAAATTGAGAGGAAAGTACAGAGTTCCTATATAGCCACTGCCCTCCGCCACCCATACAGTTTCTCTATTTAGTAACATCTTGCATTAAGGTGGCACGTCTGCTACAATTGACACATCAATATTGATACATTATTATTAGCCATAGTTTGCATTAGGGTTCACTCTTGGTGGTGTATGTTCTTGAGTTGTGAGGAATGTATAATGTCATGTGTCCATCATTATAATATCATGCAGAGTATTTTCACTGCCCTAAAAATTCTCTGTGCTCTGTCTGTTCATCCCTCCCCTCCAATCTTTGGCAACCACTGATCCTTTTACTGTCTCCGTAGTTTTGTCTTTTCCAAAATGTCATGTAATTGGAATCATACAGTAGGGAGCCTTTTCAAATTGGCTTCTTTTACTTAGCAATATGCATTTAAGATTCTTCCCTGACTTCTTGTGGCTTGATACGAGCTCTTTATTTTTTTTTATGGCTGAATAATATCCCATTGCGTGGAAGTGCCACAGTTTATTTATCCATTCACCTACAGAAGGACACCTTGGTTGCTTTAAAGTTTTGGTTTTAAATTTATTTTTAATTGTATAATTGAAGGAGCCATATACTCCTCTGGAGAAAAATTAAAGCAATACAGAAAAACTTATTAATTTTCTTGTCACTGTTCTACCTCTTCCAAGAGTGCCACAGTTCCCACATGCATGTTTCTAGATATTTCTTATGCATTTATAGACCTTTATGTTCATTGCTATGTAACAAAATTACTGTAAATTTAGTAGCATAAATCAACAATAAACATTTACTATTTTACAGTTTCTGAGTGCTAGGAATTGTGGAGTGGTTTAGTCGGGTGGTTCTGACTCAGTTTCTCAGGAGGTTGCCCTGAAGATGTTGGCCATCTTCGACAGTCATCTGAAGGCTTGGCTCCACCTCCCAGGCGGCTAATCCCCATGATTGGCAAAGCGATGCTCGGTGCTCCCCAGGGCTGCTTGAGTGTTCTCGCAACATGGCAGCTGGCTTCCCCAAAGCAAGTGCTTCAAGAGACAGCAAGGGGAATCCTGGTGTCTTTATGACCTCACCTTGGCGGAAGTCACACAGTCATCTCCACAATCTGCTTTTCGTTACACAGGTCATGAGAGGGGCATGAATACCAGGAGGCGAGGATCACTCTGGACTATTCTGGAAGCTGACTACCATATAGAGAAATTCATGGGTTTGTTTTGTGGGTCTTGTGGAAAACTTTATATTCGGAAAACGGAAAAATTACAAGTTGTAATCAATACACACAAAGTAAGGAATATATAACAAATCCAACGCCAATTTGTAGCAAACGATCTGTGTTGAGGAATTTTAACCATCATAGTAATGGAATCATAAAATCATTAAATATTAACATACAGTATGAAGGTTTAAAATTTGTGTGAACGAATATGTTAATGTTCAGATATGGGAATATTGCAAGAGTAAATTAACTGTCACATATTGAAAATCTCACAAAAACCCTGCATTTATCACAGAGTTGGATATGCTCTAAGTTTTATTTTTCCCTTTAAAAAAATGGCCCAGTTCCCCACACTCGGGTCTCTTTTAGGCGTGGGCTCATACATGTTGACCCTGGGCCTTTGGTTTTCTTGTTTGTTTATGAACAGATGTTTGCCTTACAATAGTGCTGTCTACTGGCCCATACACTGAAGGAGGTCGAAGTTGAGGGTCTAGTTGGTTTTGAAATGCTACGTCAACAGTGTTTGGAGAGAGAAGAGGATAGGTAAACATGGTGAATATTTCCTGCCAGAATCATCTAGGGCGGGAGGCACCGCCTGGAGACACAGGGGTCATAAACACCCTCCAGCCAGCACCTCTCTGACCCCTCACCCCACACGGTGCCCGAGAGCTGCTGTTTACTGTTCTGACTTCACAGAGCAGCGACTATTGATCACCAACAGTGCAAACTTATGAGTACAACAGTGGGATCATCCAGAGGGAAACTCATGTCAAAACACCTGTTGGTGTCTCACCATGTCATAGGTAGAAATGTCGCATGACCTCTGGGCTTTGTTCTTCTGTGCTGCAGCCCTTTCTAGCCACACACTTGGGATCCACTGCATGAGGTTTACACGTCCGTCTCAAGAGTTTAGGCCCCATATACATTATTTAATCACATTGGAAAGGGGATCTAGGACAGACAGAAAGTGAGGGATGGGAGGCTAGGGGAAAGAAAACGACTCAATCCACATATCTAATGAGTACCTACTGTGTGCAAAGCTGTGTATTTCCCAAAGCACACATCATTGTCAGGGATGCTGTATGTTTGATGTATTTATTTGTAGAGTGTCTCCCACTCCCAGACACTAGAACGTGAGCTCCCTAAAGGCGAGGATTTGTGTGTTTTGTTGACTGCTGTGTCCTCAGCACCTAGAAGAATGTCTGGCACGTAGTAGGCATGCAGTAAACATATGTTGAATTAACGAATGAAATCACTATGCTAATAGGTAATCACAGCAAACAGTTACTGTGCATTACATATGCTGGGCTCTGTGCAAAGCAGTTTGTAAGGGTTTCCTCTTTCAGTAGGCACTAACATTATCCCATTTTACAGATAAGGAAACCACAGCTCAGAGAGGTCAGGTCATTTGCAGAAATGGTGCTGTTGGGTTTAAACTCAGGTATTCTGTCTCCCAGGTCTTTAGTTCAGACCAAGCCTCCCAGCCCACACTCCAGGAAAGCTACAGAGACCAGTCAGACAAAGTCCCTGCTCTCCAAGGGGAGATAGACCAATTGGAGATAAGATCTGGAAACAAGTCTGAACCCACCAGAGCAGTGAACGGTAAGAAGCACTCCAGAGAAGCAGACAATAAACGCCATAGGTTTGCAGGAGTGAAAACAGGGCAGATAGAAAAAAATAAACAGCAAAATATTAACTAATAGGATTATTGCTGGATGATGAGATTATGAATGTTTACACTTTGTTTCTTACTTTATCTGTATTTTCTAATTTTTCCATAGAGAATAAGTATCGCTTTTACAATAAGGAAAAAAAAATCTTAAGAAATTTTCCCTTAAAAATTTAAAGATAGGGGCTGGCCCCATGGCCGAGTAGTTAGGTTCGCGCGCTCCGCTGCAGGCCGCCCAGGGTTTCGTTGGTTTGAATCCTGGGCGCGGACATGGCACTGCTCATCAAACCACGTTGAGGCAGCGTCCCACATGCCACAACTAGAAGGACTCACAACAAAGAATATACAACTATGTACTGGGGGGCTTTGGGGAGAAAAAGGAAAAAAATAAAATCTTAAAAAAAAAAACAATTTAAAGATACATTTTCTAAGGCAAGCCTCCTCAAGTATTTTTTAAATACTTTAACATATTATATACAGTAGCCCCCCCCTTATTTGCAGGAAATACGTTCCAAGACCGCCAGTGGATGCCTGAAACCACGGACAGCACTGAACCCTGTATATACTGTTTTTTTCCCTATACATACATACTTGTGATAAAGTTTAGTTTATAAATTAGGCACAGTAAGAGATTAACAACATGATAAAATAGAAGAATTAAAACAATATACTGTAATGCAAGTTACTGTAGACCATATGTCAGTATATGATTTTTTTCTTTCCTCACTAAGTTGAGAACTTTTACCTTTTCACTTAAGGGGAGCACTTTATGGCTTCTCTTTGACATATCACATTGCCAGCATCACTACTCTTGCTCTTTGGGGCCATTACCAAGTAAAATAAGGGTTACTTGAAAACAAGCACTGCGATACTGAGACAGTCAATCTGACAACCGAGATGACTACTAAGTGACTGACGGGTGGGCAGCGTATACAGTGCGGACACCCTGGACAAAATGATGATTCACGTCCCGAGTGGCATGGAGCCCATAGGAATGGCATGCAATTTAAAACTTAAGACTCGTTTGTTTCTGGAATTTTCCATTTAATATTTTTGGACCGTGGTAACTGAAACCGTGGGAAGCAAAACTGTAGACAAGCGGGGATTTACTGTATGGTGTCATCAAGGAAGGGGTTTTCCTCTGTCTTCTTAGGTTCTGTGACTGGACCTGAGAATTAAAATGACAAAAGACAGATTAACAAAAGAAAAACATACAAATTTTATTTCATGTTAATATTTTTAAGTGTACATGGAGGCCTTCATGTGTAAGAAATGAAGACCCAAAGAAACAGTAGGTCTCGGAGCTTATATATCATTTTAACAAAGGATGATAAATTGCGGGGATGTGACAAGACAAAGGAAAAAGGCTTTTGGGCTGAGGTTGGTAAATTGTGGGAAAGTGACTCAGAAATATATGGGGGAAACTGATGGAAGATAAGGGTTGTTTCGGTAGGTTGGTTTGTGCAGACTCATCTCAGCGTCAGCTCCCTGTCTCACTGACAAGGTACAGGGAAGGCATCTTTCTCACAGGGAACTCGTGCCCTACTTTTAAGTGGAAAGGAGGAGGGCAGAGAGTCCTTCCTGCATCTGCTGTTTCTCAATTGCCTTCAGCTCAAAATAATCAACAGGCCGGCTAAGGTCTGAATGCTTGTGTCTCCTCAAAATTCATATGTGGAAATCTAACCCCTAATGTGATGGTATGCGGAGGTGGGGGCTTGGGGAGGTGATTAGGTCATGGAGATGGAGCCCTCATAAATGGGATTAGTGCCTTTATGAAAGAGACCCTAGAAAGCTCCCTTGCTTTTTCTAATTTGTCCTGTTCTGTCATAGTTCAGGGGTTTTAAAGCACACCTGCAAGTTCTTGCACACTCCTCCAGCAAAAGGTGGAATCTCCTTCCTCTCCCTTTGAATATGTCAGCCTTACTGACTCACTTCTAAGGAACAAAATGCAGCAGGAAAGACACTGAGACTTCTGAGATTAGGCATAAAAAGTGGTACAGCTTCCCCATCTCTCTTCCAGAGCAAACAGGTTACAAGTCTGGCTGCCCTGCGGCTACCCTGCTGGAGATGACACAGAGAGATGCCTGAGGAGCAGCAGTGGGTCCAGCCTCAGCTGTCAGGGGTCTTCCCAGCCCAGGCAGCAGACTTGGGATCGGATGATCCCAGGCACAGACTTCAAGCTGCTGTAAAAGGGGAAGACACAAGCAGTGCTTGAGGGAGCCCTGCCTGTTTGGCAGATTTGTGCACAAAATAGATGCTGTTGTTATTTTGATAAGCAACTACATTTGCAGTGGTTTGTTATGCAGCAATAGATAACCAGAACTGATGGTAAAGCTAGGAGCCTCTGAATGCCTGGAGTAAATATTTTAGCAGCTGAAGTACGATATTTGAAGTAGGACTGAACACATTTCAGTGGTGTGGACTATGTGGGCTAAATTTTAAAAAATTATTTTGCATGCTGCATCATTTAGCAATTGACGTCAGGAATCCGGATCCCAGAGAAGAGAAGACTGGGGCCCTGTCAGGGGACAGTGAGCCTGGGAGAGAAGTCGTCTGCATCACCTCATGTGCCAGAGCAGAGGTGTGTGGGCTGGGGGCCAGAGATTGCCATTGTGTCCACACCTTTTAGGAGGCAAGGGAGAGGATCCCAAAGTCCCCACTGGCGCCAAGTGGAGCACTTCCCTCTCCTGCTTCTGAAGTCTTCCCCTTGCCTTCTGAAGAACTCTTTCCTGTTTCCTCCAACACTTCTGGCTGCTCATCCTCTCCTCCTGGCCTTGCAATGCCAGCGTTGCTGAAAGTTCAGTCCTGGGCTTTCCTCCTCTTCCGAGCTTTAGACCTATATATCCTACTGTGGTGTGACCAAAATGTGTATGTGGCCTTTGTCCCCAGTCTTAGCACAGAGCTCCTAAAACCTTTGCAATTTGCTGAGTGACAGGAGTGTCTTTGGTTTTGAGTCCCTTTTGATCACACCTATTTATACTAATGAGGTGACTTAGTAGGTAGGGCCCCCTAGATAGCCTCAGGATGAGCTGGTCACCAGAAAGACCAAGTGATTAGAGGGCTGGAATTTGCAGCCCCACCCACCAACCTCCAGGGATGGGTAGGGAGCTGGAGACTGAGCTCTATAAAAACGCATGAACGACAAGCTTTGGAGATCCTCCAGGCTGGTGAATACGTTAATGTGCTGGGAGGGTGGATTTTCATTGGTTCAAAATCCTGCAATGGCTTCTCATTGTCCACTGCCCTGAGTGGCTGGCCCCTCCCTACTCTCCATCCTCAGCTCTGCCATCTCCTCCTGCTCTCTGACCTTGGGCCACACAGGCCTTCTTTCAGTCCCACTCTGCCACATTCCCTCCCCACAGGGCCTTTGTAGGGGCTGAAATGTTCCTCCCTGCAGCCCTATCTGTTAACTCCTACTTGCCTTCCTCACCGAGGCTGTTCAGGCCTCCCTGACCAGGTGGGATCCCGCCTTCTTAGCCTCTGCCCAAGTGGCTCACTCTGCATTTGCGTATGTGACTTTGTGGTTAATGCCGGGCTCCTCCAATACATTGAGAGCTCCAAAAGGGTAGGGAGTGCTAACGTTTCCACCAAAGAGAGGAGAGTGGGACAGGCCTGGGACCACGGCACGCATGGCCCTGAGAGTGATGCCTCCTTCAGTTCCACTGCCTGGGCGCCTCACCTCCCTCTAGTCCCTGCCCTGCCCCCAGCATCTGCCCTGATGAGAGCTGTAGCCCAGAGGGTCACCATAACCTCAAAATCTCTTTGAAGATCCAGTTTATCTTTAAAACAGCTTGCAAATTTTGTATTTAACTCCAAAATATATCAATACTTACTTAAACGTCTTTTCCCCTAAATCTTGGAGTTTTTCCAGGGAGACAGGCCAGGTGTACCCAGTGCCTCCTGGAAGCCCCAGGCTGAGATGCATCACGGCATCACACACCAGGCTTGGGAGGACCTGCAAGATGCGGCAAGCAGAGGGCAGGGCTCCTTCCTCAGGACCACCGCCCCAGCCCTGGTTTACTAGTCTACGGGACAAATCTTCCCTCTAAATTGCCTGGGTTCAAATCCCGCCACAACCTAGCTGTGAGGCCTGGGCAATGAAGAATCTTTCTACACATTTACGTCCCACGTGGAGAGTAGGGATAATATGACTTCTAGGTCACAGGATTGTTCTGAGATCAGATCGTGCAAGGGGAGCCTCTGCTCTGTTGATTGTTGGACACTCAGCCAATATTGGCTATTAACATGACCCTTACCTCCACTCACCACCGCTTTACCTGTCCCCACACCGAAATGCCTAAAGCACTGGCCCTTTCAATTCTGCCAGACCACAAGGTATTTTAGTCGCCATGCCTCAGTTAAACGACCTGGTAGCTGGCTTTGCTTTTAATTTTTTCTGAAATAGTAGATATGTGTTTCTAGAATCCCCAACTTTTTATACAAGTACCTGTACACGTGTGCACATAGGTTTATGAGTAGTCCCCAAATGCGGTCCCTAGAGCCTAGCGTCAGAGTGCCCCTTCGGAAAAACTTGGGGGCTCCGTCCAGACCTAAGGACTCCGAACCTCTAGGGCGGGACCCAGCAATGTTTGCACAATCCCTCCAGGTGAGGCTGATGCGCCTTAAAGTTTGGAGAATCACTGACTTAGATCAAGCTCAAGTTAGCCTTAAAAATAAAACAAAACAACAACTAAAAACATTTTGCTTAGTCCCCGCCAGTCCCCAGGTTCCGCATTCCCACGGAAGGCCTGGGACAGACTCTCGGCCTCGGTTCCTCAGGGCGCGACCCCGCGTCCCAGCGCGCGCCGGGCCCCTCGGCGGGCGGGCGAGGGGTGCGGGCTGGGGGCCGCGGCGCGAGGCGGTGCGCGCGGCGCGGGGCCGGTCCCGCGGGGCCCTCTCCTCTGGCCCGGAGCTCGGAGCGCGGCGGGCGGGACGAGGGGAGGAGCGGGGACGTGCTCCCGGGCCCCGTGCGAATGGCCTCCGGCAGCTCTCGCTGGCGGCCGTGTCCACTCTTCCTCGCGACCCGGCACCGTCCCCGCCCCGCACTCGGCCCAAGCCCACTCGGCGGCGCGGGGTCAGGCTTCTAAGTGGCACTGGAGCTCTGGGCGCCCTGAAGTCTGGAGAAGGAAGGAAGAGGAGGGAGGCGCTCCGCGCTCTCGTCCGCGCGGCCCAGCCGCCTCCCCGCTGCCCCGCAGGCGAGCTGTCCTCAATTGCGCGCCTGCCTCGGGGACTTCTGTGCCGACGCGACAGCCGAGAGGAGCCTGCTCTGCGACCCCCGAAGGCCGACCCGTAAGGACCTGGGGAGTCCACTTCATGAGCAGGAGGAGAGCCCGTGTCCACGAAAGCTGAGCGCGAGTTCACCCCCGGAGCTCCGGAGGCAGGACCGACGCGGGCCCCGCTCGGCTGGGCTGGGCTGCGAGGGAGGGAAAAGGGAGCCCCTGACTTCCAGAAAGCCGGCTCCCCGCTTTTGCGGCAGCATTCGGGGACCCCGCCCACTCGCTCCAGCCGGGTGCCGCCTCGCTTCCAGGTGTTCCGGCGGCAGCGCCAGGTAGCGGGAGGCCGGCCCGCACCGCCCCCTGGACCCTCCCCCGCCGCAGGCAGGTTCAATGCCGCCGGAGCCCGCCCCAGGCCCGTATCCTCCTCCCAGTCCGCTGAAACCCGGAGGCGCCCCAGTGGACGTGCGTTCTCCTCTGGAGCCCCGAGCGGGCGCTGCGCGCTCTTGCAACGACCCAAGACGTTAAGTCTCCAGAGGAGTCTTGAGCCGGGGGTTCGCGACCTGGACAAGTCCCCCGGCCAGACGGCGTCATGGAGCCCCAGGGGGCGCAGCTGCTAAGTTCGGAGGCGCAGGGGCCTGCACCGTGTGTAGACCCCCCGCCAGCTGAGGAGCTGCCAGCCCCAGCGGTCCCTTGCATGGAAGGTGGCGGGGACGGCGGCAGCATGTCGGAGGCCTCGAGCCCCGACGCTGAGCCCCCAGCCCCGGGGGAAGAGGCTGCCCTCCGGGAGCCGGAGGAGCTGCTGGAATGCCGCCGCCGCCGCCGCGCGCGCTCCTTCTCCCTGCCCGCCGACCCGATCCTGCAGGCGGCGAAGTTTCTGCAGCAGCGGCAGCAGCTTGCCCTGGGGCTCGGCGCGGAGGGCGGCGAGAGGCCCGAGGGCGTGTCGCACGGCCCCGGCGGCTGCTGCGCCAAGTGCAAGAAGCGGGTGCAGTTCGCGGACGCGCTGGGGCTGAGCCTGGCCAGCGTGAAGCACTTCAGCGAGGCCGAGGAGCCGCAGGTGCCGCCCGCCGTGCTGTCCCGTCTCCGCAGCTTCCCCATGCGCTCCGAGGACCTGGAGCAGCTCCCCGGCCTGCTGGCCGCGGCCGCGCCCCTCTCCGCGCCGCCTCCCCGGCTGCGGCCCCTCTTCCAGCTTCCCGGGCCGGGCGCCGCGGCCGAGCGCCTGCGGCGGCAGCGCGTGTGCTTGGAGCGCGTGCACTGCCCGGCGCTCCCGGGCGCGGAGGTGACGGGCTCCGGCCGGGTGCTGGGCTGCCCCGGGCCGAGGGCCGTGGCGGTGCGCTACACCTTCACGGAATGGCGCTCCTTCCTGGACGTGCCGGCCGAGCTGCAGCCCGAGCCAGCGGAGCCGCTGCCGCCAGATGGGGCGTCGGGGGGGACCGGGGATGCCGAGGAGGAGCCAGGAGCCGAGCGCTTCCACTTCTCGCTGTGCCTACCCCCCGGCCTGCAGCCCAAGGAGGGGGAGGACGCGGACGCGCCAGGCGTCGCCGTCCACTTCGCCGTCTGCTACCGCTGCGCCCAAGGCGAGTACTGGGACAACAACGCGGGAGCCAACTACACGCTGCGATACGTGCGCCCGGCGGACGCGCTCTGAGCGCCAGGCGGCCCTCGGCCGCGCCCACCCCCAGCGCTCAGGACCGCGCGAGGGGCCCCGTCCCAGGGACCCGCCCTGACGCTTTGCTGAGCGGCGTCCACCTGGAGTGAGGGGAGCGTGGAAGGAAAGGAGGGAGCCGCTTCACCGTCACCTTGCAGCCAGACCGTCCCTTCGAGCAAGCGTGGTGACCCGGCCGTTTTCTTGTCGCTTAGGCCTTCCTCGATGGCCTCTAGAATTCTCGCCCCGCGTCGCAATGGGAAGCGGTGCTCAAGACTCCTGAGCAGTAGCTTTCTCCAAGAAAAAAGCTCCGAGACCCTAGCACAGCTGTAAGACCTTGGGATTTGTTTTTAACCGTAGGCGTCGTGTTCCAGCCTTTGCAGCTCGCTGGAGACCCCTCAGGCCTCAGGGAAAGGACGAAGCGTCGCGCCACACCGTGCAAAGGAGGGCGCAGGGCTGTGGCGCGCGCCAGGGCCTTCGCCCCGCGGCCTGTTTCTGGGCGGTCCTTTTTTCTTAACTGGAACCTGGGAGATGTTTGCCTTTCTTGACGTTATTATGCCTTTGTGTAAATGTCCTTTAAAAAAGTAAAGGCCACTTGCACACTCTTTTATCCTGTGCCTTGTATTTCAGCTCCTGGGAGCTGAGGAGGCCTTGGCAGTCAGGCCATTTTCCTCAGCTGATGACCCGCGCACTTTAACAATAGTTAAACAGCGTGTTTCCAAATTTCCTTTCTTCCATCCTTCCTCTCTGATGTGGAAAGGCCCAGATTTCCCATACTGGGCAAAAGTGTTCTTTAAAATGTTTTGTAGGAGGCGTTCTGTCCCCCCCCCCCCCCCCCCCCAAATCAGATGCTTGGTGAATTGAAATGCCAGAGTAATCCGGTAGGCCTTGGCTGTGAGCCTGAAGAGCTGGTCCCTGGCCCCCAGCCCCCTTTGTGTAGGCGGAGCACACACTAGAGGCCGGACTTCTGTGGGCCATTAGCAGTCAGAGAGGCTGGACTCTCAGTGGCTGGACTCCAAGCGCAGGACATGGGGGATGGAAAGGTGGCTTTCTGTCCCACTCGGAGCCACAGGAGTAGTGGTGAGTTGACACGTGAAGCGTGCCCAGCAAGCAAATGCTGCTCAGAACCGGATGGGCGCCCTGCGCGTGGCGGGACTGCGGGCAAAGGGTCTGGTCGGCTTTCTTCACTCACTGCTGATGGCTCTGGAGACCAAGATGGGGTGGCCATGCGTGAGCATCTTGGATGAGGACTTGATTTCTTCACACCTCGGTCATCCCTTGGTAATTTATCTTTCCATATTTCCATATTTAGTTTTCATATTTTCCATCATTTTGTTTTGGAGTGGTAATCTTTAAGGAGGGATGGTTTCACTGTTGCTCTATAGGAACTAGGATAGGCATACTACAGCCCATGGGCCAAATTCAGCCTGAAGCCTGTTCTTGTAGGGTCCCAGAGTTAAGAATGGTTTTTACATTTTTAAACAGTTGGAAAAATTTAAAAGAAGAACACTATTTTGCGACACATGAAAGTTGTATGAAATTCAAATGTGTCCATAAATAAAGTTTTATTGGAACACAGCCATGCACATTCGTGTACATATTCCCTCTCACTGCTTTGCTGCTATAAGAGCAGAGTTGAGTAGATGCGACAAAGACCATATGGCAAGATCTAAAATATTTACTATCCAGCCCTTTATAGAAAGTTTGCCAACCCCTGCTCTAGAGAAGTAGTATTTTTTTTAACACTGTATGCTGAGAGTTATACCTAATAAAGCAGTTAAACTTTTAGTAAAATTTGCCACTTGAACTAGGTCTCCTTTGAGTAAAGGTAAATAGGTTAGAATAAACACTAAGACACCAAATGTACACTGACTGCTGTACTGGGTGGGTGGGGGGGGAATCTTCCTGCTGCCTTCTTTCATCTAAGAAACAATAATACATCAGTGCAACTGAAATATAGCACCCAGCTGAATTAATATCAAGCTCCAAAAACTGCTGGATATTTCCATGCCTCAAACTTGGATGTCTTAAGCTATAGAAATACTTACTTTGAACTCTGGGTTGGTGACATCTCTTTTGACGGAAGCAGTGTTTGTCAAAGGTAATTGATCATGGAAAAATTTTAATAACTTATTAGTGAAAGCCATCAGAAGTTAATTCATTATAATTTACATTGGAGTAAAGCAGGCTAAAAAATGGTCATGTTGATGAAATAATAAATTCTTAATTCACATATGCTTATAAAAAACTTTATAACAATAAAAATAAGCAATTATTAGATTTACATCATTTTTTGTTTACTAAACACAAAAGCAATCAAGCCTTTTCATGCAGTGTCCGGTATTGGGTCTGAAGTACCATTTTTTAAAAAGTGCATTATTGCATAATAATAGATAAATACATTTTATATTTTTCTTATGTATTTATGAATACATTTTAGTTGAAAAGTATCGATAGTGTATATAGCCTATAATACAGTTTGAAAGGCTGGTTTATATGGTAATAATGCATTCTTTTGGATTGTTTTGGATTATGTAATGATATATAATGTATATTGATCAAATATAATTGACCAATATAATGATCAAAATAGAGATCCTTTTGTCTGGTATACTTTAAAATGGTAACCCATTAAATCTAGAACAAAATAGATAAGTGGGTTTTTTAAGAGGTATGTATAGCAAATTTTCCATTCTTATAAAAGCTATTGTTGATTTTCAAAAGTATATTTTGGAATTCAAAGAATTAATTTAAAAAAATACTTGTTTTATAATATAATGAATGCCAAACATGGTTTTTAAAAAGGAAATCTAGCTTTGCTATCCCACAAGTCTTGGAGAATAGCTTTTCTAAGGTTCAGAATTTTGTGAAATATTTTGAACAGTCCAGTCTTCCTGCACTTGGTTATAGCCTTTCCAAGTACTAGAATTGGCAATCTTCCAAGTCAAGTTTATTTTATAAAGTGCCAGTTTTTCACTGTAGACTGATAGCAAACATTTTGTAAAGAAATGTAAGGAAGTGAAGATAGGTTTTGTTTCTGAAAAGTTAGTTTCAAAGGAAGGGGAATAATTCCTGACCAGAGTAAGGAAGTATTTAACAGTATATTCTCTGAATGGAACGAAAACGCACAGACTCATCCCAAAGACAAAATTCCCACGAGGCAGTTGCTGCTTTTTTGCAATATTTACCTCAACTTGGGTAAGCGAGTGTCATTCTGCTCCAAAATGTAATAGTTTTAATCACTAGAGCTGAGCAAGATGTTTAAGCTAAGTTCTGCTCAGCTCATTTAATGACTCAGAGAGAGAGAGTCCCGATTCTTCCTTAGGGCAGGTGGGTGCCTGGGTCACTGGCTCAGGGAATGCTCAGTGAAATGTGTTTCTATCTAGTTTCAGCCGCGTAGCTGGAAATGTGGCAGTCTGTATGGAACATGGTTTCCCCTCATCACCCCCAGGTTTGTGAAGCAAGGTGACCAGGCGGCTCCAAGAGCTAACTTAGGGAGGCCAGGATCCTGCTCCAGGGAGTGGGCACTGGACCCTGGGAGCTCCCTGAGTTCTGGGGACACTGAGGCATCTCTGTCCACGGGGAGCAGGGCCACTGCTCAGGCAGCCTTCCTGCAGCACCTGGTGGGGGCAGTTGTCGGCCACGAACCGTGGCTGTAGGGGCAGGGGGACTTTCTCCTGTCCAGTGCCCTGCGGCTGTCCATCCGACCACGCCCTCACCTGCTGTGCCTTTCCCTCTGCCTGACCAGGGATGAGGGCCTCTCTTGGTGACGCTGTGGTTCTTGAGCCTGTTCACAGATGCCAGCTCACAGCGAAGCAGAGCCTTCTGCTCATTTCCTTTTCGGAGTTTTAGTGTTGGTCTCTTTGTACATTATTATTTCATGAGTTTCCCCTGTTTCTGCTTTCTAGCACACAGTTTTTGCATATTTTAGTATGCTAAATTTTTTCATTCCCTGACTCAGTCTTGTGTTTCTTAGGAGCGTGTGGCTTGGAGCCACTGGGGGTATAGTGATCTGTGTCACGTGTACTTTGTCAGGAGCACAAGGAACAGCCTTTGGGAGGAAATGGGATGTGGCATTGTGGAACTGAATCAAATGTGCATTTTTGGTTCACAGAGTGGGACACAGGTTTGTAGGTTAAAGGGAGCACCATGACGTGTGGTACCTTAACAAACAACTCTGACAAACAGCGAGCTGTTTGCTGTTCGGCCTTTGCCCAGCCAAGCCCATGATGCCAGGGCCTGGACGGTCTTCCAGGGATCTGGGGTGTACTCTTTGTGGTCGCAGGGGCAAGGGGCTGGGAGCAGGGAGAACCTGACAACCTGGGCTCAGCCCAGGGACCTGGCCTTTCCTCCTACAGAATGGTCCTGGCATCTTGTAGATAAGTGGGCAGCGCCTGGAAGCTGGCTGGGAGAGGCTGCCCCTGATTTCTCTTCCAGACTCCATAATAGACACATTCTAGGTGGCCTGGTATATTTTCATTTTCCTCTCTGGACTCCTTTTAGCTGATCAAGGAGACTGTTAGAATGCAGCCCTAAATGGTCTTTTAATCCTCCAAGAGCTGGTTGTTGGAGTGCTAAATACTGTAATTTAGGCTCATTAGGATTTAAACTCCTTTGAATCTTTTTGGTAGACTTCACATTTTGTGGAGTTTAGTTCTTTGACCTTGGCCATCTGTGAGCTGACAAATTTTGGCAAGGAAAGAATAGAGTCACATTTCAGCTGAATGTAGATTTTTGAGATGGCAAAGGTCAAGGGCTTACTTTTAAGATGTGCTAGTGAGATTTGCCCAGTGACTCTAATAGAATAGAAGTTTATTTAAGTCATGAGTTCAGAGCCAGTTCAGCTGGGAAGTCTACATATATACAAATATCTCTGGTAATCAAAGATATTTTAGAGTAACTTACAGACATTTAAAGAAATTAGAGCAGTATAATTTCTCCATGATTGTACTTGCTTGCTTAGGTACAATCATATTGTTGACTTGCTCAGGTCCTTTGAAACTTGTTACCTCAAGTCATTTCCCATGGAAAGTCAACAGCATCCTAATGTATCCTGAAATGGGAAATTTGGTCTGAAAATCTGAATGGAATGAAGATTGAAGGCAGGTGGATTTTGTGAACTAAGCTTGAAACATTTAATCTCCGAGTTGAAAAATTCATGAGCACATCCTGTAAATGGCTTTTCTACAAATAGCTATACATGTTATGTTGAGGAAGCATCTTCTCCAGCAGATGAGAAGTTTGTGGTCACAGGAAGCTGATGGTCTTTAAAGGGGCTGCCTTGCAGTGCTCTTAGAGGATATGTGGTTTCAGCTCCTCCCTTGAGATCTTTGGATAAGGAACCCTTGTTGTCAGGAGGCTGTTCTGGTACAGCTGAAGTGGCATCTTTTTATACCCTAAGCAGGTGAAAGAGGTTACTATTTCTTGGAGAGAGTTAGGTTTTTTCCTAATTTTTACATTATTTAAAAAGAAATGTGAATTTATATTCAGAACCTCTTAAATAGTCCAGAGCATTCCATCTGTTTCTTTCTGTTTGGTTAAGTAGCAATCGTGTTTTTAAGCACAGACTTCAGGCATGTTGTTTTTGACATTCAGGCAGAAAACCTCAAAACCTGTGTGTTACCACCCATGTCACAATTAACTGCAGACCCCAAGATTAGTGAGTCCTATTTATTATATTGTTTGTTGTTGTTAGTGCAGTCGAGTGGATTCCGACTCCTGGTGACGCTGTGGACAGCAGAGCAGAACCCTGCCCGGTCTTTTTGTGCCATCCTCTCACTTTCTGGGCTGTATCAGACCGTGTACCACTTCGCAGCTATTCACGGGTTTTCATGGCCAATGTTTTCGGAAGTGGGTGGCAGGTCTTTCTTCCTAGTCTGCCTAGTCTGGAAGCTCTGCTGAAACTTGTCCACCAAGGGTGACCCTGCTGGTATTTGAAATACAGGTGACGTAGCTTTCAGTATCACGGCAACCTGCAGCCGCCACAGTGTGACAGCCAACAGATGCGTGGTGTGGTTCGCTGACTGGGAAATGAACCCAGGCCACAGCAGTGAGAGCAACAAATCTTAATCACTAGATCACCAGAGCTGCCATTTATTGTATTAGGATTGTAATTTTATAAATCTGAGTTTGAAGGTCCCTGGAATATCTACAAATTGATATTAAATGGATAATTGCAGATATTAATGTATGTTAAATTGTAGACAAGTGCTTAACAATGAAATACATGTTCTTTTGCAAAAAAAAACAAAAGTTAGTACATATTTAGAAAAGTTTGTGAGCCTCCCACTTTGCCCCTACTCCCCAAAATCTGAACTAGAGGTTGCTTCTGTTACTAGATCCTGAGTTATTCTGGATTTGCTGTTTCCCAGCAAGTCACTGAAAATGAATTTATGTATTGGAGCAACATGCCCTGAAAGACTGGTTTTTCTGGCAGAGGAAACCGCACCCTCAAAATGGGTTGTAAAGGCACTGACTTCTGAGCCTGGGTGTTGCCCCTGCCCAGCACGACCTGCCGCTATCTAGAGCCCTGAGAAGGTGGAGGGGATGAGACGCCTGCTTGGGTCTCTGCCCTGGGCTGTGGTGTGTCCTCCCCAACCCCCCAGACCTGGCCTGAGCAGAAGGGCACTGATAGCTGCGAGGTCGAAGGCACAGCTTTCTGAGCCTTCACTTTTGACTCTGCCCCATCTAGTTGGTTCATAAGATCTTTCAGAGTCTTCACTATCCAGATAAATTTGTTGCAGCCAAGGGTTTCTAAAATGATTCAGCAACATTCTCTGTAGGCACAAATGTCAGAGGCAGTGGCAGAGACACCTGCGAAGCCTGACCCATTATGTGATGGCAGAGGTTTGGGACTGTAGGGCAGGGAGACCCAACCTAATGTGCAAAGGCTTCCTCGGTGAGTACCGATGGAGTCTGACTTCCGTGTGTTTGCCCAGAGCCCGTTATTGTTAAGGCTGATTGCCACTGTAATATCACTGAAACAGCCGAGTCGTTTCTCCCGGGTCTGAAAATGCAGTGTGGCTTACCTACGTGTCTCTCTGAAACCCCTGAGCTTCCTAGGGAGACTGCCTGTGGAGGGTGCTGACGTGCCAAAGGAAGTGCAAGTTTCCAGCCCTACCTGGGGGTGGGGGTGGTCATCAGAGCTGGAGCAAAGATGAGCATCAGCTTTTGTTGGCATAGTGTCTGTCCTCCTTAGCTGAAACCAGATGGGGCCGAGCGCGCCTTTATCAGGCATGCAGCAGAGACAAGAGTGGGCCACTATTTCAGACAGCATATTTTTATGTGATTGCATGAATTTTACACAGTTCCTTCTAATAAGGTGAGAGAAAATAACCTCATTAACCTCCGTTTTAAGATTTGCTTGAGAAATGTGCCAAGTGGAATGTCTGAGATGAATAACAAATTCCTGTGAATGTGATTTTTGATAACGTTTATTTAAACTAAGAACTACTGTAGTCAAAACCCAGCCCTTGTGTTTCTCCTTGATTTTTAAAAGCATAGTTATATCTTTGTGGTTTAAAATGTCTTTTCAATTCTGAGGGTTTTTAAAAAAACATTTTGACTGTTCTGCTTTATGTTTATTTTTCTGTATGTGTTACATCTAAAAAATGCTGAACCCAAAGTCTTATTTTGAATAAAGAATGTAAAGCACTTTGGTACTTTAAAAGCTATCGCTGAGTCTCGAAACATTTTTGGTGGTCACAACTGGGAGGGGTGCTACTGGTATTTAGTGGGTAGCAGCCAGGGATGCTGCTAAACATCCTACAATGCACAGGAGAGCCCCACAACAAAGAATTGTCTGGCCTAAAATCTCAGTGCCGAGGTTGAAAACCCCTGAATTAATAGTATTGTACCAACATCGATTTCCTGGTTTTGATAATGTACTATGACTATGGAAAATATTATCATTGGGGAAAGGTATGCGAAGGATACACACGAATTCTCTGTGCTATTTCTGCAATTTCTTATGAGTTTTAAACCATTTCAATATAAAAAGATATAATAATAATAACAAAATTAAATTAAACCTTAAAAACTCCCTACTATTGAGAAATATAGAAAGCGTCGTCAGGCGCTCTGCTTGTGAAGAAGTGCGCTTAGCTGCCAGGGGAGGTGGCGTGATGTGGGAAGGACCACAGGCTCCAGGTGAGCCAGCCCTGCAGTTGACCCCAGCTGGGCCCTAGCTGGCTGTGTGCTTTCAAACAAGTCCCTTAACCTATGAGCATGAATTTTTCCATTTGGAAAATGGGGGCAGTAATTCCTGCCTAACTAGATTGTTGTGAGCACAAAGGGAAATTACCTGTGAAGTGACAAGCATACAGTCGGTTTTCAACATCTTTCTCTTTTCCCTTTGGCCTCTGCCAGCTGGTTGCTCCTGATTTCATTCTGAGGATAAAAGTTGTCTAACTTCTTCTGAATGTAGAAAGAATACATGAATCTTCCAATTTGGGGAACAAATTACAGTGGCCCCCAATGTAACCAAACAAACTGTTCTTGTTACCTGGGGAGAAAACATACCATGTGCTTCCTCTTGTTCACAATATGGGATGTATATTACGTATATGTGTTGATATGACATAATGTATACAATGTACATATGTTCATCTGACCTATATCGTTGCATTTCCTTGAAATAGCTTCTTCAAAGATTATCTGTCTTATCTTAAGCTACTTTTGTGGGGGCCTCCTGTTTGCTGACTACTGTTAGATATGGTTGAACGTCCATTCTTCGCGACCCTGTTTTGGTTTCTGTGACCCCCTCTTCTGATCCTCTCGCTTCCCCTCCAAGCTGCTCCTTGTCGGGCTCTACTGGGCTGATTCTCCTTCTGTCTGCCATGTTGTCCTGCAGAAATCCACCTTGAACTCTCCGCTCTCTTACAAAGATGCTGCAGATTCCATGGCGGGAAACTACGTCTGATTCTTTTGACTCCCCTGCAGTGGCCACCGTTCCTCAGTCAGCTCCTGGGAAATCTGTTCCTTCTTTGAGCGAGTGTGGATAGCGCTCCTGCCCTGCGGCAGGCACAGCTGTGGCATGGGGAGACGTGAGGATGGAGACATGCAGGGGTCGTGGCTCTCATGGAGCCTGCGTTGGGGACAGCGGACCTTTATGTGAACACCTCCAAATCTACATCTATAGGCACATTCTCTGCACTCACATTTCCATCTTCCTTCCTTCTCCAAACCCTAGCCAGCTCCACACATGTAAGGAAATGTCGTTTTCTTCAGAAAATCTGGCACTCAGAATCCCCGGAGTTGGTGCTGCGAGAATCTCTGGTAGGCCACGTGGTTCTGCCTGTTTCCCTTAGATGAGCCTCCCTCATGTTGCAGGGTGGGGGTGGTCTTTGGACAAAAGCTGCTGCCGCCCACAGCAGACAGCTGCTTCCCAGCCTAGGCCTGGTCTGGCTGTCCACCCCTTTACGTCAGCCCTGTTCTCACAGGCATATATGTCTAGACATCCAAGGAGTGGGACTGTTACACTGAAAACCTGTTTGGCAGTATCTACTGAAGCTGAATGCACACATGACCCCACGATGAGAAATTCCACATATGTACAGCTGTGTACATATGGGCATCAAGAGACACATACAAAAATGTTTATAGCAGTGTTGTTTGTCATAGTAAAAAACTGGAAACAACACATACTGCAGTCATTGCGAGAACATGGAGATCTTCACATCCTGAGGCAGTGTGGATGCGACAGAGGGAGGGAGTTACAGATCCACACATCCCATCTCACATCTCCCTGAGATGCACCCATCCAGCACAATGGTGGGCAGAACCCCTATATCCTAACTTGTCAGTTATGTCTCTCTCTTGCTGAGAATGGTTGACTTTAATTTGGTTAGATACTCATGGGATATAATGCCACTTTCCTGGATTGTTTCACTCAGTCCTAACAACTAGTCCTCCCTGGGTATCCACAGGGGATTGGTTCCAGGACCCTGGTGGATACCAAACTCTGTGGATGCTGAAGTCCCTTATATAAAACGGTGCAGTATTATATTTGCATATAACCTATGCATATCCTCCTGTAAACTTTGAATCATTTCCATATTCCTTATAATAACTAGTACAATGTAAGTGCTATGTAAATAGTTGTTATATTGTATTGTTTAGGGAATAATGGCAAGAAAAAAAGGTCTGTACATGTTCAGTACAGATGCACCCATCCCAGGCCTTTCAAAGTTGGGTGAACCTGTGGACGTGGAACCCATGGATACTGAGGGTGGACTGCATCAGTTGGGGGATGGGGAGGGACACAGTTCTGGCTCCTGAGAGGGCTTTCTCCCACACTTGCGGTCTCTTGCCCCATTCCTCACTGCTGCCCGCAGTGACCAGCGGGTGGGCGACAGCCATTGGTCTACATTTCCTGGTTGTGTGAGCTCATCTATCACAGGTTCTGAGGGTGGGTCTCCTCTCATACCAGTGGGAGGCCACAACCTGGACAGTGTGTACACTCTGCAGACTCACACTTCCCTGGTGTGAAGGGTCCCCCTGGGAATATGGACTTACGTAACCCGTTTTAACTCATACTTGGGCAGTGTTGTTCACTGTAGCCTACACCAATTATAAGGATGACATTGTTTCTACTGACCTTTTTATTTCTTAAATGGTACAAAACTTGGATTGGGAAGAGGTTGCGTGCTATTTACTGGGCCCCTTTAGAGACTCAAACACAACTGTGTGAGAGAGATATTACTCCTATTTCTGAATTTTCAAGAAATTGAGTCTCAGAGAGGTTGAGTAAGGTACCCAGCAGTAAGAGACTGAACTTGGATTTGAACCCAGGACAGCCTGACCCAGATCCATTGCTCTTAACCATATCCTGCTACAACAGATCCAAACACAGAGAAGACAACATATCTGGAGTTCATCCATAGGAAAGAAAGGTTTTACTTGGGTTCCTCCTTTCCTCGGAACTTGGTCTCTCACGAGGGTGCAGCCCTAGACATCTGGACCTCTTAATACCTGGACAAGGTCAACTTCCCTCACTTCCTACCCAGGTCCCATCATCAAAGTTAACATTCCCTACTGCTTCTGGGGGACTGACACTAGAATGAGGTCCCCTTCTCAGAGGGGAACTTACCTACTAAGAAACGTGAACTAACCTCTTGCAGGCCTCAACATGATCCCATATTTCAGTAAAATAAAGCGGGGTCAGTGTTCCAAACTGCAAGTTACAGACACAGACTCAAGCCAGCTTGAAGAAACAGGGGAGTTGGTTTGATGGATTCTGGGCTGTCATGTGCACTCTAAAGGCAAGAAGTGTGAAGCTGCAGAATCAGGAGGGATTCCCTCTGCCTTGTCTCTGCTCTGTTCTGCTGCATCCTTCTCGCCCTGCAGACTGGATTTCTCCTCTTCTCTGTGTACATGATAAATGGAGGATGGCTGCTCTGTGCCTACCAAGTCTGTGTCACTTGAGCTCCAGCAAACAGCTCAGGTAGAAACCGAACTCTCACTCCTAGTTCCAAGTTTATAAGAGAAAAAATTTGGTTCACTTTGGGTCAGGCATCCATCCCTGTTCCATTAGCTGTGGCTGGAAGTAGGGGTAGGGTTATGATGCAAAATGGTTGTCAAGAGCTCCTGACTCCTGTTGTGAGGGAGCAAAAGGGGGTCTCAGGAGATGGGCAGATCTCCACTGCAAATAAAACACATACACACACACTAATGTGAAATGCAGACATACGGCTGTGCATCAAGATATGTGTCTGTGGACGTGCAGCGAGGTGTCTGTGGATGTGCAGTGAGGTGTGTGTCTGTGGACGTGCAGGGAGGCGTGTGTCTGTGGACGTGCAGGGAGGCATGTGTCTGTGGACATGCAGTGAGGTGTGTGTCTGTGGACGTGCAGTGAGGTGTGTGTCTGTGGACGTGCAGTGAGGTGTGTGTCTGTGGACATGCATTTGCATTAATGAGGTGTGCTGTCGCCCTACATCTTATGATTCCAGTGAGAGGCAACCCCACTGTGTCAGTCTTTCAGGATCAAAACATTCAAGTTACCTTTGCTTCACTCCCATTCTTTATTCTGTGTATCCAGTCTCTCATCAAGTCTGTCATTTGGAAATAACTTTTGGATTCGTTCTTTCCTCCACATCCAATGCACATGGCACTGACCTCGGCCAGGCCTTAGTCCCCTCATATCTAAGTTCCTGCAACGATTCCTGGCTGGCTCTCCGCTCATGGGCATTCTCTGTGTCACTACCCAGTTAATCTGCTGCATTCCCCCATTCCCTGGCTTAACAACTCCCTTTCCCACCAAATAAACCTCAGACTTCTTCCTTAGAATTTACAGCTCAAGCAGAAGTAATTTCTCCTTCTTATGTATCTCACCCCCCGCTCCCTTTGAGCCCTGCTTCATGGGTGCCTCTCCTGGTGAACTTATCACCTTAGACTTTGTAAAGCTATTCACACACATGTCTTAAGCCAGTGCTAAATGTACTGCAATTAAGGGAAGAATCCACATCCAGTCCATTTCTATATCGCTAAGGTGTCTGACAGAGTTTCTAAGTGAATGATAAACAGCTGACAGTTGTGGCTTGCTTCTCTGCCTGACACACGGTAGACGCACTTGATGTGCGGTACGCATTTACAGTCCTCACAGCAACCCTGTAAGGTAAGTATGTGGTTAGATCCATCTCATGGAGGAGGAAGTAGGAGTTTAGAGAAGCTACTTACCCGGGATCTCACTGTCAGGGAGGCAGAGCCAGAAGAGGAAGGAATGAATGACTTTCTGGGATGTCTGTAGCTTAGGTACCTTATGGACCAGTCTATTTTTTCGGCAGGAAGCCTCTCAGGACCAGGCTTTGCTCCCTGTTCCAGGGCACACTCACCCCTGTGCCTGCCTCGCATGGTGCTCCCATAGGTGTGCTCTCCGCCTTCCCTGCCCTAACGCTCCGCTCTCCACTGAGGCTTCTCAACCCCTGGGTCCCTGTGAGTTCTCTCCAGTCCATGCTGTTCTCCTGCTCTCGCAGCCGGGCTAGCACTTGCTCATTTTCCAGTTTTTCACACATGTTTAGCTGGTCTCCCCACAATGAGGACAGATTCTCAGGGGCAGGGAGCCCTGGCTCATATTGGCCCACAGCGTGCCTCCACCCCAGCTACTCACTCTCCCCTGAGTACCTTCAGAACTTTCTTTTTTAACCCCATCCTGTTCTGTTGGAAAGACATGCAAGGGAAAAGTTACTTCTGGGTAAGCGATAGATGTCCCTTCTTTTTCAGCTGAATCCAAATTCTGCTTTAGGAATCTCAGAAGCCAGCAGAAGCCAGGAAGACAAAGCTTTCAGTTCAGAAAATGTTGGAAACACACTTGTGTCAGAACCTGGACTGGAGGCTGGTGAGGATTCTCAGGAGCTATGGGCCTCCTCGCAGAGTTCCCTGTGCCTTTGCAGAAGGCCCAGCTGGCTTTGCTGCCCAGTTTCATCCCAGATGTGGGCTGTCATGGACCAGGAGCAGGGCTGAAAGCTCTGGCCCAGCCATAATAGCACCAAACCTCCAAACACGACAAGACCACCAATGCTGAGGACTGGCCCTAAGGATTTCCTGCTAATTTTTCCAAAAACTAACATTCGAAGGGTCTCCAGGACGGTTTCTTTCCTTTTGATTTAATTGGAATTGCAGGTTTTTTGAGCTAGAGAGGTCATTAGGGGGTCCTGGGATCCGTCCATCCCACAAAGGCCCAAGTTGAGGGGACTGAGGTGACATCACCAAGTCAATCGGTGCCCAGATGGAGTTAGAGCCCCTCATCTATGATGGTCTTCCCCAGGTCTCAGGCTGTCTTGTCCCAGTGGCTGGCCTGTTTCTGCCATCCTCATTCCTCTCGTCACACCATATTCCTGTTTTCCAATTTCCTTTTAAGAAGGAATGTTTTATTTTTTGCAGTCCAAGTTACTGAGATATCATTTCCCCCCTTTGAACAAGCTTCTATTTATATAGTCCCACAAGGAAGCCTAAGGCTATTTTTAAACTGGAAATACATGTTAAAATTTGGCAAATTAATAATCCTAAATATCTCACATGTTTGAAGAGAATATTTAGCAAATCTTGACAAGACACTTAAGCGGTAATATTGTAGTCCTTGATCTATATCCAGCATGTGCTGTGTTTATTACATCTATGCACCTACATGAAATACTCCTTTAAAAATCTAGACCCAGGGGCTGGCCCAGTGGCACAGTAGTTAAGTTCATGTGCTCTGCTTTGGTGGACCGGGGTTCACAGGTTCAGATGTGGGGCGCTGGCCTACACACCACTCATCAAGCCATGCTGTGGTGGTGTCCCACAAAACAGAGGAAGATTGGCATAGATATTAGCTCAGGAACAATCTTCCTCAAGCAAAAAGAGGAAGATTGGTAACAGATGTTAGTTCAGGGCCAATCTTCCTCACCAAAAAAATAAATAAAATGTAGAACCAATTATATACTTATTAAACTGTCTCTGTACTCAAGACAGATTAAGTCCTGTGACTTCACTTAGTGTTTTAACAATGTTTAACCAATAGACATTTAAGTGAAACTTGCAAATAAAGTAACACTGACTGATGACAGAAAAAGGTTTCTATTTAGTACAACTGAACTTTTTGAGAAAGCTTACCACTTGAATAGGAAAAGGATGCAGACCATTCATAGGAATCCATTTTCCTTGTTTTCATGCTGATGCGGCTGATCTCTGGAAGTCCCACTTCTCTGGGAGGTGCAGCCAGAATGCCGCATGACTGACATGGCACACTGGTCAGCACAGGTATTTTAAGTCTGGGACATCTGGTTCAGGAAGACTCCAGCAATTGCAATTCCAACTCTATTGGTGTCCACAATTGCTTATGGTCTAATTTCAAGACAACAAGACACTGACTTTGTTTGCTGTCACCATGGTGGTGTCAGTGGTCCCCCTAGATAGGGAATACAGTCAGATTCATCTCTGAGAGTTCTCCTTTGGGGCTCTCTTTTTATAGTCTTTGGACTTAAAACTGTCCTTGAGCAAAAGCAGGAGCATGTATCTTACTCCCCAAATGGAGCTCAACATGAGAAGCAATTGTCATGAATGGTTCTTTGAAGTACTAAGGGCCACAGCCCCAGGAAGGAGAAGTGAAGGATCCCATTTGTTCTCAGAGGCAAGGTGAGCCACTGTCCATAGAGATTCTGGGCAAACTGTGGGAGAAAAAGCCTGCTCTATCATAAATCACTGCTCTCTCCGTGACGTTGCAGCTGTTTTCTAGATCCTTTGTCACAATTGGCAAACACCAGATTGGCGATGAGGCGTCTGCTGACCTGGGAACAGCACAAGTTCCTGTTGGCTGTTCCACTCCTTTGTGGTAATGAGCAATCACACGGGCTTCGCCACCTTCGTCTGTGTGACCTCACCAGAGGTGTCCCTCCCAATGATTCAGAAAATGGGGCCACTTCCTGTGGCTTCTGAATCACACATGGGGCCACCGGCATAAAGCCACTGGCACAGTTTAACATTTGAAATGTTCTTTAAATGGTCCATATGGCTGGTGCCCTTAGTCAAGATTTGGTCATCTGGGTTTAGATCATATTTCTCAAGGAACTTGTCCACGACTGTGGGTAGGTTCAGAAGAAGAGTTCCCAACTCAGAGAACGTTACTTGTGGTGTGGGAAATGCTTTCTCCTGCTTTCAGAGTGCTGATTATTCCTTGAGCTGCTGCTATACTTACAGCCTGGCCTCAATACCTGAGATATTCTTTAAGCAAGAAAGCAAATAGCAGGGGCTGTCCCAGTGGCACAGCGGTTAAGTGCGCATGTTCCGGTTCGGATCCCAGGTGTGGACATGGCACCACTTGGCAAGCCATGCTGTGGTAGGCGTCCCACACATAAAGTAGAGGAAGATGGGCATGGATGTTAGCTCAGGGCTAATCTTCCTCAAAAAAAAAAAAAAAAATCCAAAAAAAAAAAAGAAAGCAAATAACAGTTTTAATGACATACTTAACCAAAGGAAAAAAGCAGCTTTTTGTTATAAAACGTATTTGTGTACTTTCTGTATACTTCTTGATATTTTACTGTGCATTTTAGTTTCATTCTTAGGACCGTATTCTTAGAGTATGTAGACCAACCTTCCTCAGCCTTTTGTTTTTTAAAATTTCATGTCATCTTTTGCTAAATACAGAAAATTTCCCCCTATTATCCCTGTCCCCAGTGATAATACTATCTATAGGCTTTACCTATAGAAAGAGGATATTTGTTCTACAGAGAGCAACAGATAAAATCTCTTTATAAGGGTCTTTCAAATTGTATTACTCCAATGGATTTTTTTTTTTTTGGTAAAACAAATAAACAAATAATATTTTCAACCATTGAAAGTAAACTATAAATTCATAGACACTGGTCTTTCCGCTTGAACTTGATGTTGTTTGAACCTGGCAGGAGAAAGCTTCAGACAGTGCCCTCTCCTGTCTTTTCTCAGCCAGTGGCCCAACGTTTGCTCAGTTACCCAAGCCCCAAACCTGGGACTCCTCCTGGCCTCCCCTCACACCCCTACACACTTCACATCCAATCAGTCATCAAGTCCTGTTGACTCTGTTTTCTTTTGTTTGTCCTGTTTTGTTCTCAACGTACACCCTAATGGGGTCCAGTGGTTTGCAACCCCTTCTGTCTGTAAGACCTGTGAGAACTGTACACGGTACTTTGAAGATACTTGTGGAAGTGGCCCTATACAAGAGACCCACAGTTTTGCCAAGTTTGTCTGCCTACACTTTGGTTTGCTATGTGGCCCTGGAAAAGTAATAAATTAAGGTAATATACTAGATGCTCCCTTTATTAGTTTGTTATTGCTTCAAAACAAACTACCCCCCAACTCAGTGCTTTAAACAATAATGTATTATTGTTTTATCAATCAAACAATAATGTATTATCACATGTCTGAGGGTTGGCTGAAGTTGGCTGAGCTAAGCTAGACTTGGCTGGGAGGCTCAGCTGGACTTCCTTGTGCATCTGCAGTCAGCTGGGAGCTGGCTCATGTACACCAGGCTTAGCTGGGGCATCTCTGCTCCACATGTCTCTCATCCCCCTTGGAAGAGCAACCTAGTCAAAGCAAGTTCTTCTCAGGGTGACAGTGATGCTCCTTTCGAGCTGTCACTCTCCTAGTTGAAGCTGCTACCATCTCTTCCCTGGATTACAATGTTCAATCTAACCCACCCGCCACCCCCCCCACCCCCCACCCCAGCCAAGTTGGTTTCCCTGCATCCCTCCTAATCTATTCCCCCTACAGCAGTGTGACCTTTTAAAAATACAAATGTCATCCTTCTTAAAAACTTCAACAGCTCCTTACAGTCCTTTGGCCAAGGCTCCCAGGGCCTTCCACGGTGTGGTCCCTGACTTTCTACCAATCCTTGTCTGCCAGCCATCCTCAGCTTCTTTTAGTTCCTTGCATTGCACTTCCCCTCCACACTTCAGGGCTTTGCATATGCTATTCCTCTTGCCTAGAGAGCTCCTCTCCCTACCCTTTGCCCCGTCAACTCTTCCTCATTTAGTCTTAAACTTCCACCTCCCTTCCTCAGGGAGGCCTTCCCTGAGCCCCACCATGAGCTCCTAGAGCACTGTATTTCACCCTTTGTAACGCTTGTCAGACCTGTCACTTTCTTATTGGCTTTCCCTGCTAGACTGCAAGCTCTGTGAAGGCAGAGGCTGTGTCTTGTATCCTGTGCTGGTCTCTCCTTGGCACCTGGCACTAGCTGGCTCTAAATCAATATTGAATGAATGACAAGAAAGATGAGAGAAAGGCCTGTAGGGGAAAGGGCCTGGATCTGCAAATGATAAAGAGATGCTCAGGATCTTAGTTTTCACACCTGCAGATTTGGGGGTTGGACTAGGTGATCTCTAATGTCTATCGGCTCTGATGCTTTGTCATCTCTGTAGACTTCACCCCAGCCTGTCCCCTTTGCTCCTGGTTGCACTACTGGTTGTATCTGGGGGCTTGAGATGTTGGGTGAGGCTCTGGATGAAGGGAATTAAAGGTAACTGCTCCTTGGTGGCAGGGCAGAGTAGATGGAAAGCAAGCCACATCAATTCCAGGACGATCATATTTCAGTTCCACAAACCAGAGAACAATAGCTGTTGGGATAACATAGTCACGTACTTGGCCACATAAGATATTAAAACATTACAGCCAGACCGACCAAACGTTATCTCTAGGAAACAGCCATGCTTCGCCAATGGTTTTTTGTCTCAGGATAAATTACCTTATGGCAGTATTTCTTGTCTGCTAAATGTTGACACTGGAAAGTGATCTCTAAACCCCGGCCTGAATCCCACCTTCAGAACAGCTGCATCTACTAAAGAGTTCTGTGAGGCCGACAGAGATGGAGGGTCAGCTCTCTAACAATCCTCTCACCCCAAGTCCCTCAGCTGGGGTCTACTCAAGCAAGTGGAATGCCTTACTATGGAAACACAAGCAATAGTCTCCATGGGAATATCACTTTATTCAAAGCTCTAGGGTCAACTTTGGGTCCTCTGAATTGAGCAATTCCCAGGTGAGGCTCTGCCTGCTATACCTGCACCTGGAATTTGAGAGGATCAAGACCCTTGTTTGTGGCTTTTTATGTCACAGAATTCTCAGATCTTTCCACAGATTCCAAATGCATAATTTGATTTGAGTTACAAAAATTAGCTCCGTTCATTAAGGCTTTGGGCATGTTGAAACCTGTTCATGTGCTTCAATTGACATAAAAGCAAGCTGCTGTTAAAGGCCTGAAGAACAAGTTCAGTTTGCTGGGCCCACTGCCTCTGTGACTAAAATCGGGAGGGGGAAAGTCTCCTGTGGAGCTGTTTTCCTGCCAGAAATTTCATACTGCGAGGGGAAAGGTTCCAATCGGGACTTGGGTTTCCAAGTAGCAGCTGCTTTAATGAATGAAGTATAAATCAGAGGTGACATCCGTTAGCACGGCTGTCGGATGTAGTTGTTGCTGAAGGACCACGTCCTCTACTGAGGCAGAGTGGAAAAGTGCCCCCGGCTCACAGACAAGGGCCAGGAGACTGCCCGAGACAGTCAGCTGAGGAGGAGAGCCCATTTCCCACATCACTGATGCTCACCGTCTGTGGAACAGTTATTCTCACACCACAGCCCCCAGACTGTGTGGGGCCTGTTCAGAGGGTAACAGATCCAGAACGGCACTGGTCTCACAGGTGCACAAGACTATCCATGGGCAAAAGCATCCTGAAATCACAAGTTGTATTGCCAAATAGAATAGTACATGTTTAATCTATTTTGAATGCACCATTACAACAAAACCTATAATCCATAGATGAGATGGATAGACACAATGTTGTGCCATGAGAGTGAGGAGGATGTGTACTCAGACTGCTCAGGCTCGACTCACAGGACAGTGAGAATTAAAATGGCTCAGGAACAGGTTTGGTGACACTTTCGTGGCTATTTTAGGACCTGTAAATATTTATATGAGCCTGTACCAAACGTAAACACATAAGTAATGAATTCATTTACTACTGTTTACAAACAGAAATAAGAAGTCACTTGGACAGTGCCTGGGTCCCTCATAAACTCCCCAGAAGTCAAGTCAGTCACCTAATACCTTCTTTCCATGTTTTGAACTGATATATAAATGACATCTTTATTACCCATAACATACTCAAAGAGCAGAGTTTCCTGAACTGGCTAAACATTAAAAACAGAGAATGCTTTAAAAATGTATATATAAATTATTGTGCCTCACCTCTCACTCACTAAGTCAGAATCCAAGGAGTGAAGTGCCAAGATACTTGTCTTTTTAGAAACGCTCAAACTCTCCGGGTGATTCTGACTTGGTGAGTGAGCTCGGGGAAGCAGTGCTGAGAGCGGCACCTCTCAGCCTTCAGTGTGTGCTGGAGTCGCTGCGATGTGTTCCACTGACAATTCTGATTAAAGTCTTGGGGTGGGGCCTGAGATTTTGCATTTCCAACAGGTCCCCAGGTGGGGCGGACATTGCTGATCCTCAGACCACATGCTGAGTAGCCAGGTTGTGAAGTACCCTGTCTCCAGGTGTGTGTCCACACGTGGGCCACCTTCGTTGTTGCATGGGCCCGGGTATAAATCACAGGGTGCATCTTCCAGACCTTCGGCCCTTCCCTACTCCCTGGTGTCCCCTAAATCTCTGGTGCTTGCACTTGCCTTCACAAAGGGAGGACTCAGCTCAGGGCTGGATGCTCCTGTTGGCCTTCCTCCCCCGCCCCCCGCAGGACCTGCATCAGCAGGAAACGAAAGTGCATTTATGAAGATGAGTCTATCTGGTATAGAAGGCTGAGGGAGACAATTCTGTTTATTGTCAAGGATCAAAAAACAAAGTCTGGAAATGCTCTGTATAAGTGGCGATAAGCTACAAAGGAGGGGTGGGGTGGAGAGGAGACACAATAATACACAGCATTATTGTGAGTGAACTCCAGCTCCTCATTCTAACACTTGAACCAAGGAGAGACAGCCATCCTTTTTCACTAAGGCTGCAGAAGAACGGAAACCTCACTCAGTTTATCAGCTCCTACAGGGCAGGCAGAGCAAGAAGCTATTTTAAGCTGATGGAAGAGGCCATTCGTGGTCTGTTGGGAGCCCCCATCCCAAGCATAGAATGGATGCTGAAGGTGGTCCATGGCTACCGGTAGTGGCTGGTCCCGGCTCGCTAGGTCCTGGGCTTCTCCTGAGTCTCAATGATAAGCTTGTCAGTCGAATACAGTTGGCCAATGTGGACCTGAAGGCAAAGAAAAGACACAGATCAAGAACCATGGGACTCCATTCACTGTGAAAAGTCAGAAAGAGCATTTTTAACATTTAAATGCAAATGTATGCTATCACAGAGCTGTCCCCTGCTGGAAACTGGACTGTGGGGCAAAGCGTAGTCATCAGATTTGCCTTTGCTAATTCCCTGTACCATCTAATTCCCACTACCCTCACTGTGAGAACATGTTAGAGATCCACACACTCACTCCTTCTTGCCTTTGAAATGGCACCAGCAGCCGAAGCCTGGGTTTCTTGGGCTGTCATGAGCTTGGTGAGACTATCCACCAGGTTCCCCAGCTGGTGGCTGGAGGGAGAGCCATCCAGATGTGTGCACAGCAACTCCTCACCTAAGAGGACCACCATCCTTTAGAACTGTTTCTTCCATAAGGAGAAACTTCCAGCATAAAGCAGCATGTGTTTTGTCTATTTTGGGCTACAGAAAGGGTGGCATTAAGGGTGATGCAAATGATACGGGGACACCTGACCTGGTGTGGCTGAGGACAGCAGTCTCTTTATTCACCTCCTGCCTCTCCTCTTTCCTGCCCTTTTCTTTTTAAGTGTCCTCTTAAATGAAGTGTCTCTGTTAGTGCCCAAGTGTTCCCACTGTCCCAGGTGGATGCTGGAGCCATAACCTAGGGCCACAGAAGGTGACTGGTCCTTCCTTTTGAACAAAGGGTCTTCATCACAATTTTTCTCCAAAAGTATGTGATACTTTCTTAGGAGCAGGTAGAATTGGTGAAGAAAGGATTTCAGAGCAGTTGGCCACTGTCTGTGGGTAATCTGGGGTGACTAACTGATCTTTAAGTAAATGAGGAAACTCCCAAAGGCTAGAGCAGCCACCAGAGTGGCCAGAGGTCAGCTTCAAGACCCTCAGGTGGCTTCCCTTCTTGCCTTAATACCCTATTTCAAAATGGTGACCCAGGAAAAGGGGAGATTATGTCACTACTAAGGTACACCAATGACAGCCCCAGTAGACCATCTGAATTTTTCCATTTTCCCATGCCATTTGCTACATCTTCCTAGCTGGTGAAGCATGCATGTCTGTTACTCTGTGGCCCACAGTCCTGGCAGACAACAGTGCTCAGCAGACCACTGACAAGTGAAAGAGAAGGAAGGGGGCCAAGGGAAATGGTGAACAAATGGCTGTGTGCAGCGGAGACACAGACACAGGGCAGGGGTCTTTCTTTTAAGTGCAATGCCAGTCACCTGCTGCAAGCTAGGAACAGGTGTTTGTTGAATGAAAGACCCAGTGAACCCTAGAGGAGGCCTCAAAGAGCAGCCACAGCCCCCAGCTATCAGGCAGACAAGTGGTGAGCACCTGCTGCGCCAGGCACTGTGGTCAGGCGAGACATGAGGACATGACTCCTGCCCTCAGGAAGCTCTGAGTCTGGGAGGGGAGACAGACAAGAAAGGAGGTGATCACCCTACGGTCCAGTAGGTGCTACCAACGTGGGCAACATGCAGGACTAGAGGAATACAGCAGGAGACGGGGCTCAGCCGGAGGGGGGTTCAAAGACTTCCCAGGGGAGATGGCTTTGAAGTGAGGCCTCAGAGGAGTTCAGTGGGCTGAGCAGCAGACCCAGGGACTAGGGAGAAGCACATTGCAGATAGAGGGATGGCACCCACAGAGGCAGCCGGCTGTGAACGCACATGACACATCTGGGCTTATGGAGAACGTCAAAGTCGTCATAGGCTGTGAATGTGGATGGCAGGTGGGTAGAGAAGAGAGAGAATAAGAGGAAGGGAGGCTATGGCCAAATCAGGGATGCCAAACTCATTCTCAGGAAAATTTATTTTTTATTTTTTTTATTTTTTTAAAGATTTTATTTTTTTCCTTTTTCTCCCCAAAGCCCCCTGGTACATAGTTGTATAGTCTTCGTTGTGGGTCCTTCTAGTTGTGGCATGTGGGACGCTGTCTCAGCGTGGTTTGATGAGCAGTGTCATGTCCGCGCCCAGGATTCGAACCAACGAAACACTGGGCCGCCTACAGCGGAGCGCGCGAACTTAACCACTCGGCCACGGGGCCAGCCCCTCTCAGGAAAATTTTTAAAAATTAAAAATAGAAGACCGACTTACTCAGATTTGTGATTAAAAAGATCACTTCACTAAGGTGTGAAGGCAAACAGCAGGTACAGAGCTGGGCAGGCCAGGGAAATACGTGGGTGATGTACAGAAGAGAGAACCAACAAGAGGATGTTCAAGATCAATCCCCGTAGACAAGAATTACCACTCTCATTGTTCTGGTGAGGAATGAAGGCTCAGAGAGGTCAACTCATGGAGGAGCAAAGACCTGAATCTACATCTGCCGACCCCTGTCCAGTGCTTTTCCCAAAACGTTGTTCCTCTTCCATTTCCCTAGCCAATGCTGATTCTTTTTAACATTAATTACATGTAACTTTAACACAGTTGTAGCAATCACAAAAACTTCAATGAAGGGGTGCAAAAACATTTATTAAAATTTAAGATAACCACATTATGTAATTGTGGCCTACCCAATATCTGTCTCTCCTTTTTCCTTACTGGGGACAATATATACATCCAAAAGACTATATTGTCCAGCCTCCCTTGTAGCTAGAGGAGGCCAATGAGGTGTTAGCTTCTGGGGAAGTTCTTTAAAGGGGGCTGCCTCAGCTCAGGAGCACTCCACTTCCTCTCCTTACTTTGCCTCCTTTCTGCTTGGAATATGAACCTGATGGCTGGAACATCAGCAGCCATCCAGCACCGTGAGATAAGTTTGATATGGGAGCCACACACTAAGGATGACGGACAGAAAGAAGATGCCCAGGTTTTTGATGACCATGGAGCCACCATACCAGCCCTGGAAAGCTTAATGTCAACTTTTTTTGGCTGAGAGAAAAATAAACCTCCATTTTTTTTAGAGCTGTTGTTATTTGGGTTTCTTGTTATACACACCTAAACTAAATCCTAACTGATATGAATGCATATTGTGAATTTTAATCGTAGATCATATGACTATTGAAGAAGAAGTCACTGCAGAGAAGGAGGTGAGCTGTGCCCTAGGATAAGTAGAAACAATATCCCTATCACCTGGCAAGGTGCCATTAACAGACAGCCTGGAAATTTCTGAAGTTAAAATTTAAAACTACACAAGCACTTTATGAAGATCTTGTTATTTTTCCCTAAATATTGGCTTTAGAGTATGTGGCTATTAATATTTTGGTATTTTTCTGTCTAGTCTTTTAATTCACAGATTTAAAATGCATGTGTGTGTGTATGAGTAAACAAATACACAATATTTAAATTGGGAATCATATCATAACTTGCTTTTTCTACTTAACTTCATATTATAATCCTTATGTCACTAAATGTTCTCTGAAAGGATATTTTTAATAACTGCATAATACTCCATTGTAAAGATATACTTTAATCATTGTCATATGGACATTTACATTGTTTCCACTTAGTGCTGGGATTACCATTCTTATGTATAAATCTTTTATAGCATCTCTGATTTTTTTTTCTTATAAAAGGTTTCTAGAAGTGGAATTATTAGGTAAACAGGTATGAATATTTTTATGGTTCCTGATAGATCTTGCAAAACTATTTTCCAAAAAGAGTCATTTGTTTGACACCTCCCTTTGTGGACCCTTTGAACGTCCAGCAGCACATCCATCACACCACAGAATGAACACGCCTTCTCCCAGGTGACTCACTGTGTGGACGCCGCATGTGCTAATGGCCACCTTCCTTCCCGGTGGGTGGGCTAGAACAAGAACACAGGGCTCTCTGCTGCATGCTCTTCTGCTGTGTTCCTAACCGAAGGCCCACGAACACAGTTAACACATGACGAGTTTCTCAAAGTCCACCATCTGAAGCGTGGAGCCTTTGGGGGTAACTGCTCTCTTGAAAGAAACGCAGTTGTGATATGGGGTGAGCTAGTCCCAATCAAGCTCCACGTAAAAGGCTCCAAAGAAAGCTACAGAATGAAAAACAACGGGGTGACCCAAAGAGCTCAAGTTTTAGAAAACTTTAAATCAAAACAAATCTTAAAATTCATAGTCTGTTTTGACAGGAGTATGAATTAGATTTTAAAAATTCCATTCCGATACAACACTTTTATGGCTCTTTGGGGAAAAAGAAAGAATGAAATTAGATCTTAATGTTAATAGTGTTAAGAGGGCACAAAGATTAATATCTTTCCATCTATGCAGGCCCCTTGGTTGATGTTTACAGTCCTCTGATGGCCGTCCACCCTCTCATGTCAGTGAGCTTGTCACTGACTGCCAGGAGACCTTGGGTCTTCTAACTTCTGTGTCTTTGCTCAGGCCACTTCACCAAGAAAGGCTCACTCCATTTCTACCAGGCAAAAGCCCAGCTACCCTTTGGGCCAATGGTTGAAGCTTCCCTTGGCCCGCTCTGCAGAAGGGGCTCTCTCGCCTGGGAACACTTACTGCACGTATCTGTGCCACTCGGGTGGCACTCATGCAGCCTTGTACCATCATCATTTGTGTGCCTGTTTCAGTTACTCTGTGTGAGTATCAGTGACTGATGGGGAGTAGGAAAAAGGAGGGGCTTATGTTCTACTTGACTTAGCTGCCTCATAGCATAGTTTAGGATAGTGCCACCCACTAGAAGGTGCTCAGTAAGTACTTGATAACTAAAAATACCACTGTCTGGTATCCCTGCTTATAAGGCTCTATGTCTAATGGTTCTAAAACCCAGATCTATAAGTGATTATAAAGTGCTTTGGTGGAGAGCTACTAGTGGAAATATGGAACTGATAAAGGCAAGTTAACAAAAATAGCAATAGGACCATTTACTGTAAAAGAATGTTCACTCACTGTTAAGCAAAATCAAATGATTTAAATTTGGCCCAGCAGAAGGTTTAAGGCTATAATCCAGGGCTATGAGGGAGCAACCTAGAGCAATTACAGAAGAGGTAAGGGAAATATTCAGTTCACATAGAGAAGAAATATTAAAAAGTTATCTCAATGAGGGCTATAGAGACGAGGCAATAAATGTTTGTGTAACTGTTGTGTCACATTTATTTAGGCTATAAAATGTGTCAGCATGCATCAGGGGGCCAGGTGGGGACGGATGCTGCAGTGCTAATGACAGAGCATGTTGCTTCCCAGCTGCAGGTGAGAGGAACTGGTCAATGGAAGTGAGGAGGCGCAATTAACAGCTCCAATTTACAGTCCCTCCGGAATCCCAAACTGACTTATACAGCCGTGCATAAATTGGTCATTAAAGTTGATCACACTTTTATTCTATAAACTTTAGGAGTTAGCATTAGAGTCCATTAGAAAAATACACAGATTACTCAACTGCAAGTAGATGGGATGACTGGATGGCCCAGAAACACTTATGAGCTCTGAGACTCATTAGACAAATAACCTGCTGGGAAGGAAGAAGTAGGATCCAGGAAAATAAAATTTAGTACAATGTTTCAGGTCTTCATTGCTTACTCATCTGAAGCAATGCGCTGTCTCCAGTGCAACACATCTCGATCTGATTTTGACCCAGAGGAGCTGGGCTCAATCACCAGGGATGGGGGAGGTGGGGCCTCTGCTACTCCCTGCCTATTTCACAGGGTTGTTCCGAGAATCAAATGAGATACTAGACTTGAAGAAAATGCACCAATTGCCCCAAATACTTCCTAGGCCCCAAATACATTAAATGCCTTCCTGCTGTTGGAGGATTAAATAAGAACGGCACCAGGTGTGCAGTAATAAAGGGTTGTTAAATGTTACTTATGTGCACAGCATTGTGCAAGGCCTGTCTGTTGTCAAGTTGAATACCACAGGGTCTCAGATCCTGACCTCAAGGATCTCCAAAATTCCTCACTCTCTAGTCATAGAGTGTATGATTTTGTACTTATTAAACTCCCCTGCACTGTGGAGAGAGGGTGTCAGTGATGCCCAAGACCACCACCTGGTTTTGAATTGGAACTTTCTGGGCTGGACTTGAGGACTGACTGCCAAGTCCATTCTTTCCTCGCCTCTGCTCTAGGCCACAGCTTCCGGTCCAGGTAGGGCCCATGATACTTCTAGCTGGTTAGCGCAGTTTGGTATGAAAAGGAGGTGCCCCTGGTCACTGAAAAGTTATGGGAGAGACACTGACATCTGGCTTTGCTGGTGAAGGCAAGGGGTAGGACTGTCCCTGCTCTCTTCCCTCTCTGAAGTGGTAAAACCACCCAGGCAGGGATGGTTCCCTGTTCAATGAGGGATAGTGCCAAATCTTGCCCCCGGCATTGTAATAATTATACTATAACTATTAATGATGGTAATGCTATTACTACTAAAAAGTAATAACGATAACGATGATGAAAGTAATGGTAACATTTAATGAGCATTTCTTTGTGCTAGGCACTGTTCTAAGCATTTAATTAACTAAATCAATTAATATAAAGTGTTTAATTCTAATCTCACAACAACTTTATGATAAAGATACCATTATCATCATCATCAATTTACAGGCTTTTTACAAGCAAACTCCACCTTTGGTGTTTAGTTTCCATATTTGGAAGGAGAGTAGCTGCTCAGATGGGCATGCCTTTCCATTTTCACATATAAGAAGCCAGCATCTGAGTGGATCACACTGAAAATATGAGAAAAGAGATTAACAAAAGTTACAACAACAAAAATAACACACCTAGAAAATCTAAATAAGAAATGCGTGTGATTTTTAGAAAGAAAATCATAAAACTTAGAAATATAAATTTGAATGAAATGAGAGATATACCATGTTCATGGAAATACTGAATCATAAAAATGTTAATCTTTTGCCAAATTAATTTATGTTTAACACAATGATGATAAAAATCCTAACAGGATTTTTTGAGATACTTGGCAAAATGACTTTAATGTTTATTTGAATGAATATGAAGACAAGAATAAGAAAGAACATTTTGAAAAGAAAGATATTTAAGCATTTTTGAGATACAATTAAAACACTGTGGCACTAGCCCAAAGAGAGAGAAATGAACAGAATAGAAGAGGGAGTTAGAAACGAGATCCTATTATACAGAAGTAATTAATACACAAAATCATACTCATGGGGGCTTGGGGCTTGGCTTGAAGAGGCTTCAGTAACTAGAACATTTCTTTGAAGTCTCATATTGATCTTCATGTAAATGGTGTATTCTGCTCCATATGCATTTATGCTCATTTTAGTATAAAAATGTTTTTAGTATAAAAATGACAAGTAACTCTGGCCTTTCTAGAAGACGCACTTTATTTGTCATGTACCTTTGCCTCCTGACACACTTTCCTAAGATAGCTACATTTGACTGGGCCTTTGGAACACTCCCCAAAACCTTTAGAGTCACCAATACAATGAATCTTTGATAGTAGGATTACAATCTTTGGCCTCCTATCAGACCATACTTTCTGCTGCCTGCTGCCTGCTGCCTGCCGCCTGTTCACCTGTCTGGCAGAAGGAGAGCACATTTGTGCCCTTCCTCTGGCCTGAACAACATCAGATAGCTTTCCAGGCTGCTTGCATTCTTTCTGGTGAGATCGCAGTGTGGAGAGTTGCTGTCACAGCCTTGCGATAATTAAGTCACCTGCTATAATAAACATTTTTCAAATAGACCACTTTTATCACACTTTATGCTTCCTAATAATTTTTCCAAGAAGAAAACTGAAATAGGAATACATGAACTTCTATATAATTTTTTTCAGTCTCTTCTATTTAGCAATAAGAGGTATTATGAAACCCGAATTTATAAATATAGGTCACAGGGTCTTCCCCTAAATATAGCTCTCGAAGCAGATGCCTTTTTTCCTTTCTAGAATTCAGTAGTCTGTTTTTCAAAATGTTTACATATAACATTACTACTTTTAATTTTCCCATTATTTTATGCCATAGAAGATGCCTGAAATGTTCAAACTGGATCTTTGAAAATTCAGTCAACAATTAAATGTACTAGTAGAGAAAGGCCAGTTCAAAGAACCCAGGGATGGGTCCTTTTGTGTTCTCTTTCCCCATACACACACTATCTCCATTCAACTCTGTAAGCCTTGAATTTTAGATATTAGATATTCCTAATGTGGAGAGTGGTGGTGAGGAGTTACCTCTTATTTCCTCTGTGATGTGTCTGGAAGTGAGGAACAAATTCCTATCTCTTCCCTAAATCCCATGTCACAGTTAACAATGTATCTCATCCTTGCTTCCAGAGACAAGAGAGAAACTAGATGCAGGAGTGTGTACTCTCATTAGCACGACCACACGTCCAGTTTACACCTATTGTCCCAGCGTGATTATTAATAGAGCCTTCTTTCCCTCTCAAGGGTCTGGATGATGAATTATATGGTTGCCCTAATTCTAATGCATTGTTTTCAGATTTCTGGGCCATTCTGTTGTTTTTCTGCATGTCTGAGGTTCAGTTAAAAAAAAAAAAAAAAAGCCCACCATGTCATAGTCTCTGTATTCCAGGCCTTTAGGGTAAAGGAAATCAAGCTGTTTTAATTGATCTCAGAGAACCATGGCCTCAGAGGAGACTGAAGTTGTGGGCAGCTGGCAGGGGTTGCCATTCCATCAAGCATACTTGCCCCTCTGCAGGAATAAGCCCTTTTTGAACAGATGTGCATATAAGGCAGTGGTTCCTAACAAGGACTGGGCCTCAGAACCACAGGGTCAGCTCTCCAAAATACATGTGGCTGGGGCCCCATTCATGTAACTTCTCATTAGGGATGTGGGGGAAGGGATCCAATGCATGTGACATCATTCCCTTGCGTTGGACTGTCACCCTGAGAAGGAGCACTAATCTAAGGGGATTGATGCTGAGCATTTATTAATATTTTTAAATTATCAGTTTTTTTTTCTAGTGGGTGAATCCTTTTCCAAAAAAACAGACAAAAAACCAGGGTTGATATGTACCCACTATGGTGTTTTTCTCTCATGTCCATATGGGTTTTCTTTTCAACCTGACTTCTGGGTGAGGGAGAGAGAAGGGGGCCCAGTTAATCAGATATGTTGGTATAGATCTGACCCCAATGTTGTTTAAGGTTTAATATCATTCCTGGAAGGCTCCCCAGCCCTGGAAAAGTGAGAATGTGGCTGACCATTTGTACTAATGTCCCTGGATATCACGTGGCAGGTCCCTGCAGGGATGGGACCCAAGGAATACAAAGCTGTTCGAAAAGAAGTAGATCTGTGTGTCCTGACATGAAAAGATGCTGAGCTTGAAAAGGGGCAAGTTGTAGAAAAATGTGTGGACTTTGATCTCTTGTTTGTTTGTTTCTTTTGTTTCCCATCATTTCTTTCATGAGCGCGACTTCAGCCCGTGAGAGGGAGGTAGGGCAGCGGCCACCAGCCACGGCCTTCAGTCAGAAACGGTTGAGTGTGGGATTGTTGGAGAGAAACTTTCCAGAGAGCCTGGGTCTGGAGAGAGGTGTGAGCACACCAGGGGAGGGAATGCTCACTGTCTCTCATCCGGGTACCCTTGCCCATTCCAGGCTGCTTAACACCAAAAAGCATCAAACTCAGCCTGGCAGTTTTTAAAAGAGGCCAGTAAATCAGCATATTTCACAAGCTTGAATTTAAGGAAAAAATTACAAGTGCACCTTCTGGTTCATACTCTGGAAACTCTCTTCTGTGTTGAGTGTCATTTCTTTGGTACTATAACCTTGACTTTGGATCTGTTCATTCGTTCCTCTGGAAGTTTTGAATCTGTTATGGTGACAGACGTCTCAGACGATGAATGCTCTCCCTAAGCCTGGAAACCCACAGAGTCCAGGACTTGTAAGTCCAACGGAGCAGTGTGGGTGGCTGTGCTCTGTACTGTCTAACCAAGCCTGGTGCCATCGTCATCAGATGAGGGAGACAGCAAAACCGAATGAAGTAGTCCATCTGCATATCTCTAGAAACGATTCGTCTGAAGTGGTGGGTAATCTAACTCAGTATTTGTCTTTCTAATATTTTGTGCTGAGCTTGCCTTCTCAAGTATATTCACTTAAAACAAATATTAAAATGAGAAGTGATTCAAGCTGACCCTGAAAAAAGGTGTCCCTGAAGGGGTAAAATAGCACCTGATTGTCCCAGAAAGTTCCCCAAGTAAGTGGTAAACATACAGTCAAGCACTTGCTGGTCCCGGCACCATCCCAGGAGCTGCCAGCCTAGTCACTTGCATCACCTGTAACTAACGATAGCCATCCCGGGATTTGGGCTGTGCCGCTGCAGTGTCAGTGATGCAGAGCACTGAGTTCAGGGGCTAAGGTGCAGCTGAGCTCCGTGTAGGCGCGAGACCTTTGATGGGACATTATCTCTGGTGGTTTGCCTGGGCTCTTGTTGTCGCCATCCCAGCGACGTGCCAGGTTTCACTCTGATGTAATGTTTGGGTCCTGAGTTCTTCCCAGTTTCAAGAAGGGCTTGGTGACTGAGTTGCAGTCGCGCTAACAAGCAACATGGTATGCTTGCTGTTTGGACCCATTCATCTCACAGAACCTTAGTTACACAGTGCTTCACAGCTGACTCCAGGGGACTCCTGTCCAGCATCTAGCAGACTGTTTGTATCCAGTGTCCCCATGTGGCCAGCTCTGCTTTGATCTCTCAGAGGTGGGGGAGGGAGAATTTGGGAATGTGGCAAGAAGACAGCCAGTGTCTGTCTCCAGTTTCATAGCCATCTGCCCACCAGAGCAGTGGTCCAGACCACCAGGTAGAAATCATCCACAAACACCCAGCACCTCTAAAGACCAGGTGCATGGAGGATAGGAAGATGCATTCCCTGGCCCTCATTAACAGTGCGGCCTCTTAGAGTGACACTATAAGGTACAAAGACACTTCTCTCCCTGATCCTAGTCTTGTAATCCGTGGCCCTACCTTCTCTTCCCCCAGGTCCTGCTTTCGCATGCCTCGGAGCAGGACAGGCTGCAGCAGTGGGCAACACGGGGCACAGGCCAGATTACCTGGGTGTTGGAGGGTCAGAGCAAGCCTGGTACAGCCCACCCTCTACCTGCCCCACTGCGTGTCCTCCTGGCTTCCCCAGAATAGGCCGCGTAGAGGCGCTCCCTGCAGCTGCAGCAGCAGCCTCCTTCCACCCACCTGGAGGGAACGGCTGCAGTGGAAGAAGCCATGTGCAAACAGGATATGGCTGCTTCTTTAAATGTGCTCATCTTTAACTGCTACGGGGAAAGTGCAAGGAAATTAATCTGCCTGTCCCAACTTTTTACCTCAGCTGATTTTAAAAAGAGCCTCTTACCATTCTGCTGTTAAGGCCACTGCAATCTAGCAGATGGGCCTTTTCCTCACTTTCATTTGCTTCAATAGTCATACTATAGCCATTTTATTAAGACTATGACAACTTCATACTTGTATAATAATGATAGTAATAACTAATATCTGTCTAGCACTTTAAAGTTCACAAAGTATTTATACACTTTATTGGCTCACCTGATCCTTCTAAGGGCTGTTGAGTAGGTATCATCATCACTCTAACTCTATTTTACACTTAAAGAGATCAGGGCCTGGGAGGTAAAGTTAATTTATCCAACATCACGGGGTTAATACTTACTACGCTGACTTGAAGCAAATCTCTAAATTCTAATCCTTTAATTCTCAGTTAATTCTGCGATACAGTGTAGTTTTAAAAAACTATTAAAAGAGGGCCGGTCCCGTGGCCAAGTGGTTAAGTTCCTGTGTTCCGCTTTGGCGGCCCAGGGTTTTGCCGGTTCGAATCCTGGGTGCGGACATGGCAGTGCTCGTCAGGCCACGCTGAGGTGGTGTCCCACATGCCACAACTGGAAGGACCCACAACTAAAAAAAACCGCACAACTATGTACTGGGGGGCTCTGGGGAGAAAAAGGAAAAATAAAATCTTTAAAAAAAAAAGCTATTAAAAGAAACGTATTAAAAGAAAATTTAAAAAGTCAACCACCCCACCAAAATTTAAAAATCCCACCATCCCAAATCAACTTTATTTTTATTTTTGCCTAATAATTCTGTCATGTTTACATATGAAAAGCTAGAAGTAATTGTTTACAAACTATCACGTGCATATACTATTTGGTGTTATTAATTTAGATTTCTAATACCACACACATTTCCCTAAATTTCTACATAGTCTTCACAATTATAAATGTTAAACAGTGTATTTCAGCTGAAAACATTATCAAATCCAAGATAAGGTTTATTTCCCCTTCCCCCCTTTTTTTACATTTTGGAGAAAGGATTTTTTTCTTAGAAAATATATTATTTTTATGAGTTCATATCTTTTGCCTCTTCTCTCTTTTCTCCTCTTTCCTTTTGTCCCTTATGTATCCAATTGGGCTAAGAGTATGACTTCAGAAATGTCCATCTCTCACGGATGGACCCTCTAAGAGAGAATTATCGCTGTTCAGGCAAGTGGGGACACACTTCCAGGAATCACAGCTGCACAAGGCAGCCGTTCAGGGAAGAACAGACAGGCTGGCTGGCTTTGTCCTGAGCTCGGGTGTCCTTCCTCCAGCAAGTCTTCCCTGACCCACGTCCCGGCCCGGCACCTCTCGCAGCAGGCACACAGCCCCCACTATGCCAGTGCGTCTCAAACTTCAGTGTGTGTGAGATTTACTGCAGGGCTCCTTGCCAACCCTCAGAGATTCTGAGGTAGCAGATCTGGGATGAGGCTTCAGACCGTGATTTGGAAAAGTGCTCCGTGCACTCATGACCTTCTGTACTGTCTCCGTCACAGCACCAGCCACACTGTACTGCCTTTATAGTTTATGTAGATTATGTGTTTGTCTCCAACAGGAGGCTGTGAGCTTCTTGAAGTCTGGGGCTGTGTCAGTTTCATATCCCTTACACCTAGCAGTGTGGAGTCAGCTTCGTTCCTACCCCCAATGAAACTGTATTCCCCCAAGAGTCTGGAAGCCAGTTCTCAGCATATGAGGCCTGTGGGATATCTTTCATGACCTTGCTAATGTGGTTGGCATAGCCATGGTGAGGAGAAAGGACCCTTGCCCCACCTTAGTCCACCGCACACAGCTGCTAGAATCATCTCTCTCTGATCATATGATTATATGAAGGTTCTTGGCATAGAAACCTGCATGGTTTATCTCTCTTTTTTTTTTGGTGAGGAAGATTTGCTCTGAGCTAACATTCCTTGCCAACCTTCCTCTTTTTTTTTTTCTGAGGATGATTAGCCATGAGCTAACATCCATGCCAATCCTTCTCTACTTTGCACGTGGGATGCCTCCACAGCATGGCTTATGACTGGAGCAAGCCTGCACCTGGGATTGGAATCTGTGAACCCCAGGACACTGAAGCAGAGCGCGCAGAACCTTAACCACTTGGCCACAGGCCAGCCCCCATGGTTTCTTTATTCACTCATATTGAATCCTCATTCCCTGGCCGAGCTCCAGGCCCTCCACCAACTCTTCTCCCCTTCAAAGCCACTCAGAATAGCCAATGGCATGCTTTTGTTGTCTCAATATGGAACCTTGGGTCTATGCAGCCTGAGTCTGAGATCATAAATCAGTCTGTGAGCAAACATCCCCCTTAGCTGTCCCCAGTGCCTAGCACGCTGTCTCAGTCAATCTCTGCTAAAAGAATGAATGAATCCCAAGAGAAGAAGGCACTTGTCCAAGGTCTCCGCGCAAGCCCCGGCCAGAGGAGCAGGAACCCAGCACTCTGAGTGGTCACGAGCCAGAAGCTGAGCCTGGCGGACAAGGCTTCTTCCTTAGGCAGTCCTTGCAGCAGAGTTCTTCATGTTGTTTAGGAAGAAGATGTTTTTGTTTTTGTTTTTTAAAGATTGGCACCTGAGCCAACAACTGTTGCCAATCTTTTTTTTTTTTTCCTGCTTTTTCTCCCCAAATCCCCCCAGCACACAGCTGTACATCCTGTAGTTGTGGTGTGTAGAACACTGCCCCAGCATGGCCTGATGAGCGGCGCTGTGTGCCTGCCCAAGATCCGAACCAGTGAAACCCTGGGCCACCGAAGCGGAGTGTGTGAACTTAACCACTAGGCCACGGGGCTGGCCCCAGGAAGAAGATGTTTTAATGATATTCCCTTGAACTAGAGAAACTGCAACATCTGAAGTACTTGCCGTTTTTTAGAGAGAGTGAAATTTGAAGCCTTTGATGATGATCTCAGTGATAAAAGCCATGCTCTGGATTTCCACTTGAGGCCAAAACTTGACCTGCTGTAAGTAGCTTTCCTTTGGACTGATTTCTGATTTGCTTTTCTGTTCAAACAAGGTGGCTAATCCATTTCTCTCATCACCAAGACGAAGGGACCCTGACATGGGCTTCAACCCTGAGGACATGGCCCGGCTGGTGGGACAAGCCCCTCTTTTAGAGTTGTTTGTAAGAAGCCCTCACCTTTCTCCTTTCCTTTCCAAATCGTTTCTTAATGAAAGTAACGTGTTCCTATCATTTAGCTTTGGGACTCTATTATAGAAACCTGGAGATTTACCACAAACGTGAGCCCTTTAGATATCAAGATTATTTCCTTTATTCTCTGATAGAAATATCCCAAACTCTTCTAATGCATAATGAAAGGTCACCCAGAACCGTGAGAGCACCAGGCTTCCTCTCCCTTGGAAGAAAGTGATAAAGCTCTTTATGGCCTTAGCACTTTGGTAGTGCCTGGGACACCACCCGGCCTCCAGCACCAACTCACTATAAAACTCAGGGGGATGGAAACAAATCCTCCAAGACCACAGGGAGATTAGCAGTGTAGGTGCTAAAAATGCTCAGTTCTTTGAAGTATGTAAACAACAGGCAGATATGGCAAAGGAAAATGTATAAAAAATCAGTCATGTGCAAAAATGATTTTGTGCAGCACTTCTATTCCTAGGTATATGCTCAAGAGAAATGAGAACATATGTCCACACAAAAAAGGTGTACAAGAATGTTCACAGCAGCACTATTCACAGTAGCAAAAAGGTGGAAACAACCCAATGCCCATCAACTGACGAATGGATAAATAAAACATGGTATATCCATACACCAGAATACATTCAGCCATAAAAGGGATGACATACTGATACATGCTACAATGTGGATGACTCCTGAAAACATTATACTAAGTGAAAGAAGCCAGACACAAAAGGACATATATTGTATGATTTCTTTTTTATGAAATGACCAGAATAGGCAAATCCATAGAGACAGCAAGTAGATCAGTGCTTGCCAAGAGCTTGCGGTGAGTGAGCGAGCAGGAGAGAATGCGGAGCGATTCCCAATGAGTGTGGAGTTTCTTTCTGGGGTGCTGAAAATGTTCTAAAATTGATTATGGTGATGGCTGCATAACTCTGAAAACACTAAAAACCAGTTAATCATACAATTCAAATGGGTGAATTGTATGATATGTGAATCTCAATAAATATGTTAAAAGATGTTAAGAGACATTAAAGGTTTTGTGTTTATAGCCTAAATACTACCTATACTTGTGTTGTCCTATTGGCCCCATGGCTATTTAGCACTTGCAATATGGCTAGGCCAAACTGAGATGTTCTATAAGATATACACTGGGTTTCAAAGACTTAATAAGGAAAAAAGAATGCAAAATATCTTAATATTTTTTGTATTACATGTTGAAATGACAATATTCTAGATACACTGAGTTAAAGAAAATACATTAGAATTAATTTTGCCAGTTTCTTTTTAATTTTGTTAATGTGGCTACTAGAATACACATGTGGTTTGGATTTATAGCTTGCGTTATATTTCCATTGAATAGTGCTGGTCTATACCATCCTTTTTTTAAAAAGAAGTTTTCTTTATTTTTAGTGGGTTTTTAAAAAACATTGCAAAATATACATTATGTTAAAATTTACCATATTAACCTTTACTTTTTATTTGGAAATTAATATACGTTCAGAGGAAGTTCACAAAAGTAGTACAGAGAGGTCCTGTGTACTTGTCACCCTATTTCTCCCAATGATAACATCTTGCCCAACTCTAGTACAATACTAAAACCAGGAAGCTGACATTGATACCATCCAATGAAATTTTTTTCGTGGAAGACCAGTCAACCCTTGGTGAGGAGAAATCTAGGCATGCAATAGGAAATAGTGTCTTGAAGTTGTTGATCCTCCACAAAATAAACAGTACTCCTGTTGGAACAATAAAAATTAAGTGGAAATTTCAATTTAGATTTCTGTTGTCTGCACAGAAACATTTTATAGAACTGCCAACGTGAAGAGAACTGCAGCCATGACATTCACATCTTGGGAGCAGGGTGCCTATTCCGCTCTCTCCCTGCTCCTAGCTGAAAGTGGGGGTGACCAACTGCCTGGGCACCCTGTGGCCTCCCAGATACAAGGTGCTTCTTTAGCTCACCAATAATACCAAGGGCTTCATTAAGCTGTCAGGCTTGAGAGTGGCTGAGCACACTCCACCAGGGAAAGTCAAAGTTACAAGGCTGCCTGGCTGATGGACAGCAGATAAAAGGCAGACACCTTTATCTTTTCCTTCTCGGGGAAAGAAATCATATCTGAAGATTTCAGGGGCCACTTTTAACGAACTGACTGTCACAAATAAGTGCATTTGGAGATCATGCTCTCCCTCCTCCTTTACCTCCCCACAACCATTTTGTGAACTTGTCTTATGGGCCCTCTAACTGTTCTCTTTTGTTTTCCTCTCTGTCCACACTTCCTGATGTTCTTACACAACTTTGGATGTGAACTACTATGTGGGGGATGAGTCCGTCAATCTTGGTTTTACTTACAACTTTGAGTGAGGTCCCTTCTCACCCACATGACAAGATGTTGATGCTCCCCCAGAGCTGGGGCCTGGGGATTCTCTCAGACAGTCCATGCTGGGGCCCACACTCCTTTGAAGGCTTGGCTTTGCCCCCTTCCCCAAGAACCTCTGATGTGCAGTTCACATAGGCACTTGCTCAAAGAAAACCTCAATCCCCACAAAGCACCTCTCTTGGTCACTAGCGCAGAATATCTCCACATGAGCACTGTCTCTAAGGGCTTGGAGGCAGCCAGTAGCCTCAACCCTGACCACCCTCCAGCCATGCTCCCAGGACCGCAAGGGTCACTGTATATGTATGTGACATGTCTCAAGACTGTGTCCATCCCATTCCTTCCTGGGGACTGGGGACAGGAAATAGTGGCATTGGGTTCATCAGCTCTCCAAAGGATAAGTTTATGTATTAATTGCTGCTGTAACAAATTATCACAAACTGGTGGCTTAAAGTAACACAAATTCTCTTACAGTTCTTGAGGTCAGAAGTCAAAAATCAGTTTCAGTGGGCTAAAGTCAAGGTGTCAGCAGGATTGGGTCCTTCTGGAGGCTCTGGGGGAAGAATCTGTTTCCTTATCTTTTCCAGTTTCTAGTGGTTGCCTGTATTCTTTGGCTTGTGGCCCCTTCCTCCATCTTCAAAAACACATCACTCCAATCTCTGCTCTGTCATCACATCTCCTGCTTCTCTTCTGTAGTCAAATTTCCCTCTGCCTTCCTCTTATACGGACACTTGTGATTACAATTAGGGCCCACCTGGAAAATCCAGGATCCTCTCCTCATCTTAAATCCTTAACCTGATTATCTCTGAAAAGTCCCTTCTGCCATGAAAGGGAACATTCACAGTTTCCAGGAATTAGGATGTGGACATCTTTGGGGGCCATTACTCAGCCTACCATTATTTTGTAGTTATGTTGAAAATAAAAACTTGAAAACTTTAACATATTTTACTGTAGAAAATGTGAAAAGATAGCTCTAGGCCCATCCTTACTCTACCAGCCACACTGAAGGGAGAGTACAAGGCAGCCCACAAAGGCCAAGTCAGAGACCAAGTACCAAGGAGTAACCAAGGGAGGTGGCGTGGAGGGGAGGGAGGGTGTGCTCTATGAGGTCTTTATTTCTAAGTCAGTTAAGTTCTTGGAATATGCTTTTCTTATAGATTATATTCTCAATATTGATTAGGTTTCCAGCTCTCACTACAAAATTAATTGACTCTGAAATCTCTCTATTAAGAAGGGTTGGAGGGAGGGATTCTGGGAACTCGGAGACCAGATACGCTTCCCCTCTGCTCCCAAATCCAATCTCTCTGCCTCTCTGAGATAGGCACGAAGCTGCTGAGGCAAGTAGAGCAGCTGGTGTGAGTGAGAGCCTTCTTCCTGGAGAGCATGCCGGGCCTGGAGACCAGCACTGAGGATTCTGCGATGAGTGTAGCTGCAGGAGGTCTGTGGACCCTGGTGATCTGGCTGACACTGGTCTTGTAAGTGAACTTTATCAGTCAAGGAGGAACTGGAAAGCAAGGCTGGCACTCCCTGTTCCTGAGGATGGGATCGTATGAGGGGACCTGGGAACAGGAAGACAGGCAGTTGCTGCCATTGCTAGCCCAGTGGTCTCCTGGGAGTAGGAGATCCTTCCCTTTTATCCTTATGGAAACGTGGCCATGTAGGGCACCCCAACAACCAGACCTGAACCCAGTGAGATGACCAAGAAAAACAACAACACGCTTAAGGGACTCTAGAAGCCAGAGAGAAGAAAACTGATCCAAATAGCTGCCTATAACATAAAGCTGCTGGGAGAGATGGACAAGTAGTATACAATAAAAGCAATTAGAGCGACTTGGAAAGAAACAACTAGTAAGCAATGAACAAATTTATGAAATTTATATACGTAGGGAAATAGGATGTCTTGATGGGAGAAATAGATATCCTTTTTCAAATAATGGTAACAAATGTATGCTTCTAATTATAAGCATCAGGCTACAGAAGGCAATCGTCAAGGGCATAGAGGAGTACAACAGAATTCACAAACTACTAAAAGAGGAAAAAAAGGAATGAATAGCTACTTCATAAAACCAACAAAAACAAAGAAAGGAAGAAGGGAAATAAACCAGAATTAATAATAGAATGAGATGGAAGGAATAAAATCAACCCTACCAGCCATTATATGAAACGTAAATGGATTATCTGGGATAGACAAAACAAAACAAAACAAAACACCTAAAACAAGAGTGATAAAGACTGAAAATCAAGGGATGAATTAAGATACACTAGGCACATTTGAGGGGGAAAACACATGTTTATATTAACATTAGACAAGGCAGAGTTGAGTCTAAAAGCACTAAATTGAAAAATGAGCAACATTTACAAAACACATATAGCAGTTGTAAACCTGTATGCACTAAATAAGACAGTAACTAAGTATACATGGATTAAACTATTAGAAATGTGAGGAGAAACTGATGAAAATAAAATTATAGTGGGGAACTTTGATAGTCCTCTTTCAAAACTGGATAGAGCCAGTCCATTTTAAGAGGGCAATGACATAGAAGAATTGAATAATACGATGAACAAACTAAGTACACATATATGCAACTCAAAGCATATATTTTTTAAAAACATGTCCATAAGATATTTACCAAAATAAGCATCCACAAAAATTGGTCAAGGACTTGGCCAAAGAAAATCTTAAATCTCAGGCTACTTTACTTTTTATTAGATTTTCAAATTAGCTGCCACAGAGTTGCCCATAGCTTTCTCTGACAGAATATCCTTAATATGTAATCATTAGAAATGAAGAATATTTAATGACCTAGAAAATATATTTTCAGTGGGAAAAAAAGGCAAGATATAAATCATAATTGAGATGCAATCATATGCCTTGGCCTCATAACTTTATCCCTAACTTATACCTCTATCTTCAAGGAATCATGGATCTACAATTGATAGATAGGATTTATCAGCAGATCCTAAATTCTAACCTGGTTTAACTGTACCCAGCTCTTGTGGCTTTCAGGACACCCCCACAGTGAAGAGAGAAGGCCTTTTTGCATCCTATCCCTTAACCCCCTGCCTGTGATGGATTAAGTTTGAGGATCACTTGTCTTACCTACTTAGCAATACTACCTATTTAGGAAAGTAACATTTACTGGGCATGTGTCAGCTTAGATGCTTTACTTAGTTTCTCACTTAATTTTTACAAAAACTCTACGCAATACATAAGACTCACATACATCTTATGGATGAGCAAAGAGAATCAGAGAAATTTAGTAACCTGCCTACATTTTCACAACTGGTAAATTAATTATGGCGCTGACATATGACATTCTAGGTCTTCTGACTCCAAAAGTGCATATAACCTTTAAAAAACCATATATATGTGTTTATTCACAACCAAGCTTTATTACTTTATTAGAGCTAAACAAGCATATCAACGGTCACAGCAAGGAAGGGAGGAAACAGGGCCAGCTCCTAGGCTGGAGATGAGCCTAGAAAGGTGGTTGGTGAGGGAAATGTAGGTCAGAGCAAAATCTATGACGTTTTTACTACAACACACTTCATCTGAAAAAGTGTTTTTCTAATTAATATCTTAGACGGAAACTTCATGTTATTCAAACAGAAGAGTCCTTCGGTCACTTAGGCTGGGCTACAAAAGGCTGAGAAAGATCGAGTTGTGATTTCCAAGTTTAATTTGTAGTTCCGCTTAAGGAGTACATCTTAGCCACAGTCATTTTCAGAAATGAGAGTTTAGGATATTAACTGAATGCTGAGCAAAGAAAATAACAAGCCATCCATCTCTCGGATCACATAAAGAACTTAGCTTTGTGAAGCTCCATGGGGAGCAACAAGCCACTTGCCCAGTGTTTTTGAGTTTATTCAGATTTTGCCAGAAAAGGAAGTTGGCTGAAGCAAAGGAGAACTACAACTCCCTATCTACGTTTAAGCTATCTGCAACTCTGCCAAAGCCGCAGAGGCGGCAGCAGCTGTGGTCTGATCCGAGCTCACGGGAAGCGAGTCTTGCTAAGGAAACGGCATGTTCCTTCCTGGGGCAGGGAAGCAAGTACTGCTGAGCTTCTACAGGACTGATGGCAGCACGAACCATGCCCGGATTAGACAGATGACAGGGGAGCTCACTTCCCTCCCTGAAGAGTCGTAGCAGTTGCTTGTTCTCTTGCCCCTAGGTTTTCTGGAGAAGTGGCCGGGACACACCCCGAGTCTGCTCTGGCAGGGTGTGTGCACGCCTGGGGAGACTGGGGACACTGAGGGGCCACTTGTCTCGAGGCTACCATTTCATGGGCTATGCCACTGTTTCACATATCTAGATGGCAGTTAGAAACGCAGGGCCTTTTTCTCTCATATTAAAAAACAATCACATCAGTGCAAGGTGATCTTTTTCTTCTCAGGCTTTCCAAACATTTATTTTCTAAAAAAAAGACATAATATTTTGCCTAACTCTAGGCAGCAGATTTCTGACAGCATCTGCTGTCTGACAGCAGTTGAAAGGACACGGCTATTCCTCAGAACAAGTGAACAGACTGGCACAAATTTAAATATATCACGCCCCCACCAGCACCTACGAAGACGACTTGAAATCCAGCCTCTATCTTCCAAACCTTGGCTGCCCACTGGCATCCCTTGGAGAGCTTTAGAATATTCTGATATTTGGGTCACACTTAAGAGATTATGATTTACTCGGTCTGGGGGGTGGCTTACATGTCAGAATTTTAAAAAACTGTGGTAAAATACATAACATAAAACTTACTATTTAAACCATTTTCAAGTGTACAATCCAGTGGCATTAATGACATTTGCAGTGTTGTACAACTATTTTCACTATCTACTTCCACAACTTTTCCATCACCCCATACCCACTAAGCTGTCACTCACCATTTCTCCTCCCTCCAGCCCCTGGTAACCTCTAATCTACTTTATGTCTCTATTGATTTCCCTATTCTGGATATTTCATATAAATGGAACCATACAAATATATGGCTTGTGTGTTGGACTTCTTCCACTTCGCACAAAGTTTTCAAGGCTCATCCAGCTTGTAGCATATATCACTACTTTATTAATTTTACGGTTCAATTCCACGGTGTGGATATACCACATTTTGTTTTATCTATTCTTCAGTTGAAGGGCATTTGGGTTGTTTCTACCTTTTAGCTATTGTGAATAGTGCTGCTATTTGTGTACAAGTTTTTGTTTGAAAACCTGTTTCAATTCTTTTGAAGTAGAATTTCTGGGTCATATGTTAATTTTATAATTAAGTTATTTAGGAACTGCCAAACTGTTTCCACACAAGTCAGGATTTTTAAAAGCTCCGCAGGTGCGTCTAACATCCAGCTGAAGTTAAGAATCTATTGAGTTAAGATCTACCTAATTTTTATACAAGATAAGTGATAAAGATGAAATCAGCAAAAATAGATACAAGGACTTACTTCTTCAGCAAACAAATTTCAAGAAAAAACAAAAGGGGCTGGCCCCGTGGCTGTGTGGTTAAGTTCGCGTGCTCCGCTTCCGCGGCCCAGGGTTTTGCTGGTTCGGATCCTGGGCGCGGACATGGCACCGCTCATCAGGCCATGCTGAGGCGGTGTCCCACATGCCACAACTAGAAGGACCCACAACTAAAATATACAACTACGTACTGGGGGGATTTGGGGAGAAAAAGCAGGGAAAAAAAAAACCAGATTGGCAACAACAGTTGTTAGCTCAGGTGCCAATCTTTAAGAAGAAAAAACAAGAGTGAGCAAAAAAAAAAGATATATAGGCAGAACTTACAGATTAGAAGAAATTCAAGAGATACATTATCCAGAACCTTATTTGGATCCTAACTCAAAGACACACACACACACACAGAGTGTAAAAAATTATATTTATGAGACAATTTAAAATTTAAACTGTATATTTCATGATATTAAAGATTACTGTTATTTTGTTAGGTATGATAATGGTGTTTTAGTTATGTTTTAAAAAAGAATCTATCTTGTCAGATATATACTAAAATTGTTTCATATGAAATATAAATTTTCTCAAAATAATATGAGAGGGAATGGCTGGGCATATAGATATAATATCATTAGCCACGAGTATATAATTATTAAAGGTGTGTAATGGGTATATTATACTACTCTGTCTACATTTGTATATATTCATATCTTTCTATAATAAAAAGTTAAAAAAACAAGTTGGTACAGCCATTATGGAAAACAGTATAGAAATTCCTCAAAAATTAAAAATAGAATTACCCTATGATCCAGTAATCCCACTTCTGGGTACATATCCAAAGGCACTGAAATCACTATCTTGGAGAGATATCTGCATTCCCATGTTCATTGCAGCATTATTCATAACAGCCAAGATATGAAAACAACCTAAGTGTCTATCAACAGACGAAGGGATAAAGAAAATGTTTTTTTTGTATATATACGTGTGTGTGCATACAGATATTCATTGAATGGAGTATTATTCAGCTGTAAAAAGGAGGAAATCCTGCCATTTGCAAAAGCATGAATGAAGCTGGAGGACATTATGCTGAGTGAAATAAGCCAGACACAGAAAGACAAATACTGCAGGATCTCAGGAAAAAGGTAGAACTCATAGTGACAGAGAGAAGAATGGTGGTTACCAGAGGCTGGGGCTGGGGGCAATGGGGGAGATATTGGTTAAAGGGCACAAAATTGAACTTATAAGATGAGTAAGTTCTGGAGACCTAATGCACAGTATGGTGACTATAGTTAATAGTAATAATAATAATATACTTTATACTTGAAATTTGCTGAGAGAGCAGATCTCAAGTGTTCTCACCACAGCACAAAAAAGGTAACTATGTGATGTAATGGACATTTTAATTAGCTTGATTGTGGTAATCATTTCAAAATTTATATATATATATCAAAACATCATGTCATACACTTAAATATATACAATTTTTATTTGTCGATCAAACTGGGGGGGAAAAAAGTTAAAAAACAAACAAAAAGTCCCAGCCATTGCAAACTAACATACAGGGAAGAAGGTAACCAAATGTCTATTTAAGAAACCACATTTATTACTTTTTTATTAATATGAATAAATATTATTACATTTATCCCCTATTCTCCTTCCTTTCCCTAGCTAACGACATTTCTTGGGCCTATGAACTGAGCGCGGATTCACTCCAGGTGTGGTTTTTATGGTAGTAGAATGAGCTCCCCAGGTGCGGTTCACTCTAGATGCCTTAGGCCCTGTTTCCTTCAAAGACAAGGATTTTCTTTTAAGTTTTCCTGCTGAATCCACTCAAAAAAGCTTTTCAGCTCTAGAATTAGAAATAAATCTAATACTGTTTTTTATTGTGGTAAAATATACATAACATTTGCCAATTTAACCACATTTAAGTATACAGTTCAATGGCATTAAGTACATTTGCATTGTTGTGCAATCATGACCATATCCATCCCAACTTTTTAATCTTCCCACACTGAAACTCTGTACCTATTAAACACTAACTCCCTACTCCCCCCTCCCCTGGCAGCCACCATTCTACTTTCTATAAGGACCTCATATAAGTGGAATCATACAATATTTGTCCTTTTGTGCCTGGCTTATTTCACTGAACATACTGTCTTCAAGGTTCATTCATGCTGTAGCATGTGTCAGAATTTTTTTCCTTTAAAGACTAAATAATATGCCATTGTATGGATATACCATTTTGTTTATCCATCATCTGTTGATGGACAATTGGGTTGCTTCCACCTTTTGGCTGTTGTGAATAATGGTATGAACACTGGTGTACAAATATCTGTTTGAGTGCCTGCTTTCAGTTCTCTTGGGCATATATATACTCAGAAGAGGAACTGCTAGTTCATATGGTAATTCTATTCAAGACTTTTTAAACCAAGTCAATATTCTTCTAACTAATAACTTGCCCAGTTTCCTGTTGCCTTTTAGAATGGGCCAGGCTGGAGGTGGAGAAGTAGAAGGCAGGAGTTCAGGTTCTAACCACAGCCTCTTCTAACAGCATGCTAAACTGTCCCACGAAAATGACACCTGTGGGAAGACTGGTTAGATTTCCTTCATTTCTTCTTGTAGAGAGTTATGCATAGAAAGAGCTCTGGTTTCTTCCTAGCACCTCTTCTTCCGAATAACTTTATGAAGACATAATTCATATACCATAAAATCTATCCATTTTAAAGTGTAAAATTCAATGGTTTTTAGTACGACCAAAGTTGTGCATCCATCACCACAAACAGTTTTCATTAGCTCCAAAAGAAACTCTGTACCTATTAGTTGTCACCTTCTAAACCTCCCATCCTTCCCAGCCTCTAGCAACTACTAATCTTCTTTCTGTCTCCATGGATTTGTCTATTCTGTTCATTTCATAAAAATAGAGTCATACAATATATGTCTTTTTGTGTCTGGCTTCTTTCACTTAGAATAATGTTTTCAGGGGTCATCCACATTGCAGCATGTATCAGTACTTCATTCCTTTTTAAGGCCAAATATATTCCATTGTATGGATTTACCATGTTTTATTTATCCATTCATCTGCTGGTGAGCATTAAGTTGTTTCCACTTTTTGGCTATTGTGAATAGTGCTGCTATGAACATTCTTATACACCTTTTGTGTGTGGATATATGTTTTCATTTCTCTTGGGTATACACCTAGAGGTGGAAGTGATGCATCATACTGGTGCTTCTTTTACACCCAATATAGAAGTGTTGCCTTCAGGATCTGTCAGGAGAGTACCAGACCAGCAGACACCAGACTCCTAGGGTTGGCTCCATTCAGAGAGAGCCTTAAAAGCTGTTCAAGTTTGTTGTTTGTAATTTTGCAATCTTGCCATGTTCATACTGAGTGTCTTCACTGAGTTCCTTCTTTTATAAACTCTAGTGTCCTTTAAGTATTGACTTTGCTACATGGCTGCTGGTATTCCTCTGTATGTCCACCTGTATTTAAAAACATTTTCCCTGGATGCACATTTTAATATTCTGCATCTAATGTCCTGTTACTCTATTTGTATAATGAAAACTACTCACTTGTTTGTTGACCTACTGTCAAAAAAGACAGAATTCCTGCTCTTTTCTAGGTATCTCCATTCTAGTCATAAACTGGAGTAAGAGTTGATACGCTTTGTCCTTGCAGGTTGCCTGGGGACCACCAACCAAATTACCTTCATCAGAGTATATTTTTGAGGGAAGATAGGGAGCATTCCTCCTGCAGTTTTGCAAATTCCAGCTTCTATTTTGCTTCTCCTTCTAGCATCAAATTACATAAGAGGCTCTGAATTCACATCAGTTGCAGAAAACAGGCACGTCTTCTGTCAAATATCTTACCTCTTCCAACTGTGCTACTCACACACCTTGAGGTGGTACAGACTTAATTTTGCCTTTGGTCAAAATTTATTGGGAATGGTAGTGGCCTCAGAAGTTACAAAGAGAAAAGCAATTGTGCTGTCTTCTAGGAGTTTAAAAAAGATTCCAAACAAGACTAACGGTAGATAAGGGGCTTTGAGAAGGTATCATGAAAGTAAGTTTCATGAGGACAAAAGAAAAATTTCTGCCAAAACTTTAAATATAGAAAAACTGATATTAAGCAGTTTTCCCTCAGTTGAAGAATTCTGAATCAGTAGCAAGTAAGTTGAGTGTTATTTGTGATTTCTAGACCATGTCACAGAAAATCTTATATATTATGACATTTGTTTATTACATAAGGAACCCTTACACATTCCCCGCTCAAAACCCAAGAAAACACCAAGATGCAACAGAAAATATACCTGGGGACAGACATGACTTTGGACTTAAGACTAGGGGTAAAAAAAAAGTGAAAAAAGTAAAAGAAAGTTAAGAATTAAAGTTAAGAGAGATGAAAAGTTCTTTGGGATTTTAAGTAGAAGCAAGTGCTAGAGATCTTTGAGAAAAGTTAAAAGCTGAAAATGAGATTAATCCTTTAGACACAGAAATTTTGGTCTTCACAATCATTTTAATACTTTAAAGTCTTAACACAAAAGTCTTTTGACAATCAGAGAAGGGCTTCAGAGTGGTTGCTACAGATAAAGCCTGAGAGAGCTTAATTCCAAAAGAAGAATATTAATGTTCACTGAGTACTTACTAAGTTCCAGGCACGGGGCACTTTACACACGTAACTGAATGTACCCTTGCTGACATTTTTAGTAAATAGGCATTAAAATCTGTGTTGTAGGGACGAGAGGCCTGAAGAGGGTAAGCAGCCTATTCTAAATAAAGAGCTGGTGAACTGCAGAGGCGCGACTCATCTAGGCTGCAAGCCCAATGCCCCTAGAGAAACAGGCAAAGTTCAAACTATCTCATCACCACGACTCTATAAACATGGCTAATGCATCACAACTAGAACTTTGATCAACAATACACTTCAAAGTTAGACAACAGAATATCAAGTCTAATTCATGACACAGGTCACACTGTATTTACAAAAAATACAAACTGGAGTAGGAGATTGAGAAAAATTATGTAAAAGTAAATGCTTGGTTTTAAAACAGTAGCACTTTACTGGTTTTTGACACTTTTGATATAACTGTGCTTAATATTATAGAAGATCTTTTGTTTAAATAAAGTTTAAGATTTGACAAAATTTTAAACATGTTTGGAGGAAGGGCATTTGTAAGTATGGAGAGTACATCCAAAGTACGTAGGGCTTTAGCATCAAAGGAGACCAACATTAGCTTTAGACAAACTATGATGTGCTATAAATATTTTACAAAGTAAAACTCTTTAATAGTGTTTTACAGGTATTTACAATTTGTAGCTGAGGACCTTTTCTATGAAGCATGGAGTTGGGCTTAGAAAAGTTAACCTTGTGTGTCAACTTGATTTGACTTGTGAACATGTGAGGCCTAGCACTTCCTTGCTTGTTATTTCTTAAGTTCTTGGTCACTGAATTAGAACCTGTTAAAAATGTAACACATGTACTTAAAAATGGTTAAGATGGTAAACTTTATTATGTGTATCTTACCACAATTAAAAAGTAAAAAGTAGCAACAGATTTAAACCCAAATGTGGACCCTTTCCTTTGTCCTGTACTGCAGTGTAACAGTACAGTTTTCTTCATGCCACCTTTCACCTCCTAAACAATTAACCTAGTAGATTAGAAAGCCTGTCGGCTTGTATTTAAAGTATCTAGTTCTACACATATTCAAACGTGGTTGTTCTCCACCGATGTCATACCAAGAACCTCCATGTGGGATCATGATTACCTTTGGTTATAATCATTTTGGACTTTCAGCTCTTTAATCTAGAGTTTTATGTCTGAAAAATCTATACTTTTATAAAAGTAATTAAACATTTACCACATTTATGAAATTAAGAAGACAGCACTGTTCTAGGCTGCAGGCTCTTCCTAGAATGATGGAGATGACAGACATGGGGTACTGATGGGACCTGGGGTCCACATGTTTATATATGATCTACTAAAAGGATGATGTCACACAAACAGTAAAGTTCACTACCTTAGATAACAGAATTTTAGCCTAATTTGCCAATAATCCTGCTCTTTGTGATGGTTAATTTTGTGTGTCATTTTGAGGGGGCCAAGGGACGCCCAGATTAAACACTGTTTCTGAGTGTATCTGTGACGGTGCTTCCAGATGATATTAGCATTTGAATTGGTAGACTCAGTGATTCAGTTGCCCTCCTAAATGCTGAGGGCCTGAACAGAACAAAAGGCCGAGGAAGGAAGAACTCGCTCCCTTTGCCCTGACTGCTTGAACTGGGACACCTCATTTCATTTTCTCCTGTTCGTGGACTGGCATTTACATCGTTGGCTCCCCTGGGTCTCAGGTTTGCGGACTCAGGCTGGCTTTCTAGGGTCTCCAGTTTGCAGATCGTGGGACTTCTCAGCCTCCATAATTGTGTGAGCCAATTGCTCATCATAAATCTCCTTTCATATCCAATTGGTCTGTTCCTCTGGAGAACCCTGAGTAATACACCTTCTGACCTTGGGCAAATCACTTGGCCTCTCTGTGCTTCAGTTTCCTAAGGTGTAAGATGGAGAGTTTGATGATTCCCAAAGCCCCTACCACAAAAGCCACTCTATGATTCTATCATTCCACAGAAAGGAAAACATCTCAAACACCCTGGGCAGAACTTATAAACACAGGACTTCTTCTATAGATTCATGTATCCATATAGCAAAGCAGAATTAGTGTGGTTAAAGGAATCTCATTATGTCAACATGAATACTAAAATCAAACATTTGAAAGCTGCAAAAAGTCTAACTGATAATTTAATAGGTCTTTCATTTTATAGAGCAGGAAACTAAAACCCAAAGAAGCCAAGGAATGTGTCCAAGGTTTCAATGCTCATGGAGATCAGAGCTGGAAGAAATTTTACAGCTCGTTCAACTCAGGATTCTCAGGGTGGGGGAGGTGGGAGACTAGAATTTCCGAGGGGGGCTTTTCTAAACTTTTATCTTCACTCTCAATCAGAATTACTCCTGTTTCGAAACCCACTATCACTGAAGCACATATATCGGGACATTAAAAAAAGGTTAATAATCAGTGATTTAGAGCTTAGTCTTTTTGTTTTCCAGAAGGGGAAACTAAGATCCAGAGAGACTAAGACCAGGTCAAACTGCAAATTGGACACAGAACCAGAACTACAGCCAACCCACCGACCCACTCACTTAACCATCACAGACTGGTCCAGTGGTCACTGAGGGCCTATAACATGCTACACTCTGTTGCTGTACACGTGTGGGGATGGGGTTACAGACAATAAACGGGATAGGTACGGCAGATGGTATTTTTCAAAGACAGTCCTGCCACTCCACATGCTCGCCTGACAGCATGACTTGACACTCCTCCACTGAGAGAAGGAGGTTAAGTTCCCTTTCCTTGAATGTGAGCAGGTTCTGTAACTCCCTTGACCAGTACTTTGACAGTGGAAGTGACATGGCATGACTTCTGCAGCTAAGTCATAAAGGCCATATGGCTTCTGCCTGGCTCTCTTTTGGGACTCTTGCCCTTGGAATCCAGCCACCATGTTGTGAGGAAGCCAACTCTACACAGCAAGGCTGTGTGTGCATGTTCTGGATGACAATCGCAGCCAGGCTCCCAGCTGACAGCCAGCATCATTCTTAAGACGAGTGAGCGAGTGAGTGATTCCAGGCCTCAGCTTTTGAGTCTTTTATAACTGTGGAGGTTTCTCTGTAAGACATGCCCAGTCTGAATTCCTGACCCACAGAAGCTGAGAGTGGTAATAAATAAAGATTATTGCTTTAAGTCACTAAGTCTTGGGGTGATTTATCATGCAGCGTAGATAAATAATACATAAAGTCCTTGGGTTTATAGTCTTAGATTCCTCGATTTTCATTTCTACTATTCTGCCATTCCACATTCCCTTCCATAGTTCATGGTTAAAGTGAAAGGCCATCACTTTTTAAATGTTTCACTCTAAATTTGAAACATGATTTTCCTGCCCAACGACTTACCCTTTGTATTAGGAGATAATATTAACTGACATCTTTTTGGGGCTTACAGCCATGCCCAGATTTGAAGAGCCCAGCAGGCTTTATCAACTCTGCCTCTTAATTGCACTATGTGGAATGCCTTTGCCTAAAAAGAGCACTGTCATGTCCAGTCAGGGCTCTCAGCCTGTATGCCTGCTGCAGAAATTTCACAGAACATCTGCATCGTGGTTGTACTGCAGGCATGATATCCCATGGTTCCATCAACACTCCTACATCCTTGCCCTAGCCCAAATCACCATGGGGCTGCATTCTGGATATTCTCCATCCAGCCTCTCACGCAACTTCAAGGAGCTGAGATGCCACATGTTTTGTTTCAGAGCTGGTGAGACTAATGATGCCACTTCAAGTTCAGAATAGCTCATGGCCATAACTGAATTGTATGATGCTGATAACTCGCTTGAGAAGGCTCATGTGACATCTGCTTTCAGCCCACGGCCATATTGAAGATCTTCATTTTGGATTAGTCTGATGCCTGGTCAGCACACCTCTGTCATTCAAGATATGATGGCCATTTTGAACTGATGTCAAAAGGTTACCCAATAATTATTCAACTATGTCTTACACAGGTGACCAAATTTACCTTCTGGCTCTGGTGACTCATGGCAGCCTGTGTGGTAAGGTTTCTCTGCTGGAAATCATGTGAGCTCATGCTGATTTATGGGCAGGTTTTACTGGTAATACTAATAATTCCTGTTTCTTTGATGTAATATATTGGTAACTGTGGTTTACAGATATTGAGAGGTAGACAGTTATGATAACAAGACCCCTTCTAAAGGCAAACGAAGTATTGAGTCTTTGCCCCTGAGATGCAGGCTGTCCTGGGGCCTGAATTCAGAGGGCCTAGATATGTACACAGAACTGGTGAAAAGTGAAGGTGAGGGGGCCAGCCCTGTGGCCTAGTGGTTAAGTTCAGTGGACTCTGCTTCGGCAGCCCGGGTTCTGTTCCTGGGTGCAGACCTACACCACTCATCAGTGGCCATGTTGTGGCAGCAACCCAAATACAAAATAGAGGAACGATGGCACATATGTTAGCTCGGGGCAAACCTTCCTCCTCAGCCAAGGAGAAAAAAAAAAAAAAAAAAAAAAAAGCCAAGGTGAAGAAACCGGCTTCGTCATCTCTGTCTATCTTGTTCTTTCTGTCCTGCCAGTTTTAAAAAGTCCTATGGTTTTCTTTTACAATTCTCAAAAACACAAGGCAATTCAGTTTTGATGGGGTCAAATTTTATCCTAGAAAAATCTGAGCGCCAAAGGACTATGAAGAGCTGAAGGAAACTAAAAATATGGAAAACGAAGATTTAAAAGCATAATAAAACATTCGACCAGCAGATGGCAACAGAGGACTTTGTGAGCAATTCTGGCAGCCATGTTCTGAAATGCTGGAAGCTGGCTTTTAACGGCTATTGTATAAGTGATTTATGTATTTGGATTCTGCTCAATGTTATATATGCATTACTGAATAAAACATTCACAGTGTATTTTCCACCAGCAGCTGAGCTCCAATTCCAAGCTTCTGAGTCCTAATTCCCAAGGCTCAAAGGAGCCCCTGACATCAAATTGCTTTCCTCCCAGAATAGCCATTTCATATCCCAGAAAAAGAAATGTTTAGAGAGAGAGGGTGAGAGAGATCTGATGTGACCACATCATTAGAATGGCTTACCAAGTATGCGTTAGGAAAAGCAAATGCCTGTCAGATGGCTTCCTAAAGGCAAAGCTGCCCAGGGCTTCCCTGAGCTCCAACTGCTGTTGCCTGGATTTCCTCCATCTTGCTCTCCTTTGCTCAGCACCACTGCACTGATAGTCTGGGGTGAGAGGGGGCTAGCTTCAGCATGGACAAGGAAAAGGAACAGCTTATTTGTAAGAAATATGTCAAGTATATAAAAAAAGTGAAATTCTAATACTAATAATTAATTCATGGGGCTTTTCTTCCTGTCTTTTTCAGAGAACCCCAGCTACTCATAGTCATGGGGGCTGAGAAATCTCTCCAGCATCCCAAACACTGAGTTAGAACTGTCTGGCAACAGCAGGCATGTGTTGCTTGCTCTGAAGGCTGTGGGGCCATTCCTGGCCAAGCCTCTGCAATCCCTTCCCACGTGGTTTCTCAGCCAAGGCTACCCCAGGTGACTTCTGAGGCCTCTGAGGCCTGATGCGCTGTGGTGCTTTGATGTCCCACAGTAAGAAGGTAGGAGCCACAGAACTACTAGCATAAACCCAAGGTGTGATTCGGCTTGGTGGGGTGGCCCCCAGACAAGGAAACATACCTCCTCGAGAATGTTTTTGAGACAGAAAGGCAGGCTCTACCACCAGGCTTAGAGCTGAAAGATGTTTTCTACAGAAAGCACAGTGAGACAGGCCAATCCCTGTGGTAAATGCCAACCTACCAATTCAAGTACACAATCAACACGTTCGTATTCTGGCTTTAGTCTCTAATACATCATATTAGTTGAAGTCTGAGGCAAGCTTTTCCTGCTCCTTCTCATAATTTGCCTCCCTTTTTGTCTCTCTATTTGAGCAAAGGAAAGGAAATGTAGTTATGATAAGTGGAGATAATATTATTTTCATTTTGCAGGAGAGGAAAATGAGGTTTATAAAGACTAAGAAATGTGCCTGATTTTACACAGCTAATAAGTGGTGGAGCCAGGACCAAAATAGAGCCAGAACTAACACCCAGAGTCTGTCTGACACCAAAGTCAATGCTCCTCATCACTATGATGGTGACGGCTCCGCAACGGCTAAGGCCCTCCTGCCCACAAAGCGAAAAAAGCTTCATCTAAAGGGAAAGCAATATGACCCACGTCATTATAGGAAAAAAAATCGCAGGAGAGATGGATGCCAAGGAGGATAAAAGAATAAGCAGTTCATTTCTTCATTCCTCATGCATATTGATAGGAAACAGTATAAAGCATCAATAAGGCCACCAATATGTCTTTAATAAACACCCACCAGATGTGCTCTCATTTATACCCATGGCTTCACGACCAATGCTACAAGAGTACTGACTGTTAAATCTATATTGCTAGACCAGACCTATCTCTTGAGCCCCCAAACCAGCATATTCAGTCTTTAAATTATCTCTAGAGTTCATTCATCCTTTCCATTTGTACTGTTACCTCATTCCCTCGCTCTCAAATGATCTCTTGCTTGGATTAGGTCTTCTACCTGGACACTATGCCTCCATTATCAACACTCTACAATTAATAATTTTCCTTACTGTAATTCCTCTAGCACACAAATCTGATACTATCACTTAACTGCTTAAACTATCTTAATACGCTCTTGGTGCATACGGTGCTTGTCACACTGCCTTCATTCCTGCCTGGCCCATTAGACTGCGAGTGGCTTCAACACAAGGTGTGTCTCACTCACCCGTATACTGCTAGCCTGTCCGCTTAGCCAGTTTAGCAGCATCTTTCCCCTAGTCAGCCCCAGGAAACAAATACCTGCGAAGCAAATGAATTGTGCCAAGAGCTGAGGGGGCCTTATTAACACCCTGCCTGAAAAAGATTAGATCTTACTGGGAATGAAGAGGCCTGGGCATTCACATGACATCTCATGTCATCTCCTAGGTGGGTATTGTTGTTCTCATTTTTTATTAGTGAGAAAACTGAAATGCAGAGACATTAAACATGGTAACTTATCTAAGGTCACAGAGCTGGTAAAGGTAGAGGCAGGATTCAAACCCAAGTGCTTGCTTAACCACTACCACTAGGCAATACCTGGAGTACTTGGTAAACGCAGGTTCCCTGGCCCCATGCACTAAACCTACTGTGGTTGAGACCACTGGTTGCCTATTCCACAGTTGCTTGTTTTTCGCTTACTTCTTTCCCAACAAAGCCCCAAATTCTTCAGCCACCTGTAAGCTTCAAGGGAGGGAGGCCTCTTTCCAGCCCCATGGTGTTGATCTTGACTGATCTAAGTCAATCATGGTCTCAATCTGCCTAACAAACAGTTTGGGTACAAGCATGTAACACAACTCTGGTCAATGTAACTAGAAGGGAGGATGGCTGGGGCCTTGTGGAAAAGGTTTCCTCACTCTGAAAGGAAGACATGAGCCAAGGACTTCCCTTTTTTTATTGTTGGACATTGCCAAGCTGGAGCCAGGAGGTCTATAGGCCACTGAATTAACCAACCTAGGACTTGTTGTTACGTAAAAATACTATGCCAGGTATTCTTATGCCAGAGATTTGCAGAGAGAGAGAGACCATAAAAAATGGTCATTTTGGATCAAGTTACCGAAAAATGGAACAGCACATGAGAAGATAGCGTGGAGATGGATGGAACGATCTTGCCACCATTTCTCCTCCCAGGGGCAAGAGATGAGTCCCTACGGCCTACAAGGGGCCATGACTGTTCGTATTACTGAGTGGGTTTGAGGTTTATGCTTTAACGATGCTCCTAATTGGGTGACAGGTAAGTTTTGCTGTGATGCTTGTGTTTAAGACCAAAATATTTTTTTTTCAGCAATTTAAAATTTATTTATGTTCTATGTGAATTCCTTTTATTACCTTAACAAAACAAGGATGTGTGGGGTTTTCTTAACCAGTTAAACCAATTCCAGAGGAAAAGATGTGCACTTTGTCTCATTGATATCGTAACATTTTAACCTGGATTTGGGGCAGATAATTACAGTAGCTGATTAGGCTACCTAGGAACAATCACTTCAAGATTTTACCCAAAGTGCTAGTGACCAGAGGTGGATGAGTGTCCCTTCTCCCTGAGAACTGTGTATCAATGGAGGTTATGATTTAAACTGTGGGTTATCAGTGTCCAGGAAGCAAAAAAAGTCCTTGGGTTTGCTTAAACAAATTTTATATATGCTCATATGACTATTTGTTTTATAAATCTTTGTTTGAAGGAGGACAGGAAACAGAGATACAAAAATTCACAGTCAAAAATATTTCACTGCAGGTAGGTACAGCTTGTTCACCTCTCCAAGTGCATAACTTCCCCATGTTAGCAAGTCAAGTCAGGCAGCAGTGAACTGGGGGATAAATTGTGTCCTTCTGTTTCACCTCTCCTTGTGATGCTTTGTTAAACCAAATTCACCTGGAAGTCTCAGAAGCTCCAGGTCTCACTAATGAGCTGCACTGATAGGAGATGACTGTCTGACTTTTCTTTTGTAAATGAGTTGGCTGCTGAGGTTGCAGAAACTTCCCTCCCATGTGGACAGAGCGGCTTGGAGAGGAGAAACCAGGACAAGATGGTTTTCAGTGACCCTTAGACTAAATGCAGAAAGACAATCCCTGTCTTCTGATAATTCCTAGAATGTGCTAATAAACTCTTTAGCACTCAGGGTCTTTGCACAGTCTGTCTCCCTCCGACCTGTCCTTCCTCACCCTCCTCTTAACTCACCTCTACTCATCGCCAGGTCCCCGATTAAATGTCACTTGCTTAGAGAAGACATCCTTGACTGGTGTCCCTGGTCTTCCTCCAAGGCAGCCCTCCTTAACAGCGCTTAATTCAGCTTGTTGTGATATATTCATTGGTGTGCTTATTTGTTTACTGTCTGTTCTCCCTGACTGCCAGCTCCTGAGAGAAGGGACTGCACCTGTATTGTTCACTCCTCTGTGCCTTGCACTATACTCAGCAGGCATTTATTGGAAATGTGAAACACGAAGGAGAAAGAAAGGCCTTTACAAGCCCAAAGCTATGAGATACTTGCAGTTTAACAGGAGGATAACATTACAGTGCCGTAATGGGCCATGCGAGTTAGAAGTTGAGTATTAGCCTTGATCTGTGCGCCTGAACAAGTCACTGTGCCTTCTAAGTGTTCTCAAGTACAAAATATGGATGAAAAAATAAGAAAATTAATTAGTTATGGAAAAGATCTATTTTCAGATTAGTTGACAGGTAATAACCTTTACCTAGCGAGGAGACAATGCACGTACTCACTCACTCTTTACAGCAACCAAGAAATCAACTCTCCCAAAACTATATCAACAATAATTACTGAAAATGACATCCTCTTATTTGAAATAATTTTCCATTTATGTGAATGACATATAATAAAATAACTGCTAATTAAACCTATAAATATACATATAAATATTACCTTGTCATTTATAATGTACTTCCAAGTGTAAAGTTAAATGTAAGTTTTGGATTTTTTACAGAACTCAGGTTTCATCTCTTAATCATCTAGAATAGCTCCTTTAACAAAATTTCACTATTTGACATGACAGTTGTTTGTTATTATAAAACTGTACTTTGAACTTGAAATTTCGTATTAATTATTACATTTTTTTAGGGTGGTAGGATGGCACCACATTTCAGATAAATGATTGGGTAATATTTAGCTAATTTAGCTTTCTGTTGGATGTATAGTCCTGAATGCTCATTAATAATTCATTGAAACTTCACTAATATGTGTGATAAAATGTAAGTGAAATAGATACTAATGTGATATTAAATAATATTAAAGGTATATATAAAATGAGGATCATAAGAAAATGAGGGTCTGAAAGAAACTATGCTATGGGGAAAAGCACATTAACAGACTCCTGACAAATAGAAATGGAAAGCAATAGGATATATTGGAATATATGAGGAAGCCATTTGCTGTAAACTCAATTCGGCCTGACTTTGTTTTTTCCAAAAGGGCCTGACCGTGGCCATTGAGCATGCATTGTATATCTGCTTTAAACATTTACTATGGCAAGAACAAATGCCCTTAAGATAAAGGTGTAACTTCCCCCCACTTGGCATTTCCTTAAGGATAAGCATCTTTCCTTAGGCTAGGAACTGATTGCTGTGCTCACCTTTGACCACCCAGCTCACCTGTGACCACCCAGCTCGAGACAACAGACCTGCCACCCTTCTGTGTTCACTGAGACAGCAGACCTACCTGCTGTGTCCATCAATCGCTGTGCCGACAGAGCCATCTCGCGACTATTGTAAAAGGGACATTTCAATCATATGTGAAACATCCTTTTTGGGGGTATATAACCACACTGTACACCCCACTTCTTCAGTGCCCTTTCTTCCTTTGGGAAGAAAGGTCCCGGGCCATGGTCCTCACATTTCAGCTCAGAATAAATTCTCCAAATTTTCATTTATAGATTAGTTATGGATTATTTTCGGTGACACTCCGTTAGCAATTTATGGCCGTTAGCTCATTAACTCTCAGGTCCTGAGGATACAGGTCTCAAGGATGGTGTCTGGCTTATTATCTCAGACACTGAAATGGAGACTAGGGAGATATTAGGTGGTTTAACCAAGGTCATACTGCATGTCACAAAGCTGGGATTCAAACCTTCTTAGATGTCAATGTCGGGTTTCAAAATCAGCTCAAACCACTGTTTGTCCTTATTGCCTCTCCTGACATTCTCCAAGTGTTCTTTGTTGGGGCAGGGAGGAAAGAACCATAAACTGCAATGAAACCTTCAGCAGCCCAATTTATCTAATCTATTCGGCTATTAAATATCCCAGGGGGCCAGCCCTGAGGCCGGGTGGTTAAGTTCGCAGGCTCAGCTTCAGTGGCTGGGGGTTTGCTGGTTCAGATCCTGGGCACGGACCTACACATTGCTCATCAAGCCATGCTGTGGCAGCATCCCACATAGAGGAACCAGAATGACCTACAACTAGGATATACAACTATGTACTGGGGCTTTGGGGAGAAGGGAAAAAAAGAGGAAGACTGGCAACAGATGTTAGCTCAGGGCCAAAAAAAAAATTCGAGGATTATAAGATACACTAAGGTTGGTGGGAAAAGTAATCTAAAAATCTTTGTATGTCTTATGGAAAAAAAATGTAGCCCTGAAGTCTTTCACTGCTGTGGAGATTAGGATATCATAGGGCTTCTTTTTTTTTTTTTCAAAGATTGGCACCTGAGCTAACATCTATTGCCAATCTTCTTCTTCCCAAAGGGCCCCCAGTACATAGTTGTATATTCTAGTTGTGAGTGCCTCTGGTTGTGCTCAAAGGGCTTCTTATATCTTAAAATAAGATCAATGAGTGGTCAGAGCTTCAGATAAGCCTTTCTCTGAGCTATGATTGGAATAATAAAACTATGAGACAGTGGAAAATTTGGAGCCAATGTTCCATTGAAATTAAATATAAATATTTAGAAATGTAAAAATGAGATACACAATTGCATTTAAAATCATACATGTGCATGCACATGCATGCAAACAAACACACACACACAGGGTGTATGAGCCATTCCAAGGATATGTCATCTTACTAGCTCATCACAGTACTATGTTTGTCACTCCTATAAACGACTCCCTAAAGGTAAAACATTCATCACTTAAAAATAATGTGAAGAACTCCAGGACAAATGTAAAAAGGGCAAATGTTACATATCAAGCTTTTATGCGCAGAAGCGGATGAGCACAGTGGCATGCCTCTGGCGTCCCTGAGTCCTGCTGACTTTCAGACATTCGCCCTTCTTTCAGGCTACAGTAATATGGGGTACTGAGAGGCAGTAATGTGCCACAGCCCAGCTGTTCTACTGTGAGCATGGAGAATCCTAGCACATCAGTAAAAGCTCAATGTGCAAGCTTTGTGGGAAGCAGGTGATTTCATGGTAGTGAAGCAGCACATGTTGTGGAAAGTCACTCCATTCTCAACCTTTACTCTCGAAGTTTCCAGTGGCAAATTAATAAACAGAGGAATCAACAGTGTCTACCTTCCTCACAATTCTTTCAATTTTTTCTTTCTTTTTCTTTCCCTGTTCTGTTTAACCAAGTCTGGAGACCTGAAGGCCATCAGACCTGGGCTCAAGCCCCAGTTTTGCCATTTACTAGTTGGTTAATTTATTTAACTTTGCTTCAGCTCCTTCCCATGTAAAATGGAGAAAATAATGATACCCACTTAGCAGGGATGTGAGGACTGAGGTATGTAAAACCCTGAGCACAGTGCCTGGTACACAGCAGGCTCTTCATAATTGTTAGTTATTAGCATAGGCATTCTTTCTCTGCAGTCTCTCCTGCAGCCATCGCAAAAAGCGTATGCGATACCAAATGTGCATGTGCTTTGTAAACAGTAGCATGCCAAACTCTTATTAGTTCATCTCAACTCCCAGCTTCCAGGTTTCCCCTACAAAGGCATGACTCCTGCATGTTCTGGCTCTGACTGCTTTCTTGAGTTCTAGAACTGCTGAAGAAATCTCAGCATCTCAGGAGTCCTCATCGTGTCTCTCAAGTCTGCTCCTGTTTTTGGGTTTGGTTTCCTGATGATACCACCTTTATGAGACTGCCACAGCATTCTCTTCAGTATCACCTTCTCTTCCTTCCTAATTTTGGATCTTAAATTTAAGCCCCTATCAGCTCATTCCTGCAGTAGCTCCCCAACCAGTCCAGATGACTCCTACCTCATCCCTGTCCACATTAGTACTCACAAGACATGGCTGGATGTGACCTCGACTTATCTAACCTCTTACCCAAATCTGGAGTAGCTCCAAAATGCCTTTTCTATAACTCTCGAATCTCTGTCTGACCCATCTGCCTTTTCAACCTGGCTTACCACCACACTTCCACAGATATTGCTAGGGCAGAGAGCATATTTAGGGGTTCCTACCTGCCTACTGCTTTCTCCTTCCAGTGTCCTTGCTGCAAATATTCTCCCCAGGTCACCTATGCCAATTCTACCCATTTTTAAGTCCTTGAGCAAATGGCTCCTCTGCCAGAAAGGGCTTATGCTGCCCCAAATGGCATCTATTATCTGTTATTATCAATTCTCCTAGAATCTTTTCAGGAGGCAACATGGTCTAAGAGAAAAAGGATGGGCTTTGAAATCAGAAAGGCTTGTCTCTAAATTCTGGCTCAATATACTAGCTGCACAACTAGGGACAGATTACTTACTCTCTGAATGTTTGATCCCTTATCTACAAAATGGGATAATAACACCTACCTCACAGAATTATTGTGATAACTAACTGTATATAAAGTATTAACTACAGTCCCTAGGGCACACAGAGAGTCTTAATAAACATAAGTTTATCTTTCCATGGCCTTCTCAACTGGTATTTGTCATTTGCACTTTCTGGGAGAATTATTTTTGACACCATTTCATTTCCCTGGCTGGATGGTAGGCACCAGGAGGCAAGTCTTTATGGGGCTCATTGCTGCCTTCTCCACAGCATCTAGCGTAGCCCCCTCAACATAGAAGGTGATACAAACATAATGAATGAAAGAATGAAAGTATGATTATAATATTCTTGCCAACATGAATCACTGGAATCATTGAGTATAAGAACTGGAAAGGACTGTAGAAATAAGTCATTAACTCAATTTCATTTTATATGTGAGGAATCTATGTAATCCAGAGAGGGTAAGTCACTTGCCGATGGTTAGTATGTAAGTAAACAGTGGCAGACTCAGCTTGCTGGTTCTCCTGCTCCACCATATTGCTTCCCTGATCAACGGGACATTGCTGGCAGATATGTGATGCCAAAAGCATTTCTTAGGAAAATGTTACGGCCCATATAACTTAGGCCACTTGGGGAAGCATCTACAGGAAATCAATAACCTGTACTCTGAGAACGCATCCATAGTATCTCAGTACCTGGCATGACATAGTAGATTAAACAAGGAACCAGAGCTGGCTTTTAATTATCTTAATCCTTGTAATCTAAAGAAAAGTATATCCCGCTCTACCTTTGGTAGAAATGTCCAGTGAGAAGGCAGGGATGACAGGGCAGCGGTGGAGGTGTCCGGCTGCCCTCGTCTAGCTCACACCGTTACGCTGCCTGTTCTTCTTCCCCGGGTTGTTCACCTCGTCTGCACCCTTCCTCCCACAGTCCCACCCTTCAAACGGTCCTGTTTCCTCACTGCCTGAGTTGACTACTAGCTAGTCTCATAACCCAGCTAGAACTTACATGCTTAATGGGAACAGTTCTCAGGTAACGAGGGATTACTTGTGTCTTTCTGGAGAGGGCCCTCCTCTTTGGGTCTACTCTATTAATGGCTGAGTATGGTTTTCAGGCTGTGTCAGAAGACTATGTAATCATGTTGCTGGGCCAACACTCTGCTCACTGCTCTTTGAGGATGAACCTGCTGGTGGGTGGAGAAAGGTTATATGATAAAAGTAGTATTTCATTTATCTCTAGATAATACACGTAACAACTAGGGGGATGTCCCTAATAGGATACTTAAGAACCCCTGGGCTCTCAGGTTCCTTACATGAGGTGAGTATTTGCTTAACTCTGCCCCTCTGTGGTACCACCATTGTTACAATATGCTATGTTTTCCAGTTATGTTTCTGTCGAACCTTTGATAACCTGAAACACAACTAAGACCCCAGGTTACAAAACAGTGGGTTGGTGGAGAAGCCGGACACTGGGAAAATAAGAAGATGAAGTGTTACCACGGGGTGTGACCTTGGGTAGCTCACTTAACCTGAGAGTCTCAGTGTCCTCCGTAAAAGAGAGGGTCATCAATAATACTTGTGTTAGTTTCCCCATGATGAGTGAAGGTGACATAAAACCACGTGAAATATATCCTGATACTCTTGGCAAACCTGTGATTTTCAACTGGGGACGCTCACCAAAACCATCTCTTAAAAATACATTCTGAGAAGTAGTCAGAATTGAGAACCACTGTTACACGGTACTCAAGAAATGTAAGGAATTACTGATATTTTTAGAGCTGTTTGTGAACACTTGAATGAAATGACCATATATTCTGTGAATACAGAAAGATACAAAAGGAAGCTTCTAAGAATTCCAAAAGAGAAAAAGAGACCTTATCCCTTAGAAGTAGAACATCCCAGATAAAAATGCTAAATTACAGGAATAAGGCCTGAGAACACCCTATACAGGGATACATGTCTGATTCTAAATTTCAGGTTCTTTCCTAAATGCAGTGAAGAAAATTACCTGCTAAATGTTATCATAAATGCAGGGGCTACAATTTTTGCCTAAGCTATAGAATAAACCAAGGGAAAAAACCCCCATAAATATTTAGATATTCTAAATCTTCAAGCCATTAATTTTAATCAATATCAGGCTGGAAGTTTTAAATGACTTTCTACTGAAACTACCCACCTCCATCAAGTAATTATCAGAAATATTGATTTCATTCCATACATTCAATCTTACAAGTTCGTAAAATATTAGCCTATTAAGGTAACATAAATAATGTAATTTAGGGGCTGGCCAGGTGGCATAACCGTTAAGTTTGTGCACTCTGCTTCTACGGCCCAGGGTTCATTGCTTTGGATCCCGGGCATCGACCTACACATCACTTACCAAGCCATGCTGTGGCAGGTGTCCTACATATAAAGTAGAGGAAGATGGGCATGGATGTTAGCTCAGGCCTAGTCTTCCTCAACAAAAAGAGGAGGATTGGCAGCAGATGTTAGCTCAGGGCTAATCTTCTTCTTCTTCAAAAAAAAAAAAGTAATTCAGTGTAATTGAGCAGCAGAGGGAATTCCATAAAACACCTGCAAATTGGGTCTATATAAGGAAGATTTTTGATATATCAGTGACACTCCCCTCCCCAGTCTGCAAACCTAAGTGTGGGGTCGGGGGAAGGAGGTTAGAAAGGGTGATAACATAGCAGATAGAGAGTAGTGCGTAGGACCCACGATCATGCTGCACACAGACGAAACATCAGAAAAAAACTCCAACATCTCATTTTATAGATTAAAATAAATCAGACTCACAAATGTACGGTAATGACCCAAATTACATACTTAGTGTTAGACGAAGGCATCAGAATCCAGGTCTGGGACTTTTTACAAACAATGTCACTGTAACAGAATAGTTGGTTGAATGGATGGATGGAAGGAAGAAGAGTGACACAGAAACAGTGCTTCTTTTCTGTACAGAATCACTGAATCTGTTATGTGGCCGACCGCTAGACTGATTGCTAATCCTACTATGGAAACACAGGGTAGGTTTTCAGACTCCATCTTTACTAGGCTAATAACTTCTCTGCTACCAAGATCACATGCACAGGATGGAAATTATGGATGCTGGCACATTCTACCATTTTTCAATAACTGAGTCTCAACAGCTGTGTATGTGTGTTTGGGGGGTGGGGAGCCATATGTATACATTATCATTTAGTGATCGTACACTTTTGTATCAAGATGTCATGGAATCTACCAGAAAACGGGGATTCTAATACTGGTTCTGCCATTACTTTGTTGTGTAGAGTAAGGCCTGTTTTATTAGCAGCAAAAAGTGGCTAACAGCCTTTCCCAGCTACTGTGAAGGTTAAAATGATAATCTATGGGAGAGCACTATAGAAAAGTTTAAAGCATTAAGCAAAGTGAAGCAAAGATTTTCAGTATGTTATAGCTCTCAGACTGTGTTTCAAGTATTATACATGCTCCCTGTGAAATAAGTATCAGTTGAGTTCTATGGCTAAGAAAAAAGGGCAGAGAGAAAATCTTGAGATATCTTTGGGGCAGGCTGGACAAACCAGATGTTCTTATCTCAAACTGAGTTCTCCAGAGGTAACCATATAGATTTATAATCTTGGTCATAGTATCAAATTCTTCAATAGGACTGTGTCATTTATCTTCTAGAGCATTTGTCAAAACAGGAGGCAATGGTAAAGAATGAATAATCCCTTATCAAATCCAAGATAACAAAGCTATACTGCTAAATCTGAAGAGGAAGACTGCTCCAGAGACACAGCCTAAACTCAAGACGAAAGGGAGCGTCCACATGCCAAGGCTCAGAGCCCCTTGTCTGCAGAGTGGCACACAAGGCCCTGGGGGCAGCTGACTGCCCTGGGAGAGGTGCTTGGACCACAGGTGCCTGCTGATGGCCAGGCCTCCCCATGGGGGGCAGGGATACTCCAAACTGAAGGAATCGAAGCAGTTATTTGAAACAGAGAGTCAGCCACAGGTAGCAAAAAGAATAAGCCGGGGGGAGAGCAAAGATGGGGCAGCAAAGTGATGGGAAAGGTGAACTGCTGAAGCTGCCGCTACATCTTGAAGGACTTCCAGTCTCGGTAAGGCAGGACAGGTGAATGCTGGGGCTGTTTGCTGAGCTGCCTCATTTCTCCAGGTGTTGTTAGAGTAAACCCCCATCCCAGATCTGTTCCGTGCAACCCGAACTTCTGCACCACTTATTATCTGTTTCATGCACACAGAAATGGCCTAAGACAGGAGATACTACACGTCTCCTCAGGGAGAGACATCCTGACTTCTCAGCTTGCAAACCTAGATTGTCTCAAATCACAACAAACATCACAGTGATACCACAAGACTTTCTTCTAACCTCTCACTCCAGCCTAATTCCATCTTTTTAAAAGAAAAAGAAAAAACAACCTTCCAGCATTTTGAACTTTGCCTGGTGAATAACAATAAAGTGACGCTGAGTCCACCTTCCAGAACTTTCTGCTTTAACTCAGATAAATAGCACAGAACTGCAAGTTAGAGAGTTTGTGACCCTTACAAAACAAAGAAAACACATTCTTCCATTCTCTTAAAATCATATGGATATTTGCTCATTGATAAAGAGATACTGAGTGAAAGCGCACAGCACGGAAAAGTATTTCCCCTAAATCATCGAGAATAACCTAGTATGGCAAAAGTTCCCATTTAATGCCTGGATTTTATTTTATGACTGATAATTTCACCTACAAACAAAGATTTAAGTGAATAAGGACTTAGGTATCTGCTAAGGACTATGATGCAGTCCTCTGATTATTAGTACTTTATTACCAGGCTCAGGCTGCAATTTCTTTACTATGTGAAGGTAGATACACAGCAACTATTTCTCACATGATCAGGTATTCACAGCCAGTTGACATTGTAAAATGTTCTTGGTATGAGCTCTGCAAACAGGAAGCAACTAAACAGCGTCTAAAGTTAAAAAAAAAAAAGGAACACTGAAATTTTATATTTACAACAGTATATGTTTTAACTAAAGAAGAAATCCTGCAGGTGACTTTAAAATAGAAACAACGCAGCAAAATCCCCAGAGGCGGCATCCAGCAGTGAGATTGGTTTTCACTTTACCTGGCTTAACTATGAAAACAGGAAGGATGGCTCCCGATTTCTCCAAGATCAACATATTAATCCATTTAAAGAAATGCCACCCGAGGCCTCTTCTACTTTTCCATGGAAGATAGATTTAGTTTGTTCTTGTTTAAAATTGAATGTCTTTCTCAATTTTAACAGCGCCTGAGCCAGAGCAGGGTAACATGAGTTGGATTTAAATCAAGCCTGTGGCAAAGCCTGCAGTGAGAACACCCAGCCGGTGGCCGCGGCTTCAGTACAGCCAGCAGGCCTGCTGCCATCCATGACTTCTGATGAAAAGAGGATGCAGGTCTTTGAAAAGGCAGGCGGCACTAAACTCCCAGGCAACACCACCACAAAGCATACCCGACTCTGTTTACTACTGGGACAGAATCAGAGAGAAGGGGGAAAAAGGAAGGACAAAGTAATCCCCGTTCCCACAAGTTATATACACATGTATGTGTGAGTGTGTCTGTACTTATGTATGTATGCAAGCACATGTGTGCATTCTGTATGTGTGTACATGTGTGTATGTATGGATTGTGTGTTTATGTACATACTTACATACATATGTATTTATATAGATCCAAGAGTAGTCAGTATTTCAAAGTATTTCAAGAAGCATGAGCAAATGTGGACAGAAAAACCTTTGGCAGATACTTGTGGCAATGAAAATTTACCCTGAACATAATGTCATAAACTAGTATTAGTAACAATATTGTTTCCTAGAACACTTGCCACAGAGTGAGATAAACCGGCTATAGGGAGGGTGCTTTCCTCTGTCTACAGCTCTTGAGGTTATGCTCCTCCAGCACAAGTCTAAATAATTATTGCCATTGCCTTTGCTAGGTTGGAAGAGGGTGAAATCTGGAAGAAGCAAAGACTTCTAGAGGCAACATGCCCATCAGTCGGAGTGGGAGTTTTTTAAAGGCTCCTAATTTTAGAGAACTGTGGGTGGGAAGAAGACCTTGGCCCCCTCACTGTGCAGGCAGGTTCGGAATGCGAAACTCAGGTGGGTCACATCGGGAAGTGGGAGGCAGAGAAGTTCTAGTGCCACTGCAAGGGAGAGTCATGGAAGGGTTTTCAACAGGGAGTGACCTCAGCAGATCTGCATCTGGGCAAGAGACAGGCCACAGAGGATGAGGCTGACAGCAGGTGTCTACTCACCCGGCAGAAATGTGAGTACAAAGGCAGGTCAGTGTGCAGTTTGGAGAGAGGTGTACGCCAGAGACATGTATCTGGGTGTCACCACCACTCAGGTCATACCTGAGGAGGATGGTGAGTGGAAGGGTAGAAGGCCAGACTACAGTGATGCTGGGGCAAGGAGATGAGTGAAGAAAGGAGGCCACAAAGGGGATTGAGTAAAGTTGAAAGGGAAGTCAGGAAAGTGGGGGTATTTCAAAAACAAGGGCAAGAGAGTTTCCCAGAGAAATAGGTCAACATATTGTCAAAAGCCAAGAAAGATCATGTAAGATAAGGGATGGAAATTTATTTTATTATAATTCATTCATTGTATTTACAAAGAAGAGGTCACCAATGACCTTGAGGACGGCAGCATTTGAAATAAAACACTTTTTTTTCTTTTGAGGAAGATTAGCTCTGAGCTAACATCTGCCACCAATCCTCCTCTTTTTGCTGAGGAAGACTGGCCCTGAGCTAACATCTGTGCCCATCTTCCTCTACTTTTATATGTGGGACATCTGCCACAGCATGGCTTGATAAGTGGTGCTAGGTCCATGCCCAGGATCTGAACCAGCGAACCCCAGGGTGCCAAAGCAGAGTGTGCGAACTTAACTGCTATGCCACTGGGCCAGTGCCATCAAACACTTTTAATGGTTCCTTACTGCCTACCATGCAAACCCCCCTCAAAGTCTCTCTCAAAGAAAAGCTGTCTTCCAGCCATCGACAGGTGAATATACTTTAGGTCCTAGGCCTTCCCATCTTGACACTTCACTCAAGAATTTTCCTTAAAACTCATACCTATCTTTACACCCACTACAAATCATACCTCTGCTGTGAAGCTCCATGGGACCTCAGTCCAAAGTTCTTGATACCTCCTTTAACTTCAAAAAGTGTTTATCTTAATATCACCACAGCCACGCTCACTCAGCACATGTGTAGGGTCTTGGAACCTGCTTTTCCTGTTGCTCATCTATTTCCCTGCATCCTCATTTCCCCTCCCTACATGGCTTTCTCATTCTACGCCACCATCTTTTCCTGGAATGTTTTCTTTCTTTTTATTTGTTTCCCCCTGGAATCCCCTCTTTTCTTTTAAACTTCAGTTTATAACTGATCTTTTCAATAAAGAAGCAGTTCTGCTGACCACCCATCCGCAAGTAATCTTATTTCTCTGGACCCCTTTAGCTTAGTGACTGCTATTTTCATAACTCACAACAGTCAATAGTACTTTAATTTCAGGTATATCCATTTGTGTGCGTAATTTTGCCTCCTTCCTAACCAGACTCTGAGCTCCTGGAGAAGGAGCAAACCACAGGAATTTCAGTGCCGGACAGGCCTGGGTTCCACTCTCTTGGAGTGGTTACTAGCCTCACTGAATCTCCATTTCCTCAACTGAAAAATCGAGGCCAGAATGCTGAGTTTGGAGGCGTGTGGTTCTCAACCAAGTCGAGGTACGAAACGGCATCCTGCTTGATGTCCGACTTATGGTGGCAATCACTATTCGATACTCCCCTTCCCTTTCTCTGTCTCCAAGTCAACTGGGCCATAAATTTACAGAGATGAAAATACTCCAAAGGAAAAAAAAAAGGGAGCAAATGATTTAGATCAGAAAAATGGAATTCCAGCAATGGCTGCGCCCTGTATTGATAACACAGACAGTTACAGTCTAACCTCTCTGGACTTCGGCTCTCCTTTCCCGTTAGACAGATGAAGAATACGATACCATTGGTCCTGTCCAACCCACTGAAAATGCCGAGAAGCTGCATGGGATCATATATACAATATAGCTAAACCCAGAAGGAGCTGCTAAATTAGGGAGTAACCAAAATCTTCCAAATTATAGTTAATGGTATATAAATTTATATCTTTTATTCAATAACAATATCCTGAGCTAGTGAATGACAAACTATGTTAGGAATAAGAACCAGGTTAGGGGGGCCAGCCCCGTGGCTGAGTGGTTAAGTTCGCGCGCTCCACTTCGGAGGCCCAGGGTTTCGCCAGTTTGGATCCTGGGCGCGGACATGGCACCACTCATCAAGCTATGCTAAGGTGGCATCCCACATGCCACAACTAGAAGGACCCACAACTAAAAATACACAACTATGTACCTGGAGGCTTTGGGAGAAAAAGGAAAAATAAAATCTTAAAAAAAAAAAAAGAGTCAGGTTAGGAATATTAGATTAAAATTTTATTTCCTGTTTGCTCTTTGGTTGGCAGAAGAGATGGGTAAAGGAAAGGAAGAAATATAATTAGTTAAATGATAAATTAGTAGAATTTACCTTTAAAAGTTTTCCTTTATTTGCTTTTATTTAGACTTTTTCTATTTCATTGTTTTCAAACTATTGTACATAAACTTTTTTCCCCAACATCTCACAACCTTAAGTAGATTACTAGATGAGTATAAAATAATCTTAGTGGTCAGCATTTGGAATAACATACGGAATCAATTAAATCAGTATAATACAAAATATTAAAATATGATATATCCATTATTTTTGGTTACTGAAGAGGAAAGCAAATAAGATATTAACCACTGAAGAAAGCAGCTACAAAAGGCGGTATGAATTATGTAAAAAGGTTAGTGATGTATTTTCATTACAGTATATCTGTATTCACAATGGCATTTAAAAAATAAAAATGACAACTGCCTCATCACCACATTTCTCATTGGAAGAAGCTGCCTGAGCTTTGTGCTCTCACTGTATTGATGTATTTGAGTTACAATCATGAATTCTTAATCAGGGCGGTGGGGCTGAGAAGGATGGAAGGAAGACAGCTGCATGCACTAACACTCGAGGCCTTTCTTGTTTGCAATAGCATTCTCCACCGAGCTAGCACTGCGTGCGCACCGTCTTCAGTGAGCTCACGGGGTAATTAGGGAGGGTACGACATCTTTCTCTTTGGAAAATCTGTGAGCATATTCTTGAGAACAGAGTTTTACCATTTCCTGTTAGTCATTCCCAGGACTCATAATCCCTGGAGAAGAACTGTAAAAAGAACAAGTACCCCTCCTCCCCAGTCCAGCCCGAACATCAATTATGCAGTGCACCAGGGTTGCTCTTTAGGGCAATCAGGTATTTCAGTCTTTGCTGTGCTGACTCAAGCACCAGCACAGGTCTCAGCCATGCCTACACGTCACAATCACTCAGGAGCTTTTAAACCTCCCAGGGTCCAGGTGCACCCTGGCCCCCAGGTATCAGCAAGTTCTTAGAGCTCTTCAGATGATTCTAATTAATCAGCATGCATTAGAGCAGTGTTTTTAAGTTGGTCTTGTATCAATTTCACACCTGTTTCATTTACCTAAGAAACAAACCATTAAATCTTCAGCTTTAAGAAATTTCCAAGCACAGCACACAAAGGGTCTCCTTACTTCATTCATCCCTGCCACTTACGGGCCCCTTCATTATTTCCCAAAAGATGACACCAGTGACCAGCAGTAGTGAGCCTGATGTGGCTCTGGGTCAGGGATGAGATATCCGTAGCTTAAAGACTGGATTCTGTGTTGTGTATGTGTGTGTGCATGTGAGAGAGCGAGCGAGCGAGCAGGGGAGCTCTGTTTGCTCACATTTCATGGTAATGAAAAAGCTTATTTTTTTTAGGATTATAAGTATGTGTGAAACCATCTGGTGTTTCCTGCTGTTGCATCCTTTAGATTCTGCATGTTTATATGTCCATGGCCCCAAAACATCATGAGCCTAAAACAGTAACATTTAAAGGATGTGTTTTAATGTAATCACACATATTATTGATGTTTCATTAAGCATACTATTTTAGAATGTCAGTAGTAGAAATATTTGAATATAAAAGTAAAGAGAACTGACAAGAAAAAAGGAGGAATCATTTCACGTTAACTGGCCATCTCGGTATCACCTTTTGTGAAGAGTATTCAAATTTTTGTATTTTTATACTTTTACACATTTTTAAAAGTTGATTTCTTTTAAAAAATTGATTTGTAGTTCTTTATATATTCTGGATGTTAATCTTTTTTCAGATTTTTCTCCCATTCTGCTTTTTCCATTCTCTTAATAATGGTGCTCTTGACACCATAATTTTAATATGGCCCAGTGTATTTTTTCTTTTAAGGTTCATACTTTTTGTGTCCTGTTTAAGAAATCTTTGCCTACTCCAAGGTAATGAAGATGTTTTCTTTTGTTTTCCTCTAAAACTTAAATTTTTTTACCTTTCCCACTTAAATCTACAATCCACTTTTATGTATGAAATGAGGAAGAGGTCAAGATACTTTTCCCTCCAAATAGCTATCTGTGTGGCTGAACTTCACTTACTGAAAAGGCCAGCCCTTTCCCACTGCACTGTGGTGTCACCTTTGCCGTAAATCAGATGCCACTGATTAGTCAGCCTAGCCTTGTATCAATGCCACACTATCCTAATTACCAGAGCTTTAGAATAGGTATTATACACGGTAGTGGAAGTATTCTAGCTTTCTTTTTTTCTTTAAGAATGCCTTGGGGGCCAGCTTGGTACCGTAGTGAAGTTTGTGCGCTCTACTGCGGCGGCCTGGAGTTTGCAGGTTCACATCCTGGGTGTGGACCTACACTGCTCATCAAGCCAAGCTGTTGTGGCGTCCCACATACAAAATTGAGGAAGACTGACACAGATGTTAGCTCAGGGCCAATATTCCCCACCAAAAAAAAAAGAAAGAGATGCCTTGGCTATCCTTGGTCCTTTGCATTTCCATGTTAATTTTTTAATGAGCTTCTCAGGTTTTGAAAAAAAAAATTGCTAGCAATTTGACTGGAATTGCATTACATTTATACACTAATTTGGAGAACACTGATAACTTTATAATATTGGGTATTCTGATTTATAAACATGAAATATCCCTCCATGCACAAATACATAAAAAGGTGCTCATCTTCATGAGTCATTACAAAAATTAAAATGAAATCCACCATATGCACTAGGATAGTTCAAATGAAAAAGGACAGAAAACATCAAGTATTGGAAAGGATGTGGAACAACTGGAATATACATTGTTGATGGGAATGCAGTCTGGTACATCCACGTTGGAAAACCACTTGGCAGAATCTATGATCTAGCAATTCCATTCCTAGAATGATCACTCATTAAAAGACAAGTACTGGAATATTCATATTGGCAGTAGTCAAAATAGCCCCAAACTGGAAATTACCCAAATGCCCAGCTGTAGTAGAAAGAATAAATAAATTTTGTGGCGTATTCACACCATGAAAAAATATACAGCCCTGAGGACGAACCATCCAAATTAGTATGCAATAATATGGGCAAATCTCAAACAGTATTGAGCAAGAGTAGCCAGATTCCATTTATAGAAAGTACAAAAACAGGAAAACCAATTTATGTGAGAAGTCAGGATGGTGGTTAGTCTTGGTAGGGTATAGTGACAAGGAAATACGAAGGCCTTCTGGAGTGCTGATAATGTTCTCTTTATTGATTTGGGTTCTGAGTACACGATGTTTTCAGTTTGTAAAACTACACTGAGCTGTACTCTTATGATATTGCACTCATGATATTGATATTTATGTTTTAACAAAAAATGTTTTTAAAGGGATACATAATTGGGTTTTTCATTTTAAAACTGATGTCTCCTCATCTGTTCCTCCCTGGTCCCAGAGCATTTATATGACTAATAACCTAAAGGGAATTAAAAAAAAATACTAGAACCAAAAAAGAAAAGTTGTATGCTCTACAGAAGCTTTCAAAATTGGAAATTAGTTTAAATGCAGTACTATTGGGTAGTATACCTTTCAACCAAGACTGTTGAACTCTTTGTAAGCATCTAACTAGAAACATTTTCTTTACCTTTTTTTAGGTGAGAAAATAGAGAAATAAGATATGAGACATTTCCAGTTTCAATGAGTTTGTCTTAACTTCCCATTCAAATCGACACTTATTATTCCTACCCATTAGAGTGATTCAGCAATAGCTCTGGCATGGACACAAGTGCGTCTGTATTTATTTTTCAAAGAAATGTAATATCATGAAAAATGAACAGCGTCTTTAAGGGTCCCTTTAGCCATCTTTTTGTAGATTAGTTATGCTAATATCTGGTTGTCCTAATTTGTTTTTCTGTAGTTTTGTGTCAACACTAAACTAATCAGTGGATGCAATTACAGAATTCCAGGAGACTCATTTTTAGATATGGTACAACAAAACTTCCCCAAAACTTGTAATAAATGCTGGCTTATTTCCTTTTTGTCTATTTCTAGAAAACATGCTCCTGCGATTGAGCCTCGTATTTCTATAATCCAGTAATTGAACATTTAAAATGAAACTAAGGATTGTGGGAAAAGCTGAGATTGTTTAACAAAACCAGTAAACCAAAAGGCTAGATGGATAATTTTAGTTTTTTTAAATAAATTATAAAATTACAATACAATTATAATTCAAGTTTGAATAAAAGTAACAAAAATCCTCATAGAGGAAGAAAATAAGTTCTCACGTGCTAGAAGAGCAAGTGCTGTCAAAGAGCTATCGGAAGAAGATTCTGTTCTGTGTCTATTTACCCAGCTTTGGTAATACACTAAACAATCAGAATTTTTAAGGAATATACCACAGTAAGCAGCACGACACAGAGATCTGTGATGGTTTTGAAAGCTGTCTATGAAAAAAAAAATTTTAACCACATTAAATATTTAAAATTTCCATTTAAAGAGCACAGAAATTACCCAATCTAAGTATATCATGATCTAAACAGCGTGGAGCTGAGATAGTGATAGTTGTATTGAAAAGCATGATCATTTGATTTTCAGCCATGTTTTTAAGTGGAATACACCCTGTAGTTCTATTCTTCATTTCTTTTCAAGGTGTCTTATTGCCCTCTTGATTTTGGGGGTGGGGTAGGAAGCGGAGTAGAGAATGATGTTGTAATTAAGCCATTTCCTATTTGTCTCCATTTGTTCCAGGATATCTGTCAGAGTAAAAGGGAGAAAAACAAGTTTTTTCACTCCATAAATAGCCCATATTGGGAGGTATGCTGCCACCATCACCACCACCGATGACTTAAGCACAGGTAAAGCAAAATATTGGCCTAAGTTTCAAAGGCTTATTTTTGGACACAGGAGGAAAGCAACAAATAAGTGACTTAAAATGAGGAAGAATGAAATATTCATTTCTAAAAGCTCACTTGGATGAATTAATCATTAAAAACTGGGACCATTTGTACTTGAGTGAATAGAGGTTGAATTTATTTTGAGAGTTTGATAATTTTCCTTGGGTATAATTTGTTAAGGCCAAACAAACAAACAAAAAAACCCCTCAAAAAACAAAAGAAATCAAAACCAAACCCAAAACAAGCCAAAAAACTGTGTAGTTGGAAACAGTTGACCTCACAGGGGAGAAGGGGGAGGGCTACACATTTACAGAGTGCCTCCTGCATGCAGGTCCCTCCCCACTCTCACCTGTGGTGAGTCTGAGGAATAAGCGGAACTCACAGTTGAAAGCAGCCCAGGATGTATGTGCAAAACTGGTTAACCTGTGAAGATCATTTTACTGTGGCATCCTGTCCCCAAGTGCTATACCCTTAGAATTCAACAAGAAGCACTGTTTACCCTGGGGAAGTGATCATTTCAAGATGGTACCATAAGTAGATACATGATCAGTGGCATTTAAACCTTCGTGGTAATTTTTAAAAAACGGTTGTTTTTGTAAAGCCACAGAAGCCAAGTTTTGAGGAGTATTAATTTTGGAAATGGCAGATCAAAACAAATTGTTCAGAGTTCATAAGTACACGCAGATATACCTTGACTTATTCAAAAGACATATCCCAATGACTTCACTTTAAAAAATATAAATCAAAGTGTATTTTAAATAGACTAGAAGTAATTAAGCCTGATTTAAAACACCATATAGTTACTCTTTCCTGAGTAAAGGCAAAGAACCATCTGGTATGGATGCAAATTATTTTCCTCCAGCAGTCAGCCCACCACTGTCTGGAAGATCAAGTCTAACTCTACTCTCACTACCCGACGCAACTCATGCCAAGGCTTGAGGTCTTTATTTTAAAGATTTTATTTTTCCTTTTTCTCCCCAATGCCCTCTGGTACATAGTTGTATATTCTTAGTTGTGGGTCCTTCCAGTTGTGGCATGTGGAACATTGCCTCAGCATGCCTTGATGAGCAGTGCCATGTCCGTGCCCAGGATCCAAACCAGGAAACCCTGGGCCACCGAAGCGGAGAGTGAGAACTTAACCACTCAGCCACGGGGCCGGCCCCCAAGTTCAAACATTTTTAATAAGAAAAATCTTAAATTTGTCTTTTTATTATAAGAGTAACATACGCACAGAAGGGCACAGAATGAAAAGTTTGAGTTTCCCTCTCTCGTGTCCCTCTGGTCCCCCTCCCCAAAGATAGTCACTGTTTAGAGCTTCTGATGTCAGGCAATGTCTTGTTCTAGGCCTACACAAACACAGAAACAAAGCCATCAGTTCAGTGCACCTTGCTTGAGCTCCTTAACAGACTAATCCCCCACATTCGGCTTTGTGCTTTCTCTTCCCCTATTACCTCTTGTAACATTAATAGGTACAATGTCAAGTACATTGGCTTGTCTCTATTTTTCAACTAGTTTTATCTCCTTTCGCCTTTTTAACAATATCTCCTTTTATATCTATAGTAACACTTAGCAGGGTGCTGGGCACACAATGTTCAATGAAAGTTTTTAAACTCTGAATTCTAAGTACAATTCACTTTCCTTTTGCTGCTGTCACGGAAGAGCCTTTTCACACACAAACAATGCTGAGTCAGATATTTCTTAATGGCCTGCTCTTTACCGGGAGGAAGTGCCTGTTTATTTGGATTATTAGTAGCTGGGCTCTGATACAGAAATCCGTTTCTGGGGAAATGCATTACATTTTATTTTTAGCTATGAATGGGGTATACATTTTTTGTTTTCTTATTTAAAATAGTTGCCTCTTCCGAAAAAATACAGCATGGATAGAAAATAACAGATAATTATATCTTGTATCATATAAACGGGAAGAAACAAAGAAAAAAAACACCTTGTGTCAGAAAGCAAGGAAGTGCTCAAAGACTAATGGGACACAAAGTCAAAGGGACAGATGAACTGGGTAGAAAGGGCCCTCACCGGCAAATGTGGGATAATGTGAGCATCAAAAGGAACAAATAGGGTAAAGGATTACAATATTCTGAATAAAAAAGAATCCATGAGTCTACAGTGATATTCAAAAAAATAGGGGAAGAAGAGGGAGGGAGGAGGAAAGAATTCTTCTTAAACAGAATGCCAGCTAGTTAGAAAATCACCTTTTGAAAACCACCCATATAATAATCACTCCAGGCAAGCAAGGGCCATCACCAAATGCTAAAACTTGGACGAAAAGTTGCTGCAGAACAGGATATGCACTAGGTCTCAAACATCACTTACTACTTACAAGGAGGAAGGGAGATCTCAAGAAAATGATCAAACTGATCACTCCAGTAATGGGGGCAAAGTCACACTATGTGCCTCCTAATGTGACAAAATGGGAAACACACAACATTACTCATATCACATTCTTCCTAGAAATGTTTCACCTGAATCTAAGCATGAGGACAACGAGACAAGTACAGATGGCAGGATGTTATCCAAGACAATTGGCTTGGACTCTTCAAAACTGAAATGTCACAGAAGACAAAAATAGGCGGTGAGGTGGTGAAGAGGGGTGATGGTAGTCAGATTTAAGGAGAACAAAAGAAGGAACATGATGGCCAATAGGTGGATCCTTCATTGGATCCTGGATGAGAGGGTGGGAGAGGGAGGAGTATGAAGAAATTTGTATTGGATTGTACTGTACACTAATGAATAATATGATCACATCATTCATAACGGTCTTGGATATGGATATTGGTACTGTAGTTATATAGGACAATGTGCTTGTGTGTTAAGAGATACATGCTGAAAAATTTAGGGGCAAAGTGTCCTCACGTGTGCAACTTACTTTCAAACGGTTCAGGAAAAAAATACATATACAGGGAGAGTGACAGTGGTAGAGAAAGAGGAGGGGGAGAACAAGAGGGTGTGCAAACAAGCAAAGAATGAGCAAATGTGCAAATGCTGAGACCTGGTCAGTCAGGGTGAAGGGACACACGTTAGTGTCATATAATTGTTTCAAATTGTTTTGTATTTTTGAAAATTTTCAACATAATTAACTAGGAAAAAAAGACCAACGTATTTTTGGCTTTCTCTTGCTTGAATACCAAATTTTATCACTTATATGACAGCAGTCAGATCTGATCACTTAGAGATTCAAAGGAGAGGTAAAACTGGTCAGTTTTTAGCAAGAATAAAAGAAACTGACACAAACGACAAAAGGCATGAGCAAAACCTGTCAGGGCACATGAGAGCATCCTTAAGGAGGCGCTCTTTTAAAAAAGGGAATTACAGTGGTACTTTGAATGGCACAGCCAAAAGTGTAACTAGGGCAGTGGAACTGATAGATAACTGTACAAGGTGAAAGTGCCATGAATACGAGTAGGTGAACTCACAAGGGTGGAATCTGCAAATAACGAGGAGCGACTGCACTGAAATACATACCTATTTTCATACCTAGACATCGTATATATTTTTCCCAGTAAATTAAAACCTTTTTCAACCTTGAAAACAATTCCTGTCTAAGGTTATAATTCACAATTTATAATTACATGCCAGCCAATTTATTTGCTTGCCTTCTTACCGACTGTTTCTCTCCCTATTCTGTAAGCCCCACAGGAAAAGGACCAGTTCTGTCTTACCCTGGCACCTTGCACTCTGCATCTGTTGTGTGACTTCTATGAGGTTTGGAGGAAGGAGAGCTGAGCATTGTGAGAGAAAGCCCCAAGACCAAGGATAACTTGAAGTAGCTTTGAGAGAGAGATTTTAAGGAATGGCTAGCAAGGGTGCTCTGGAGGGACATATTCAGGGACCATGGACAAACACGACCACTGTCCTGGGTCACAGACAAGGGAAGTGTCCAACAACTGGGCAGACTGAAGGAGCTTAAGTTTTAGGGGATTCAGTAACAGTTATGAAGCAGAATTTTAGGAGGACTAATTTGGTTGTGATACACAGTGGGGGTTGAAGGGAGAAGAGATGATATGATTCCCAACTGGCATCTTTGAACGCCAAAGGATTTGAGAAAGCGTCAAGGTGAAGGCCAACATCACATTCTCTACACTTGAAAGCAAGAGTTTCCATTTTGTTTCTCCGGAAAGTCTACTGGAAATAATATATTGATCCCAAATAAAGTGGAACAACTGAATTCAACCGTTGGCATTTTTGCTTTTAGTTGGAATTCGACAAACCTGTGATGACACACAAATGGTCTCACCTTGTTCACAGCACTGCACTGGGATCAGTGTAGCCGTGGGGTAAGAAGGCTAGGGGCTCTGCATTCACACTTCCCGTGTCTGCATCTCGCCTCTACCATTTACTAGCTGTGCCACACTGTGCCACTTATACAGCCCCCTAGGCTTAGGGCTCATCGTAAAGTGGGAATTGAATATATGCTTTATAGAGAGGCAATTTATATAAATATGGTAATTTATACAAATGAAAAATATATAAATAAGGTAAAGTATATAAAGGCCAGAGTAGTGCCTGGTATATGGTAAATAATCAATGCTACTTTTTATTACTGACAACTATAAATGCTTTCGATTAATAAAAATGGCAAAACAGCTGGCTTGGTAGGCAAAACTCTCTCAGAACCTGAGATTCATAGGAAAAAATAGTAAAATTGGTACTGGTGGTAAAAAGCTTGAAAACCACTTGATAAAGACAAGAATACCAGCTGGAAGACTACTGCAATAGTCCTGAGTTAAGACAAAATTCTGAACTAAGCAGGTAATTGAGATGGAAAGAGTAAGAGAGATATGGAGACACCAGACAGTAAGAATAAACAGGAGATGGGGACCAATAAATAAGGAGATGTTGGGTGTGATGGTTAATTTTATGTGTCTACTTGACTGGGCCATAGGGTACCCATATATTTGGTCAAATATTATTCTGGGTGTTTCTGTGAGGGTGTTTTTGAATGATATCAACATTTAAATTGATAGACTGAGTAAAGCAGATTGCCTTACATAAAGTGGGTGGGCCATATCCAATCAGTTGAAGGCCTGAATAGAACAAAAAGCCTGACTCTCCCCTGAGTAAGAGAGAATTCTTCCTGCCTGATGGCCTTAAAAGGATCATCAGCTTTTTTCCCCCTGCTTTTGGACTGGAACTAAACCATTGGCTCTCCTGGATCTCCAGCTTGCTGACTCATCTTGCTGAACTTGGGACTTGCCAGATTCCAAAATCATGTGAGCCAATTTCTCATAACAAATCACTCTCTCTCTCTCTATATATATATGTTCTATTGGTTCTGTGTCTGTGGAGAACCCTGATTAATACACTGGGCAAGGGAGGACTCCAGTTCAATCTCAAGTTTCAACCATGAGTGACTGGGAGAAGAGTGGTACAATTAAAAGACATTTGGATGCCAGGAGGTAGAGCACGTTTTGAGAGAAAAATAATGAGTTTGGCTTTGGTCACACCAAATGGGACAGTGGGATATTCAACTGGATAAATCCTGCAAGCAGGAAAAAAATGCACGAACAGATGGGGTAACGTGAAGTAGGTGAACATGACATCCCATATATTTAAAATGGTCTCACCCAAATGGCTCAAATAAATCTTTGCTAATTTACTACCGATCTTAAGCCTGGAGTAGTAGGACCATTCTATGTTTTTGCAAAATGATTTCATTCTCAGTTTCAATACTATATTATAACAGCTCCTTGTAAAATAGGCTATATATGAAGGAGTATCAAGTATTTACTAGACTGGAACAGAAACAGTAAATAACTCCATTCTTAACCTAGTATGAAAGTGACAATAATTAAAAACAAAAACAAAAACCTAGGAGGTGGCTGCAAGTCAAAGGCTTAACTAGAGTCCATGGACTCTGGTCCACAGGTTCAGGAGTTGATGAAGCCCTGGCATTGTACATATACCTACAGGCATTGTACATATACCTACGGGCATTGTACACATACCTACAGGCATTGTACATATACCTACGGGCATTGTACACATACCTACGGGCATTGTACACATACCTACAGGCATCGTACATATACCTACAGGCATCGTACATATACCTATGAGCATTGTACATATACCTACGAGCATTGTACACATACCTACAGGCAT